>NC_136483.1:136389636-136472136 GCF_053919585.1 Euprymna scolopes
TATTTTAAAGAGTTCAACCAAGACATATATCCTTTAAACTGAGGTTTTCCAAAACATATTCTTTTTTAATAAGTACGATACGCCGTCTATTTATACAAAAGAATCATGCTTTGAACATTTTGCATAAAAAAATTACAAATGAATTGAGAAAAATTATTATTTTTTAAATTTCGAATCATTATTTTGGGAGTTATTTCTTTTTTTCAAATTAACATTTTTATAGAATTATTTAAAAATATAAATTGTTGGATTTTACAGTACTTTAGTGTCTCTATTGAACGTTTAATCGATTTACTGAGCGTGAAACAAATGAGATCCAAGGGCGGAAATTTGATAGCAAGAGAAAAAAAAACGAAACCATTTGAAGCACGCACCTTTTTTTATATAACAGAATAGCGTATCACACCTATGAGAAATGAACATGATTTGAAAAGCTTAAATAGGTTGACAGGAAATGTATTAGATGAATATATTAAGATTTTAAACAAATTAAAGTTCAGTTTGGAATAAATTAGGGATTTTTTTTCTTTTTATTCTTATAAATTTCCTATTTTTCTCTATTTTCACATATTGCTGATTTTATATTCTTTTAAGAATTCATCTGATATACTTGTATATTTCTGCGACAATATAATTGTCAAAGTATTTCATTATAATTTTGTATTCATCTATTTTTCTCTCTTTCTCTCTCTCTCCTTCCCCCTCTCTCTCTCTCTCTCTCTCTCTCTCTCTCTCTCTCTCTTTCACTCTCTGCATATATGTATGTATCAAAATGTAGGTATTCAAATTTTATGATTGAATAGGTAAATCTTCAAATATAGAATGTTTTATTCTTTGGAAACAAAGAATACAATTAAATAAATCTATTTCCTTAACCCATGAAATTTCGATGCTTATTCATCTCTTCAGACGAAAAATATTAATATTTTTTTTTATTGGTTTGCACCGTATTTGTCTTATATAAAATATTACATCTCATAATATTTTGTAAACCAAATTTCACAGGATTAGCATATCAGTATATATATTTCATTTCATGATTCTGAGCTGTCTATCTTTCTCTCTCTCTCTGTCTCTGTCTGTCTGTCTCTCTCTCTCTCTCTATATATATATATATATATATGATTCTTACCTGTCTATCGTTCTCTCTCTCTCTCTCTCTCTCTCTCTCTATATATATATATATATATATATATATATATATATATATATATATATATATCCTAAGTGGTGTGAGTTCCGTATTAGGAGTGTTGATTTAATTTGAATAAAATAGAATACACATCATGTACGTTTGAACGCCAACTTACAACGCAGTATTACGAAAATAAAAACAAGTAAAATATTTGTTTATTATATTTTCATAATATTGCGTTGTGATTTGGCTTTCAAAACTACATTATACGTATTCTACTGTATATATATATATATATATATATATATATATATATATATATATATATATATATATATATAAATATATATATATATATTGGCGCGTGTGGGTGTATTTAAATGCTATTCTCAGTAGTAAGAAATAAATAGAGAAACATATGTATATATATATATGTATACTACCTGACAGGTCGGCGTTGTCCAGTTCTACATAGGATTATACATGATAGTCTAATTCATGCAAAGTGCGTATGTAATTTTCCCGGTAGACTAATTCGCCAAAAATTTGTGAAACAAATAAATAATAATGATAATGCTAATCAAATTCCTTATAAGTTTGTTTACAATATCACGTCAGATGATATTTGGGCTGGACAATGAAGGTCATGGAAAAGTCACTTCTGATTAATGTTTAGTTTTAAAGTATGCAAAGAAATGATTTGCGGCCATTTTCAGTCATTTAAATCTTACCTATTCCTTTATCAAAAATTGAACTCATTGATAAAAAAAATTGAAATAAAATGGCGAGGTACATACTTCCAGATTTAAACAAAGGAGTTTTTTAAGAAGAAATAATTTGCTAAATTTTTTCTCCCTTGCGTGTGTAACGTAAAATATTCCTCCGTAAAATTCTTATTTTCATATAAGAAAGATAAGCTATTTTTAAGATCAGCTTTTTTTTCAATTTTCGATATTTATCTAGTTAATTTCTGTACAAAGCATATCTAAGGACACTGCAAGACATATGAATTAGCTTAGTGTGAAATTTGTAAAAGAATGGCTCAACCGTTAAAAAAAAACTATGATGAAAAAACTCACTTACACACACACTCACACACTCCAAATGACTTTTATAAAATTGTATATATTACAAAAAAGGAAATCGGCTAAACTTGTTGATTTACAAGATGTTCCATTGCTCGCTCACATTTATGTCAGCATCAAAAGAAAATAAATTTAAAAATTCAAATTCAAATTCAAAATGGCGAAATGAAAACATATCATACGTTATTGCTTCATATTTTAAAGAGTTCAACCAAAACATATATATCCTTTAAACCAAGGTTTTCCCACAAAAATAAAATACGTTTCTAATGAGTACGATACGCTGTCTATTGATACAAAAGAATTATGCTTTGAATGTTTTGCGTAAAAAAATTACAAATGAATTGAGAATTTTTTTTTTTTTTTTTAATTTCGAATCATTATTTTGGGAGTTATTTCCTTTTTGAAATTAACATTTTTATAGAATTATTTAAAAATATAAATTGTTGGATTTTACAGTACTTTAGTGTCTCTATTGGACGTTTAATCGATTTACTGAGTGAGAAGCAAATGAGATCCAAATACAGAAATATTCTTACAACTTCTTCTTATTTTCGGATTTTAATCATGTCAAAACGCACTTTATTTCCTTTTGAGGGATTGATTGTTGCTATTTCCTCTGATGAGTTAAGGGCATAATAGATTCACTGATTGATAAAATAATTAAGTGGTTGATTTTGCGCTACGAAGCAGATGCTGCCAAATATTGTCAATGGCAACTGAATTAAAGGAATAAATTTTAAGTTGGTTAACATCAATGAACTTTAGAATATATTCTTTTGTCATTTATTCACTATATATATATATATATATATATATATATATATATATATATATATATGTATGTATATATATATTGTCATTTATTCACTATATATATACATATATATATATATATGTATGTATATATATATATATATATATATATATAGTGGAACTAATACGGAATTGCCATGTCGCAGTAATGAAAATATCCAAAAATTATGTAAAACGATACGGTACAAATTAATTATCAAGTAAAATAGTTTTCGAAGAAACTAGAAATTAGAAAGTGTTTACGTCACACGTCACCTGACAAAATTGTAGAATTAGAAAGTGTTTACCTCACATGTCACGTGACAAAACAAATTTCGCCGAAATCATTTTTTCGTTGAATCATTGAGAACAGACGTACAATTACGACGTGGCTGTTACGCTCAAACCGTGTTCGTTAAAGTTGAAACCCGTCTCGTACCCCCAACGCCGTCTGGTACCGTCGAAAAGGAGCCAAAAACAAAATAAATAACTCCGACTCGTTTTTGTTTTTGTTTTTTTTTAACTCAAGTCGTTTTTTCACGTTCCCCCCTCTCGACACCAGCTTAAAAGCCTCTCGCTTGTGCTACATTACACGCCGGCCGTAAACAGCCATTTCTTATCTGTCCATTCTTTTCGATCCCACTCTTTCTTTTCTCTTCATTTTACACGTCCATCTCTTTCGCGCCAACTTTGTTTTTCCCCGGCCACGGTGTGTCCTTTTTTCCTTTTTCTTTTCGCGCCAGTCCGTGCACAGTTCCTAATTTGAATACGCGATCAAAAGTTGCTCCTGCTGCTAATACAATCGCTTGCCATCTATCCTACGACTGTTGCTGATATTTTCCCACGCGCTCATATGCACTCTATTGGACAATGCTTTTCGTAGAAATAATATTTGGCAGACAGATTGTGTTAGGCAATACCTTTCATTCACCTCTGGAAATTCTACCAGTTTCCCTTCATCGGTTGTATAGTTCTACTATGTTTTCAAATTTTTTTTGTTTGATGGACGGACAGCTCGAACGCCCGCTATATTACACATGATTGTAAACGGAAACATATCTATGTTCCCTGCTTAATTTAGTTTCAGAATATATCAGATTATGTGAGTCTATTTGTAAAACATTTGTAGAAGTTTGTAGCATATTTCCATTCTATGGACATCCGGTGTGAACGTACACTCCACGATATTATTTTATTATTTTTGCGACAGAATAAATATTCAACTTTGAAACTAGATAGGACAAAAATTTAAAGTTCAATTTGCATTTTACACTCGATAAAATAACGCCCTCAGGTATTTTTAAATTGCTTATTTTACATTGCATCTTCGAGGATCTGGTCATTTAAGCTTTGATAAAAAGAGTGGTAGATGATGGCGCACGAATGAATATAAATTTAGTTTAGCGTATTATTATACAGAAGTTTAATATTTTCCTGGTCAAAAATGTTGCTAATGCATTGTTAAGACGATATGACTACGATAAGAAAGGATCTAACTTTTGTTTTGTTTCACCCGGAGTTATCTTCGCCATTTCTTTCTGTTATGTGAGTTCTTGTGTGGAGATTCGTGAAAGGAACGAGTCAAACATTAGCATGTGCCAACAAAAGGATGACTTTGAACCTGAGTAGATAAAAATGAAGATATATTACTTCTATCCCTGATAGTAGTGACATACAAACTCAAATAATAGTACGATTACTGATAGATGTAACGCGTATCATTTTGTATGTTGCCTCCTTCTAAATGAATTGTTTATATCAAGTAAACTTCGAGTATCTTAATTTCTTTTATTACTTCTGTCATTCATATTCGTCTTCGGGCATAAATATTTGAAAGGTATTATTAGTTGTGATAAACCACCAACCCAATTCATAACAAATACATTGATTATCACTATGCGTCGTGTGAATTTTCAATGACTGAAATCTCATATCCTTTTCCAATATGGCTACAATAATGTTGACAGGTTCCAGTAAAAGCACGTGTGGACGTGTTGTCTCTATATGTGTAAACGTGTGTCACATATTGACGGAATGCACTTTTTATTCCAAAATAGTCTGAATCTATTTGCATGTCATTTCACTAATATTATATTTCTTGTGTGTTTACATCATACAATTGCTTACGTCATTTGTATTTTCCTATCTCGGTCCCCCTTCCTTTAAGTATTGGAATCATTCGAATGTGAAAACAAGCAAGCAAGATTATCGACGTTTTAATGCTGTATAGATTATTATTTTTACAAAATATTACTAACTAATATGTGCAGGACTGGAAATTAGTGTCTGAAATATACGCAGGTGTCTGGAAATGAACACTACGCATGTGCTAAAAGGGAACAAAGATATGATAATAAATAAAATTGCAAAAAACGGTATGTAGTGCGACGCTTGAGTTTGGATCAATAGATTATATATGTATTGGGTCAGGATTAATTGATGTATCTAAGTTTGACGAATGCAGATGAGATGTCTATTATAGATACGAATGATGTTGCGTTAGATATCATTGATATAGACGTTAATGTTATATATATGTGTGTGTGTGTGCGTGTGTGTGTATATGTGTGTGTATGTGTGTGTGGGTGTGTGTGTGTATATATATATATCCATATATAGTTAAATAGATAGATAGGTGGAATGAATGAAAAGATAATAATATAAGATGAATTGATATGCGTTTGCTTTCTATTTGCATCTCTCTCCCATTCATATATATATATATATATATATATATATATATATATGAGTGAGAGATATTATATATATATATATATATATAAGATTTTGTTATTAGTATTTTTAACGATATTACCAACTTCGAAACGCTGTTGCTTTTATTTTATTATATATATATATATATATATATATATATATATATATATATATCCCAAAAACCCTTGGCGTTGATGGAGAGGAGACTTAAAGTTGCTGCTATGGTTTCAAATGATCTGAAATAACAGCAAGGGGAGACTTGATTCCAAATATTTCTCATATGCTATATCTCCTCTCTTTGGGAAAGAGGGTGAGATTCTAAATATCTCCAGTATCAAATAATCTTTATACTCTGTTATATTTACTTTAAATATGAAGACCAAAGACGGGAGCAATAACATATGAAAAATATTTGGAATCAAGTCTTCCCTTGCTGTTATTTCAGATCATTTGAAACCATCGCAGCAAATGTTCGTGTCCCCTCCGTCAAGACATGAGGTTTTGGGGAAATATCAGATATTTAATTATTCGTATGCAAAACTAGGAAAACATATGACTATGACTGAAATATTGGTAAGAGTGCAGTGTCTTTCCACTCACGAAAATCCTTTTAAATTACAACTATTACAAGTTTTCGAGGATGCTAAAAATGAAAATAACAGTGAAAATCCAAGGAAATGAGTATTTTCAATGATATGCATACATTATATTTTTTAGAAAGAGGGGATTCACTTGTTTATATAATTTTAACGCAAAATAAACACCCAATTTATAGTGGGTACTCATTTTATCATTTTACGTTAGATTGATATAGAAAAGTTATCCCCTACTTGTTTAAACAATAATGTGCGAACTTAAGGGTTAATATCACCAAGCCCACCACACAATTCAGTCTATTAACGTTCCAATAAAACTCTGTTAAATTCTGATCGATAGTCGCCGAAATTTCGAAGTTATAAAATAGACAAAAAAAGGTATATATATATATATATATATATATATATATATATATATATATATATATATATATATATATATATATATATATTAGGAACGGGACGATTTAAAAATTTTCTCGATTCCGATTCAATTTCCGATTCTGTTAAAAATTTCCGATTTCGATTCGATTCGATTCCTGATACCAATTCTTTTAATATTTAGAAATATTTAATTAGAGATTTGTTTTTTGTTTTTGTTTTTCCTTTTTTTTTTTTAACTGTCAAATCATTACATAAACCCCCGGGTAATTTCCGGGTATATTTTTTCTCAAATTTTTCCCTTGTAATGTATTGCAAATCGAAATACAACAAAAGTGTTTTTATTATAAACTAGCGGGGGTACCCGGCGTTGCCCGAGTGTTTGTTTCCGGGACGGGGTGGAGTTTTTAAAAATGTTATGGTAGGTAAGTAGGAAGGATCAAACCCGGAGTCATGAGTAAAAGTAGGAAAATAAAGTGTGAAAATAAAAAAAAAACATCTGCAACGTTAACAGTTCGGCCACCAAGAAAAGTCCATTCCAGTTGTTTAGGAAAAAAAAAAAAACGACTACGGTAGGTCGGCGCGAACGTGAAAATATAATGTGAATTGTCCAGCACGCTAACCACTACGCCACAGAACACTGCAGCTTAGTTTAGTGATTTTAAATAACTTGACATGAAAGAACTACGAAGCCAAACCGGTGTTCTCTTCTCAACTGTTCCTTGTGAACGATCCCCAAACGGTGTAAAGTGGTGGCAGGGGGAGGAGGAATTTATTAGAGAGAAAATATTTTACAACTTCCATTGATCTTAACCGATTTTGGCCGTGACTTCTCAGCAGAAAAAGTATAGAAATCTAAGATTATCGAGGAATTTGAGAAATAATAAGCCTATAACACATCTCAGATATTGTTCTGCCGTTTGTGCATATTATATTTGCATGAAATATCTTGATTTTTAATCCTATTAATGTCCAAATCAGACGGGGAAAAATGAGTTCATTTTATTTATATAGATAGATAGAAGACTAGCGGGGGTACCCGGCGTTGCCCGAGTGTTTGTTTCCGGGACGGGGTGGAGTTTTTAAAAATGTTATGGTAGGTAAGTAGGAAGGATCAAACCCGGAGTCATGAGTAAAAGTAGGAAAATAAAGTGTGAAAATAAAAAAAAAACATCTGCAACGTTAACAGTTCGGCCACCAAGAAAAGTCCATTCCAGTTGTTTAGGAAAAAAAAAAAAACGACTACGGTAGGTCGGCGCGAACGTGAAAATATAATGTGAATTGTCCAGCACGCTAACCACTACGCCACAGAACACTGCAGCTTAGTTTAGTGATTTTAAATAACTTGACATGAAAGAACTACGAAGCCAAACCGGTGTTCTCTTCTCAACTGTTCCTTGTGAACGATCCCCAAACGGTGTAAAGTGGTGGCAGGGGGAGGAGGAATTTATTAGAGAGAAAATATTTTACAACTTCCATTGATCTTAACCGATTTTGGCCGTGACTTCTCAGCAGAAAAAGTATAGAAATCTAAGATTATCGAGGAATTTGAGAAATAATAAGCCTATAACACATCTCAGATATTGTTCTGCCGTTTGTGCATATTATATTTGCATGAAATATCTTGATTTTTAATCCTATTAATGTCCAAATCAGACGGGGAAAAATGAGTTCATTTTATTTATATAGATAGAAGACTAGCGGGGGTACCCGGCGTTGCCCGAGTGTTTGTTTCCGGGACGGGGTGGAGTTTTTAAAAATGTTATGGTAGGTAAGTAGGAAGGATCAAACCCGGAGTCATGAGTAAAAGTAGGAAAATAAAGTGTGAAAATAAAAAAAAAACATCTGCAACGTTAACAGTTCGGCCACCAAGAAAAGTCCATTCCAGTTGTTTAGGAAAAAAAAAAAACGACTACGGTAGGTCGGCGCGAACGTGAAAATATAATGTGAATTGTCCAGCACGCTAACCACTACGCCACAGAACACTGCAGCTTAGTTTAGTGATTTTAAATAACTTGACATGAAAGAACTACGAAGCCAAACCGGTGTTCTCTTCTCAACTGTTCCTTGTGAACGATCCCCAAACGGTGTAAAGTGGTGGCAGGGGGAGGAGGAATTTATTAGAGAGAAAATATTTTACAACTTCCATTGATCTTAACCGATTTTGGCCGTGACTTCTCAGCAGAAAAAGTATAGAAATCTAAGATTATCGAGGAATTTGAGAAATAATAAGCCTATAACACATCTCAGATATTGTTCTGCCGTTTGTGCATATTATATTTGCATGAAATATCTTGATTTTTAATCCTATTAATGTCCAAATCAGACGGGGAAAAATGAGTTCATTTTATTTATATAGAAGACTAGCGGGGGTACCCGGCGTTGCCCGAGTGTTTGTTTCCGGGACGGGGTGGAGTTTTTAAAAATGTTATGGTAGGTAAGTAGGAAGGATCAAACCCGGAGTCATGAGTAAAAGTAGGAAAATAAAGTGTGAAAATAAAAAAAAAACATCTGCAACGTTAACAGTTCGGCCACCAAGAAAAGTCCATTCCAGTTGTTTAGGAAAAAAAAAAAAACGACTACGGTAGGTCGGCGCGAACGTGAAAATATAATGTGAATTGTCCAGCACGCTAACCACTACGCCACAGAACACTGCAGCTTAGTTTAGTGATTTTAAATAACTTGACATGAAAGAACTACGAAGCCAAACCGGTGTTCTCTTCTCAACTGTTCCTTGTGAACGATCCCCAAACGGTGTAAAGTGGTGGCAGGGGGAGGAGGAATTTATTAGAGAGAAAATATTTTACAACTTCCATTGATCTTAACCGATTTTGGCCGTGACTTCTCAGCAGAAAAAGTATAGAAATCTAAGATTATCGAGGAATTTGAGAAATAATAAGCCTATAACACATCTCAGATATTGTTCTGCCGTTTGTGCATATTATATTTGCATGAAATATCTTGATTTTTAATCCTATTAATGTCCAAATCAGACGGGGAAAAATGAGTTCATTTTATTTATATAGATAGAAGACTAGCGGGGGTACCCGGCGTTGCCCGAGTGTTTGTTTCCGGGACGGGGTGGAGTTTTTAAAAATGTTATGGTAGGTAAGTAGGAAGGATCAAACCCGGAGTCATGAGTAAAAGTAGGAAAATAAAGTGTGAAAATAAAAAAAAAACATCTGCAACGTTAACAGTTCGGCCACCAAGAAAAGTCCATTCCAGTTGTTTAGGAAAAAAAAAAAAACGACTACGGTAGGTCGGCGCGAACGTGAAAATATAATGTGAATTGTCCAGCACGCTAACCACTACGCCACAGAACACTGCAGCTTAGTTTAGTGATTTTAAATAACTTGACATGAAAGAACTACGAAGCCAAACCGGTGTTCTCTTCTCAACTGTTCCTTGTGAACGATCCCCAAACGGTGTAAAGTGGTGGCAGGGGGAGGAGGAATTTATTAGAGAGAAAATATTTTACAACTTCCATTGATCTTAACCGATTTTGGCCGTGACTTCTCAGCAGAAAAAGTATAGAAATCTAAGATTATCGAGGAATTTGAGAAATAATAAGCCTATAACACATCTCAGATATTGTTCTGCCGTTTGTGCATATTATATTTGCATGAAATATCTTGATTTTTAATCCTATTAATGTCCAAATCAGACGGGGAAAAATGAGTTCATTTTATTTATATAGAAGATAGAAGACTAGCGGGGGTACCCGGCGTTGCCCGAGTGTTTGTTTCCGGGACGGGGTGGAGTTTTTAAAAATGTTATGGTAGGTAAGTAGGAAGGATCAAACCCGGAGTCATGAGTAAAAGTAGGAAAATAAAGTGTGAAAATAAAAAAAAACATCTGCAACGTTAACAGTTCGGCCACCAAGAAAAGTCCATTCCAGTTGTTTAGGAAAAAAAAAAAAACGACTACGGTAGGTCGGCGCGAACGTGAAAATATAATGTGAATTGTCCAGCACGCTAACCACTACGCCACAGAACACTGCAGCTTAGTTTAGTGATTTTAAATAACTTGACATGAAAGAACTACGAAGCCAAACCGGTGTTCTCTTCTCAACTGTTCCTTGTGAACGATCCCCAAACGGTGTAAAGTGGTGGCAGGGGGAGGAGGAATTTATTAGAGAGAAAATATTTTACAACTTCCATTGATCTTAACCGATTTTGGCCGTGACTTCTCAGCAGAAAAAGTATAGAAATCTAAGATTATCGAGGAATTTGAGAAATAATAAGCCTATAACACATCTCAGATACTGTTCTGCCGTTTGTGCATATTATATTTGCATGAAATATCTTGATTTTTAATCCTATTAATGTCCAAATCAGACGGGGAAAAATGAGTTCATTTTATTTATATAGAAGACTAGCGGGGGTACCCGGCGTTGCCCGAGTGTTTGTTTCCGGGACGGGGTGGAGTTTTTAAAAATGTTATGGTAGGTAAGTAGGAAGGATCAAACCCGGAGTCATGAGTAAAAGTAGGAAAATAAAGTGTGAAAATAAAAAAAAAACATCTGCAACGTTAACAGTTCGGCCACCAAGAAAAGTCCATTCCAGTTGTTTAGGAAAAAAAAAAAAACGACTACGGTAGGTCGGCGCGAACGTGAAAATATAATGTGAATTGTCCAGCACGCTAACCACTACGCCACAGAACACTGCAGCTTAGTTTAGTGATTTTAAATAACTTGACATGAAAGAACTACGAAGCCAAACCGGTGTTCTCTTCTCAACTGTTCCTTGTGAACGATCCCCAAACGGTGTAAAGTGGTGGCAGGGGGAGGAGGAATTTATTAGAGAGAAAATATTTTACAACTTCCATTGATCTTAACCGATTTTGGCCGTGACTTCTCAGCAGAAAAAGTATAGAAATCTAAGATTATCGAGGAATTTGAGAAATAATAAGCCTATAACACATCTCAGATATTGTTCTGCCGTTTGTGCATATTATATTTGCATGAAATATCTTGATTTTTAATCCTATTAATGTCCAAATCAGACGGGGAAAAATGAGTTCATTTTATTTATATAGAAGACTAGCGGGGGTACCCGGCGTTGCCCGAGTGTTTGTTTCCGGGACGGGGTGGAGTTTTTAAAAATGTTATGGTAGGTAAGTAGGAAGGATCAAACCCGGAGTCATGAGTAAAAGTAGGAAAATAAAGTGTGAAAATAAAAAAAAAACATCTGCAACGTTAACAGTTCGGCCACCAAGAAAAGTCCATTCCAGTTGTTTAGGAAAAAAAAAAAAACGACTACGGTAGGTCGGCGCGAACGTGAAAATATAATGTGAATTGTCCAGCACGCTAACCACTACGCCACAGAACACTGCAGCTTAGTTTAGTGATTTTAAATAACTTGACATGAAAGAACTACGAAGCCAAACCGGTGTTCTCTTCTCAACTGTTCCTTGTGAACGATCCCCAAACGGTGTAAAGTGGTGGCAGGGGGAGGAGGAATTTATTAGAGAGAAAATATTTTACAACTTCCATTGATCTTAACCGATTTTGGCCGTGACTTCTCAGCAGAAAAAGTATAGAAATCTAAGATTATCGAGGAATTTGAGAAATAATAAGCCTATAACACATCTCAGATATTGTTCTGCCGTTTGTGCATATTATATTTGCATGAAATATCTTGATTTTTAATCCTATTAATGTCCAAATCAGACGGGGAAAAATGAGTTCATTTTATTTATATAGAAGACTAGCGGGGGTACCCGGCGTTGCCCGAGTGTTTGTTTCCGGGACGGGGTGGAGTTTTTAAAAATGTTATGGTAGGTAAGTAGGAAGGATCAAACCCGGAGTCATGAGTAAAAGTAGGAAAATAAAGTGTGAAAATAAAAAAAAAACATCTGCAACGTTAACAGTTCGGCCACCAAGAAAAGTCCATTCCAGTTGTTTAGGAAAAAAAAAAAAACGACTACGGTAGGTCGGCGCGAACGTGAAAATATAATGTGAATTGTCCAGCACGCTAACCACTACGCCACAGAACACTGCAGCTTAGTTTAGTGATTTTAAATAACTTGACATGAAAGAACTACGAAGCCAAACCGGTGTTCTCTTCTCAACTGTTCCTTGTGAACGATCCCCAAACGGTGTAAAGTGGTGGCAGGGGGAGGAGGAATTTATTAGAGAGAAAATATTTTACAACTTCCATTGATCTTAACCGATTTTGGCCGTGACTTCTCAGCAGAAAAAGTATAGAAATCTAAGATTATCGAGGAATTTGAGAAATAATAAGCCTATAACACATCTCAGATATTGTTCTGCCGTTTGTGCATATTATATTTGCATGAAATATCTTGATTTTTAATCCTATTAATGTCCAAATCAGACGGGGAAAAATGAGTTCATTTTATTTATATAGAAGACTAGCGGGGGTACCCGGCGTTGCCCGAGTGTTTGTTTCCGGGACGGGGTGGAGTTTTTAAAAATGTTATGGTAGGTAAGTAGGAAGGATCAAACCCGGAGTCATGAGTAAAAGTAGGAAAATAAAGTGTGAAAATAAAAAAAAAACATCTGCAACGTTAACAGTTCGGCCACCAAGAAAAGTCCATTCCAGTTGTTTAGGAAAAAAAAAAAACGACTACGGTAGGTCGGCGCGAACGTGAAAATATAATGTGAATTGTCCAGCACGCTAACCACTACGCCACAGAACACTGCAGCTTAGTTTAGTGATTTTAAATAACTTGACATGAAAGAACTACGAAGCCAAACCGGTGTTCTCTTCTCAACTGTTCCTTGTGAACGATCCCCAAACGGTGTAAAGTGGTGGCAGGGGGAGGAGGAATTTATTAGAGAGAAAATATTTTACAACTTCCATTGATCTTAACCGATTTTGGCCGTGACTTCTCAGCAGAAAAAGTATAGAAATCTAAGATTATCGAGGAATTTGAGAAATAATAAGCCTATAACACATCTCAGATATTGTTCTGCCGTTTGTGCATATTATATTTGCATGAAATATCTTGATTTTTAATCCTATTAATGTCCAAATCAGACGGGGAAAAATGAGTTCATTTTATTTATATAGAAGACTAGCGGGGGTACCCGGCGTTGCCCGAGTGTTTGTTTCCGGGACGGGGTGGAGTTTTTAAAAATGTTATGGTAGGTAAGTAGGAAGGATCAAACCCGGAGTCATGAGTAAAAGTAGGAAAATAAAGTGTGAAAATAAAAAAAAAACATCTGCAACGTTAACAGTTCGGCCACCAAGAAAAGTCCATTCCAGTTGTTTAGGAAAAAAAAAAAAAACGACTACGGTAGGTCGGCGCGAACGTGAAAATATAATGTGAATTGTCCAGCACGCTAACCACTACGCCACAGAACACTGCAGCTTAGTTTAGTGATTTTAAATAACTTGACATGAAAGAACTACGAAGCCAAACCGGTGTTCTCTTCTCAACTGTTCCTTGTGAACGATCCCCAAACGGTGTAAAGTGGTGGCAGGGGGAGGAGGAATTTATTAGAGAGAAAATATTTTACAACTTCCATTGATCTTAACCGATTTTGGCCGTGACTTCTCAGCAGAAAAAGTATAGAAATCTAAGATTATCGAGGAATTTGAGAAATAATAAGCCTATAACACATCTCAGATATTGTTCTGCCGTTTGTGCATATTATATTTGCATGAAATATCTTGATTTTTAATCCTATTAATGTCCAAATCAGACGGGGAAAAATGAGTTCATTTTATTTATATAGATAGAAGATAGAAGACTAGCGGGGGTACCCGGCGTTGCCCGAGTGTTTGTTTCCGGGACGGGGTGGAGTTTTTAAAAATGTTATGGTAGGTAAGTAGGAAGGATCAAACCCGGAGTCATGAGTAAAAGTAGGAAAATAAAGTGTGAAAATAAAAAAAAAACATCTGCAACGTTAACAGTTCGGCCACCAAGAAAAGTCCATTCCAGTTGTTTAGGAAAAAAAAAAAAAACGACTACGGTAGGTCGGCGCGAACGTGAAAATATAATGTGAATTGTCCAGCACGCTAACCACTACGCCACAGAACACTGCAGCTTAGTTTAGTGATTTTAAATAACTTGACATGAAAGAACTACGAAGCCAAACCGGTGTTCTCTTCTCAACTGTTCCTTGTGAACGATCCCCAAACGGTGTAAAGTGGTGGCAGGGGGAGGAGGAATTTATTAGAGAGAAAATATTTTACAACTTCCATTGATCTTAACCGATTTTGGCCGTGACTTCTCAGCAGAAAAAGTATAGAAATCTAAGATTATCGAGGAATTTGAGAAATAATAAGCCTATAACACATCTCAGATATTGTTCTGCCGTTTGTGCATATTATATTTGCATGAAATATCTTGATTTTTAATCCTATTAATGTCCAAATCAGACGGGGAAAAATGAGTTCATTTTATTTATATAGATAGAAGATAGAAGACTAGCGGGGGTACCCGGCGTTGCCCGAGTGTTTGTTTCCGGGACGGGGTGGAGTTTTTAAAAATGTTATGGTAGGTAAGTAGGAAGGATCAAACCCGGAGTCATGAGTAAAAGTAGGAAAATAAAGTGTGAAAATAAAAAAAAAACATCTGCAACGTTAACAGTTCGGCCACCAAGAAAAGTCCATTCCAGTTGTTTAGGAAAAAAAAAAAAACGACTACGGTAGGTCGGCGCGAACGTGAAAATATAATGTGAATTGTCCAGCACGCTAACCACTACGCCACAGAACACTGCAGCTTAGTTTAGTGATTTTAAATAACTTGACATGAAAGAACTACGAAGCCAAACCGGTGTTCTCTTCTCAACTGTTCCTTGTGAACGATCCCCAAACGGTGTAAAGTGGTGGCAGGGGGAGGAGGAATTTATTAGAGAGAAAATATTTTACAACTTCCATTGATCTTAACCGATTTTGGCCGTGACTTCTCAGCAGAAAAAGTATAGAAATCTAAGATTATCGAGGAATTTGAGAAATAATAAGCCTATAACACATCTCAGATATTGTTCTGCCGTTTGTGCATATTATATTTGCATGAAATATCTTGATTTTTAATCCTATTAATGTCCAAATCAGACGGGGAAAAATGAGTTCATTTTATTTATATAGATAGAAGATAGAAGACTAGCGGGGGTACCCGGCGTTGCCCGAGTGTTTGTTTCCGGGACGGGGTGGAGTTTTTAAAAATGTTATGGTAGGTAAGTAGGAAGGATCAAACCCGGAGTCATGAGTAAAAGTAGGAAAATAAAGTGTGAAAATAAAAAAAAAACATCTGCAACGTTAACAGTTCGGCCACCAAGAAAAGTCCATTCCAGTTGTTTAGGAAAAAAAAAAAAAACGACTACGGTAGGTCGGCGCGAACGTGAAAATATAATGTGAATTGTCCAGCACGCTAACCACTACGCCACAGAACACTGCAGCTTAGTTTAGTGATTTTAAATAACTTGACATGAAAGAACTACGAAGCCAAACCGGTGTTCTCTTCTCAACTGTTCCTTGTGAACGATCCCCAAACGGTGTAAAGTGGTGGCAGGGGGAGGAGGAATTTATTAGAGAGAAAATATTTTACAACTTCCATTGATCTTAACCGATTTTGGCCGTGACTTCTCAGCAGAAAAAGTATAGAAATCTAAGATTATCGAGGAATTTGAGAAATAATAAGCCTATAACACATCTCAGATATTGTTCTGCCGTTTGTGCATATTATATTTGCATGAAATATCTTGATTTTTAATCCTATTAATGTCCAAATCAGACGGGGAAAAATGAGTTCATTTTATTTATATAGAAGAAGATAGAAGACTAGCGGGGGTACCCGGCGTTGCCCGAGTGTTTGTTTCCGGGACGGGGTGGAGTTTTTAAAAATGTTATGGTAGGTAAGTAGGAAGGATCAAACCCGGAGTCATGAGTAAAAGTAGGAAAATAAAGTGTGAAAATAAAAAAAAAACATCTGCAACGTTAACAGTTCGGCCACCAAGAAAAGTCCATTCCAGTTGTTTAGGAAAAAAAAAAAAACGACTACGGTAGGTCGGCGCGAACGTGAAAATATAATGTGAATTGTCCAGCACGCTAACCACTACGCCACAGAACACTGCAGCTTAGTTTAGTGATTTTAAATAACTTGACATGAAAGAACTACGAAGCCAAACCGGTGTTCTCTTCTCAACTGTTCCTTGTGAACGATCCCCAAACGGTGTAAAGTGGTGGCAGGGGGAGGAGGAATTTATTAGAGAGAAAATATTTTACAACTTCCATTGATCTTAACCGATTTTGGCCGTGACTTCTCAGCAGAAAAAGTATAGAAATCTAAGATTATCGAGGAATTTGAGAAATAATAAGCCTATAACACATCTCAGATATTGTTCTGCCGTTTGTGCATATTATATTTGCATGAAATATCTTGATTTTTAATCCTATTAATGTCCAAATCAGACGGGGAAAAATGAGTTCATTTTATTTATATAGAAGAAGATAGAAGACTAGCGGGGGTACCCGGCGTTGCCCGAGTGTTTGTTTCCGGGACGGGGTGGAGTTTTTAAAAATGTTATGGTAGGTAAGTAGGAAGGATCAAACCCGGAGTCATGAGTAAAAGTAGGAAAATAAAGTGTGAAAATAAAAAAAAAACATCTGCAACGTTAACAGTTCGGCCACCAAGAAAAGTCCATTCCAGTTGTTTAGGAAAAAAAAAAAAACGACTACGGTAGGTCGGCGCGAACGTGAAAATATAATGTGAATTGTCCAGCACGCTAACCACTACGCCACAGAACACTGCAGCTTAGTTTAGTGATTTTAAATAACTTGACATGAAAGAACTACGAAGCCAAACCGGTGTTCTCTTCTCAACTGTTCCTTGTGAACGATCCCCAAACGGTGTAAAGTGGTGGCAGGGGGAGGAGGAATTTATTAGAGAGAAAATATTTTACAACTTCCATTGATCTTAACCGATTTTGGCCGTGACTTCTCAGCAGAAAAAGTATAGAAATCTAAGATTATCGAGGAATTTGAGAAATAATAAGCCTATAACACATCTCAGATATTGTTCTGCCGTTTGTGCATATTATATTTGCATGAAATATCTTGATTTTTAATCCTATTAATGTCCAAATCAGACGGGGAAAAATGAGTTCATTTTATTTATATAGAAGATAGAAGACTAGCGGGGGTACCCGGCGTTGCCCGAGTGTTTGTTTCCGGGACGGGGTGGAGTTTTTAAAAATGTTATGGTAGGTAAGTAGGAAGGATCAAACCCGGAGTCATGAGTAAAAGTAGGAAAATAAAGTGTGAAAATAAAAAAAAAACATCTGCAACGTTAACAGTTCGGCCACCAAGAAAAGTCCATTCCAGTTGTTTAGGAAAAAAAAAAAACGACTACGGTAGGTCGGCGCGAACGTGAAAATATAATGTGAATTGTCCAGCACGCTAACCACTACGCCACAGAACACTGCAGCTTAGTTTAGTGATTTTAAATAACTTGACATGAAAGAACTACGAAGCCAAACCGGTGTTCTCTTCTCAACTGTTCCTTGTGAACGATCCCCAAACGGTGTAAAGTGGTGGCAGGGGGAGGAGGAATTTATTAGAGAGAAAATATTTTACAACTTCCATTGATCTTAACCGATTTTGGCCGTGACTTCTCAGCAGAAAAAGTATAGAAATCTAAGATTATCGAGGAATTTGAGAAATAATAAGCCTATAACACATCTCAGATATTGTTCTGCCGTTTGTGCATATTATATTTGCATGAAATATCTTGATTTTTAATCCTATTAATGTCCAAATCAGACGGGGAAAAATGAGTTCATTTTATTTATATAGAAGAAGATAGAAGACTAGCGGGGGTACCCGGCGTTGCCCGAGTGTTTGTTTCCGGGACGGGGTGGAGTTTTTAAAAATGTTATGGTAGGTAAGTAGGAAGGATCAAACCCGGAGTCATGAGTAAAAGTAGGAAAATAAAGTGTGAAAATAAAAAAAAAACATCTGCAACGTTAACAGTTCGGCCACCAAGAAAAGTCCATTCCAGTTGTTTAGGAAAAAAAAAAAAACGACTACGGTAGGTCGGCGCGAACGTGAAAATATAATGTGAATTGTCCAGCACGCTAACCACTACGCCACAGAACACTGCAGCTTAGTTTAGTGATTTTAAATAACTTGACATGAAAGAACTACGAAGCCAAACCGGTGTTCTCTTCTCAACTGTTCCTTGTGAACGATCCCCAAACGGTGTAAAGTGGTGGCAGGGGGAGGAGGAATTTATTAGAGAGAAAATATTTTACAACTTCCATTGATCTTAACCGATTTTGGCCGTGACTTCTCAGCAGAAAAAGTATAGAAATCTAAGATTATCGAGGAATTTGAGAAATAATAAGCCTATAACACATCTCAGATATTGTTCTGCCGTTTGTGCATATTATATTTGCATGAAATATCTTGATTTTTAATCCTATTAATGTCCAAATCAGACGGGGAAAAATGAGTTCATTTTATTTATATAGATAGATAGAAGACTAGCGGGGGTACCCGGCGTTGCCCGAGTGTTTGTTTCCGGGACGGGGTGGAGTTTTTAAAAATGTTATGGTAGGTAAGTAGGAAGGATCAAACCCGGAGTCATGAGTAAAAGTAGGAAAATAAAGTGTGAAAATAAAAAAAAAAACATCTGCAACGTTAACAGTTCGGCCACCAAGAAAAGTCCATTCCAGTTGTTTAGGAAAAAAAAAAAACGACTACGGTAGGTCGGCGCGAACGTGAAAATATAATGTGAATTGTCCAGCACGCTAACCACTACGCCACAGAACACTGCAGCTTAGTTTAGTGATTTTAAATAACTTGACATGAAAGAACTACGAAGCCAAACCGGTGTTCTCTTCTCAACTGTTCCTTGTGAACGATCCCCAAACGGTGTAAAGTGGTGGCAGGGGGAGGAGGAATTTATTAGAGAGAAAATATTTTACAACTTCCATTGATCTTAACCGATTTTGGCCGTGACTTCTCAGCAGAAAAAGTATAGAAATCTAAGATTATCGAGGAATTTGAGAAATAATAAGCCTATAACACATCTCAGATATTGTTCTGCCGTTTGTGCATATTATATTTGCATGAAATATCTTGATTTTTAATCCTATTAATGTCCAAATCAGACGGGGAAAAATGAGTTCATTTTATTTATATAGAAGATAGAAGAAGATAGAAGACTAGCGGGGGTACCCGGCGTTGCCCGAGTGTTTGTTTCCGGGACGGGGTGGAGTTTTTAAAAATGTTATGGTAGGTAAGTAGGAAGGATCAAACCCGGAGTCATGAGTAAAAGTAGGAAAATAAAGTGTGAAAATAAAAAAAAAACATCTGCAACGTTAACAGTTCGGCCACCAAGAAAAGTCCATTCCAGTTGTTTAGGAAAAAAAAAAAACGACTACGGTAGGTCGGCGCGAACGTGAAAATATAATGTGAATTGTCCAGCACGCTAACCACTACGCCACAGAACACTGCAGCTTAGTTTAGTGATTTTAAATAACTTGACATGAAAGAACTACGAAGCCAAACCGGTGTTCTCTTCTCAACTGTTCCTTGTGAACGATCCCCAAACGGTGTAAAGTGGTGGCAGGGGGAGGAGGAATTTATTAGAGAGAAAATATTTTACAACTTCCATTGATCTTAACCGATTTTGGCCGTGACTTCTCAGCAGAAAAAGTATAGAAATCTAAGATTATCGAGGAATTTGAGAAATAATAAGCCTATAACACATCTCAGATATTGTTCTGCCGTTTGTGCATATTATATTTGCATGAAATATCTTGATTTTTAATCCTATTAATGTCCAAATCAGACGGGGAAAAATGAGTTCATTTTATTTATATAGATAGATAGAAGAAGATAGAAGACTAGCGGGGGTACCCGGCGTTGCCCGAGTGTTTTTTTCCGGGACGGGGTGGAGTTTTTAAAAATGTTATGGTAGGTAAGTAGGAAGGATCAAACCCGGAGTCATGAGTAAAAGTAGGAAAATAAAATGTGAAAATAAAAAAAAAACATCTGCAACGTTAACAGTTCGGCCACCAAGAAAAGTCCATTCCAGTTGTTTAGGAAAAAAAAAAAACGACTACGGTAGGTCGGCGCGAACGTGAAAATATAATGTGAATTGTCCAGCACGCTAACCACTACGCCACAGAACACTGCAGCTTAGTTTAGTGATTTTAAATAACTTGACATGAAAGAACTACGAAGCCAAACCGGTGTTCTCTTCTCAACTGTTCCTTGTGAACGATCCCCAAACGGTGTAAAGTGGTGGCAGGGGGAGGAGGAATTTATTAGAGAGAAAATATTTTACAACTTCCATTGATCTTAACCGATTTTGGCCGTGACTTCTCAGCAGAAAAAGTATAGAAATCTAAGATTATCGAGGAATTTGAGAAATAATAAGCCTATAACACATCTCAGATATTGTTCTGCCGTTTGTGCATATTATATTTGCATGAAATATCTTGATTTTTAATCCTATTAATGTCCAAATCAGACGGGGAAAAATGAGTTCATTTTATTTATATAGAAGATAGAAGAAGATAGAAGACTAGCGGGGGTACCCGGCGTTGCCCGAGTGTTTGTTTCCGGGACGGGGTGGAGTTTTTAAAAATGTTATGGTAGGTAAGTAGGAAGGATCAAACCCGGAGTCATGAGTAAAAGTAGGAAAATAAAGTGTGAAAATAAAAAAAAAACATCTGCAACGTTAACAGTTCGGCCACCAAGAAAAGTCCATTCCAGTTGTTTAGGAAAAAAAAAAACGACTACGGTAGGTCGGCGCGAACGTGAAAATATAATGTGAATTGTCCAGCACGCTAACCACTACGCCACAGAACACTGCAGCTTAGTTTAGTGATTTTAAATAACTTGACATGAAAGAACTACGAAGCCAAACCGGTGTTCTCTTCTCAACTGTTCCTTGTGAACGATCCCCAAACGGTGTAAAGTGGTGGCAGGGGGAGGAGGAATTTATTAGAGAGAAAATATTTTACAACTTCCATTGATCTTAACCGATTTTGGCCGTGACTTCTCAGCAGAAAAAGTATAGAAATCTAAGATTATCGAGGAATTTGAGAAATAATAAGCCTATAACACATCTCAGATATTGTTCTGCCGTTTGTGCATATTATATTTGCATGAAATATCTTGATTTTTAATCCTATTAATGTCCAAATCAGACGGGGAAAAATGAGTTCATTTTATTTATATAGATAGATAGAAGAAGATAGAAGACTAGCGGGGGTACCCGGCGTTGCCCGAGTGTTTGTTTCCGGGACGGGGTGGAGTTTTTAAAAATGTTATGGTAGGTAAGTAGGAAGGATCAAACCCGGAGTCATGAGTAAAAGTAGGAAAATAAAATGTGAAAATAAAAAAAAAACATCTGCAACGTTAACAGTTCGGCCACCAAGAAAAGTCCATTCCAGTTGTTTAGGAAAAAAAAAAAACGACTACGGTAGGTCGGCGCGAACGTGAAAATATAATGTGAATTGTCCAGCACGCTAACCACTACGCCACAGAACACTGCAGCTTAGTTTAGTGATTTTAAATAACTTGACATGAAAGAACTACGAAGCCAAACCGGTGTTCTCTTCTCAACTGTTCCTTGTGAACGATCCCCAAACGGTGTAAAGTGGTGGCAGGGGGAGGAGGAATTTATTAGAGAGAAAATATTTTACAACTTCCATTGATCTTAACCGATTTTGGCCGTGACTTCTCAGCAGAAAAAGTATAGAAATCTAAGATTATCGAGGAATTTGAGAAATAATAAGCCTATAACACATCTCAGATATTGTTCTGCCGTTTGTGCATATTATATTTGCATGAAATATCTTGATTTTTAATCCTATTAATGTCCAAATCAGACGGGGAAAAATGAGTTCATTTTATTTATATAGAAGATAGAAGAAGATAGAAGACTAGCGGGGGTACCCGGCGTTGCCCGAGTGTTTGTTTCCGGGACGGGGTGGAGTTTTTAAAAATGTTATGGTAGGTAAGTAGGAAGGATCAAACCCGGAGTCATGAGTAAAAGTAGGAAAATAAAGTGTGAAAATAAAAAAAAAACATCTGCAACGTTAACAGTTCGGCCACCAAGAAAAGTCCATTCCAGTTGTTTAGGAAAAAAAAAAACGACTACGGTAGGTCGGCGCGAACGTGAAAATATAATGTGAATTGTCCAGCACGCTAACCACTACGCCACAGAACACTGCAGCTTAGTTTAGTGATTTTAAATAACTTGACATGAAAGAACTACGAAGCCAAACCGGTGTTCTCTTCTCAACTGTTCCTTGTGAACGATCCCCAAACGGTGTAAAGTGGTGGCAGGGGGAGGAGGAATTTATTAGAGAGAAAATATTTTACAACTTCCATTGATCTTAACCGATTTTGGCCGTGACTTCTCAGCAGAAAAAGTATAGAAATCTAAGATTATCGAGGAATTTGAGAAATAATAAGCCTATAACACATCTCAGATATTGTTCTGCCGTTTGTGCATATTATATTTGCATGAAATATCTTGATTTTTAATCCTATTAATGTCCAAATCAGACGGGGAAAAATGAGTTCATTTTATTTATATAGATAGATAGAAGAAGATAGAAGACTAGCGGGGGTACCCGGCGTTGCCCGAGTGTTTGTTTCCGGGACGGGGTGGAGTTTTTAAAAATGTTATGGTAGGTAAGTAGGAAGGATCAAACCCGGAGTCATGAGTAAAAGTAGGAAAATAAAATGTGAAAATAAAAAAAAAACATCTGCAACGTTAACAGTTCGGCCACCAAGAAAAGTCCATTCCAGTTGTTTAGGAAAAAAAAAAAACGACTACGGTAGGTCGGCGCGAACGTGAAAATATAATGTGAATTGTCCAGCACGCTAACCACTACGCCACAGAACACTGCAGCTTAGTTTAGTGATTTTAAATAACTTGACATGAAAGAACTACGAAGCCAAACCGGTGTTCTCTTCTCAACTGTTCCTTGTGAACGATCCCCAAACGGTGTAAAGTGGTGGCAGGGGGAGGAGGAATTTATTAGAGAGAAAATATTTTACAACTTCCATTGATCTTAACCGATTTTGGCCGTGACTTCTCAGCAGAAAAAGTATAGAAATCTAAGATTATCGAGGAATTTGAGAAATAATAAGCCTATAACACATCTCAGATATTGTTCTGCCGTTTGTGCATATTATATTTGCATGAAATATCTTGATTTTTAATCCTATTAATGTCCAAATCAGACGGGGAAAAATGAGTTCATTTTATTTATATAGATAGATAGATAGAAGAAGATAGAAGACTAGCGGGGGTACCCGGCGTTGCCCGAGTGTTTGTTTCCGGGACGGGGTGGAGTTTTTAAAAATGTTATGGTAGGTAAGTAGGAAGGATCAAACCCGGAGTCATGAGTAAAAGTAGGAAAATAAAATGTGAAAATAAAAAAAAAACATCTGCAACGTTAACAGTTCGGCCACCAAGAAAAGTCCATTCCAGTTGTTTAGGAAAAAAAAAAAACGACTACGGTAGGTCGGCGCGAACGTGAAAATATAATGTGAATTGTCCAGCACGCTAACCACTACGCCACAGAACACTGCAGCTTAGTTTAGTGATTTTAAATAACTTGACATGAAAGAACTACGAAGCCAAACCGGTGTTCTCTTCTCAACTGTTCCTTGTGAACGATCCCCAAACGGTGTAAAGTGGTGGCAGGGGGAGGAGGAATTTATTAGAGAGAAAATATTTTACAACTTCCATTGATCTTAACCGATTTTGGCCGTGACTTCTCAGCAGAAAAAGTATAGAAATCTAAGATTATCGAGGAATTTGAGAAATAATAAGCCTATAACACATCTCAGATATTGTTCTGCCGTTTGTGCATATTATATTTGCATGAAATATCTTGATTTTTAATCCTATTAATGTCCAAATCAGACGGGGAAAAATGAGTTCATTTTATTTATATAGAAGATAGATAGAATAGAAAAGAAGATAGAAGATAGAAGAAGATAGAAAAGATAGAAGATAGATAGATAGAAAGAAAGAAAGAATAGATAGAAGATAGAATAGATAGAAGAAGAAGACAAAGCCGAATTGTATCAGTTCGTCTTTAGTGTACAGCTACTTGAAAGTTTTAAAAAACAGTTGAAAATAGTCGACGATTTGTAGATAAAATGAGAAAACGGTGTAAGAACAAAATATTAACAACAACTCCTCCCGTTGTTACGATCGAGAGATCGATTGAGAGGGCGTTGGTATTCGTTAAGTATTATGTGCCTTCCTTCTATGAATGTTTAATTTTATTTCAATTATATAAATTTGGTGGGTTATTAAATTACTTTGCTGTAAAAAAACAAGAACACAAAAACGAGATGCAAATAATAATAACCAGCGGGATCCGTGGAAATTCCACAGGAGACTCCTTATATGTAATATATTGAAGTTGGCATTCTGTAGATGTTCAGCGTAAATGGCCACGTTCTGATATTATTGTAACTCTTGTTAAATCTGCAAAAATATATACCTAAGCAAGCAGGGACGCCCGGTGTAGCTAAGTCGTAAAGTACGCTTAAATATGATATTTTAATTCTTGAAGATTTCGTATATATTATTATGCAGTTAATGTTCTATCGACTTTTATTTATTATAAAGTTGCGATTTCAAAAGTACAACAAGAATATATCCACATGGCTTCGGTGCATCAGCTTGAATCGAAACCGATACCAAAACATATGAAAAAATATGTATAAGTGTATAAATATATGCTTGAGTTCCTTAATATAATCGAACCCGGAATTCAAATTGATAAAATTATTAATAAAAATAAATGGATCACTGCAGTTTCATCAGCTATAATCGAAATCGAAACCAAAACGTATGCAGAATTCTTTATAAAATCATTTATTAAAAAAAATCCATCCACAGCCCTTGAGCCCCTGGAGGGGCATAGGCCATCTATAACTTTTGTACATGTTTATGAAGCGAGGAGTTCTTTTTACAGAGTGAGGGTGCTGGCTCCACGCCCAACATTCCCAGAAAAAAATGGCGCATGGAAAATTTGTCCCCGGAAAACTCGTACTTGGAAAACTCGTCCTTTTTGCTAGATAGGAAAACTGGTCCCTTATTGAATAAATATCGATTGAAAACAACTTTTAAGGCCGTTATTGAAGGAGATATTGTTTTTAAAAGAGACTATACCCCCATAATATTTTTTTTTAATTTCTTGTTTACTGTTGTTGTTAAAATAAAATCGATTTTCTAAGTATCCGTTTTCTACCTAACTGTCTAAGTTGTTAGTGGTTTTACTTATTTTAAAGCGTTTATTCTGTTCAAAAACGAAACTACAGACGGCATAATATATATTTTTTTTAATTTTATACTTATTTACTTTTGTTTTTAAAAGAGCAAAATCGATTTTTCTGCCTACCTGGCTAAGTTGTTAGTGGTTTAATTTTTTGAAGCGTTTATTCAGTAAAAAAAAAAAAAAAAAAAAAAACAAGTAGCTCGAGTGTTACGTGAGAAGGAGAAATAATGTCCGACATGAGGGTATCACATCTTAGAGATCTTGATAATCGCTGGAAAATAGAAAATAAAAGAAATTACTGAGGGAGATTTGGTTTTAAATAAAGCCAAACCCTCAAAAAGAAAATCAATTTAAAAAATTTTAAATATAATTTAGAGGGAGAAAGTAAGGGTTAAAAAATATATCTCTATCTTAAAACAAAACGATAAACAACAACAAAAACTGAAATTTAAAAAAAGTCGTAATAAACGATAGCGGAGTTCTCGATGAAATAGATTAATAATTTTCTTTTTTGATTACTTTTTCTCTTAATGGTCGATTTAACAATTTTGAAGTAAAAATACAAACAATTACGCGGGAGATAACGAGAGATTTTTAACACGCTGCATTTCTCCCGCCAAAATTTTACAGGACGACAATAAATGTTGGTAAATAATTATTAAATACCTACAGACACTAGTGTTTCATACTTTCGCGAATCTTTAGTGCAGGGTGTCACGAATAAACGAATAACACGAGTAAAAAAAAATGATACATTTATAACTTAAAATATTGCAGAATTAAGAATTGATTAGATAATGTTAAACTGAATTTAAAAATAATTAATGCTGCAATATTTCAAGTTATAAATTTATTATATTTTTATTAGAATATCTTGTCTTTTTTTCACTTTTAACAACTATTCTTTTACTTTTCCATGTTTAAGCTTAACCATATTACTTTCATGCTCTCATTTTTCTAATGTAATCCATGATTTTTCCAGGCTTTCAATTAATTCACTTTTTCTTTGTTTAATTTCAGTCTTCCCGAAAGTATGAAACCATAGTGTCTTTAGGTATTTAATTAATTTAATTATTATAGTAAAAAAAATAATTATATATATATATATATACTTGATTCATGCCAATCATTTTCTTCATGATGCTCGATATACGTAAAATTGAACTAAAGAGCATATATAAATAGATGACAAAACAGCTATAATCGAAATTCTTACATCTTACTTATCTTACAATCTATTTCTTTTAATAGGAAAATATCAATTTTTTGGAACACCCGATTAGTACCGCAAAACTAATCAATAATTATTCAACAAATTTGGAATATTTTCCGCACTGAATCTTAAGAAAACATAGAAATTTATAAACTTTAAAAAGAAAATAGAAAAGAAATTGGCCTGATCATATAAATCCGAAAAAACAAAGAAGAATATTATATCATGACGTATGTGAATAGAAAGTTACGCCGTTACGCCATAGCAGTAGGCGTCGTATATAACGTCATATCATATATAGATATTATGTGTTGTGACGTCAGCTACTATATCGTAGGGGATGGCATCATAGAAGATGGGGCATAGAAGATTACATCATACATGATATAATAGCACATTTTAGAAAGGAAAAGGGGCAAAATGTCTCATGGGAAACGCTGGGTATATACAGCTAGTTTACCTATATATATATATATATATATATATATATATATATATATATATATATATATAACTACTTAATTTACTCACATAAAATTAATATACGAAAGTATAGATTTATGCGTAAACTTTAAGTATTTACTTCAAAAATGCTCAATACGTAAGAATTGATTAGATAATGTTAAACTGAATTTAAAAATAATTAATGCTGCAATATTTCAAGTTATAAATTTATTATATTTTTTATTAGAATATTTTGTCTTTTTTTTTTCACTTTTAACAACTAATCTTTTACTTTCCATGTTTCGTATATTAATTTTATGTGAGTAAATTAAGTAGAGATACTTAGCTCCTGAAACAGTCGAGCACAGTCAAAAGAATTTATTTCACCACATTAAAAATAGATATGGAAAGAGTTAATTTCGAAACATCGCTAAAAAAACATCCCCACACCTAGCAAGCATAGCTATATTATTAAATTAATCCAAAAAACAGATGAACTAATACGCGAATGTGATGGCGAGCAAATTTCTCTCTTAAAAATGAAAACGTAAACAAAAAAGAATCCTATGGTTTTAAAACCCTTAAAAATGCGAAAACAGTAGACCTTTTGATAAACTTTGAAAATGACCTTTTAAACGTAATTAAACACATAATATTGCACAATCAACCTAACAATTTCCAACAGAAACTATACAAAATTGTTAGAAACATAATAAACAACTCTAATAAAATCTTTGTAAAAGCAGATAAAACTAGAAACTTTTATAAAATAGATAAGCAAGAATATAACAAACTAATCACAGAAAACATTACAAAAAACTACAAAAAAAACTAGCCACAAACGAATGCGACTACATAGATATAATAAATACTGAAAGTAAACAAATTACCGATAAATTAAAAATTAGCGATAAAGTTGGCAGATTGAAACCTAGAGAGGCATACATTCTGCTTAAAGACCACAAATGGGACTTTAATAATAATCCCAGCACCCGCCTGATAAACGCAACTAAACCAGAAATAGGTAGAATTAGCAAAACAATACTTTCTAGAGTAAACAAACAAATCAAACAAGACCTAGAATTAAACCAGTGGGCAAATACTACCGAAGCAATCACCTGGTTTGAAAATATAGAAAACAAAGATAAATGTACGTTTATACAGTTTGACATCATAGACTTTTATCCCTCGATATCCGAAGAACTTTTTAACATTGCCCTAGAATTTGCCGAGGCATACACTGATATATCCTCGGAAAAAAATCAACATATAATTTATGATATAATATAATTTATAATATATATTATATTATATTATAATTATATTTTACAAATAATACATATGCTGCTCCCCATTTGAAGGTACCAAATTGGTTAAAGGGAAAATTGTTCCTAACTCGCATTTAGGTAAAAATGCATTTTCAAATAAATAACTGAATTCATTCCAAAAAGTATCGCTAACAAAAATAAATAAACAATATATATATATATATATATATATATATATATATATATATATATATATATATATATACTAGCAGATGTATCCGCCTAGTGAAAATGGACTCTGATTTATAAAAATATGATAGGTTATGAAAAGGAAGGGTTGTAAATTTGGGTTATATGTAATCATGTAATATAGGAGCCTATTTGTGACCAGGCGCACACGCACACACACACACACACCAGACATTCGGCTTTATATTATAATATATATATATATATATATATATATATATATATACATATATATATATTTATATATATATACATATATATATATATATATATATATATATATATATATATATATATATATATATAGTTATTTCGGTCATTAGCGAATATTTTATAGTTTTCTGATGTTAATTTCTTTTTTCCCATTAGATCGGTGTGTGGAGACGACTGGAAGTCGACCTTAATACATTTTATCAGAAAACAATATCAATCTATAATTTCCTTTTCTAATACCATTGTTACTTATATATTTCTATTTTTCGTTTCCTAATTGTTATCCTTCATTTGACTTCACCTGCAATACTTGATTCACCTTCGAGCCGCCATCTTTGGAAAACCGAACCCCAGACACCACTTGCCTCTGTCGACACAAACACAGATGTTAACGGAGAAGAATAAAACAAAGAAATTTTTTATGATCTTTAATAATAATAATAATAATAATAATAATAATAATAATAATAATAATAACACGAATCGCAATTATAATAATAAAATTACGAAAATCACGACTATGATTAAAATTATTTTCAACACACACATATTTCCTCTCTCTTTTTGTCTCTTTTACTCTGTCTTTCTCTTACTTACTCTCTTCTCTCACTCTCTTTCTCTCTCTCTCTCTCTCTCTATATATATATATATATATATATATATATATTATTTTACGTGTATTCATAAAACATTACAATGAAATATATTTTATGTATTGATTTTCAATATTTACTTTAAGAGTGCTCAAAACGTGTGTAGAGCAAGGAAATAGATTATTATAACATGTTTAATTAACTATAGCTGGATCTTCACTTTTTATTTCCCTTGAATTCATGCTTTATGTTAAATGAAAAATGGACAATAAAAGTTATATTTAACTTATTAAATCATCAGAACAATGAGGAAGTGTTAACTCGAAAATAAGAAAATCCTCTTTGGCCATGGCATTTTCTGGCTAAATAGTGTTTTTTTTTCTTAATTTTCCTACTTAAGTTATATGTAAATTTTATTTATCATATTTCATATAATATTATTGTTAGCTCCTCTTAATAGTTTTGAGCTGATCTTGATTAGTTTTGCTTTTTTAAAGATTTATTCTTTATTAAGTTAATTGTACTGTACATTATATATATATATATATGTGTGTGTATATAATAGCAAAAGTACCCATCCTTGACTGGCTTCAAAAACAGCCTACATAAAATGGACTCTGATTTATGAAAGTATGATAGCTTATGAAAAGGAAGGGTTGTAAATTTGGGTTGAATTTAGAGGTATCAAAACCAAAGCACAATATGATGAAAATAAAAATAAAATAGATAAACACCATAATTTATTATACCATACCTGTTCACACTGAAACACTTATCACAATATTCTGTGGATCTATATAAAAAAATCTTGTGTGACATATTTTCATTCTATGGAGGGCATATCATATTTCTTGAAACTGAAACATAATTAACAAATATACTTACGCAGATAAATATAAAAAGTCTTTATTAAAGTTTGTGCCTATTTCCATTCTATGGAGGCCAGGCGCGAACGCAGACCCCACAATTTTAGTACACCATCCCTATTTAAGTTAAAACATACTTATCAAAGTATTATTATGTACATCTATCAAAAACACTTGTAAACGTTTTTTTTAATTTTTAAATTTTTTATTTCCATATTTTGTAGATCAGGCGCGAACCCAGACCCCACAACTATAATGAACCACCTTTCTGCCAGATCAAGCATACCCATTCCTGTGTCTCGATACATCTTTTATCATTATATGTAATCAGCTTTTTAAAATAGTCAATCATATAGAAGCCTATTCGTGACCAGACACACACACACACACATTCAGCTTTATCTTATATATATATATATATATATATATATATATATATATATATATATATATATATATATATATGCGTGGTTTATATCCTAGCTAGCTAAAAAATCAGATTAGTATTATTTTCTCCCAATGGTTTTTGTATGCATTAACCAAGGGTAGATCTGCACTTGACTTTTAATACCTATTATTTTGTTGTGTTTTGTATAATGGTGACGCAGCATTTTTTCAGAATCTGTCGAATAAATCACTGTCTTTATATGATCACGTGCGGGGTTTGAGAGATTAATCAATTTCTATTTCAGTTGTTTTTTATTTATTTGTTTGTTTTATTTATTCATTCTTTAATCACTATATTTTTTCTCATGTATTGCTATGCTAAGGTAAATCTTATTTTTATGTAGACAGTTGTTTTGTGTTTCACTTTTACAGTTGGATGGGTTTTGAGGTCTTGTAATTTAGAATTTCAAATATCTCATTCAGACATAATATACCAGCATCGTTCAAATTTCTACATGTACTACATGCCGAACTATTTTCTTACTAGATTCTTTTTGTTACTTACATCTGCAACTAAAGCAACATAAAGAAGTAGATATATACATCCTAAAAAATAGTTCCAGTAATTGTTTGGTTATATCTTGTTACCATGCGTAATATGCGACGTCACAAAACGCGAAATATCTTAATAAAAAGGAGAGTGATAAAACTGTAGTGACAGAAGAGATATAACGTAAATACTTAAAAGACAGATCTAATAAGAGAACATATGGAAGAGCAGATATATGGAAACAACATATGCGCAGAGAGGGCGTAAGAAAAGGCGTAAGAAACAACATATGCATATTATTTTTAAGCAATTTATTAACGTTATCTATTGTCATTTCACAATGTATTTACATTTTAATTGTCTTTTAAAAGTGTATTTACATTTTTTTTTATTGTTTTGTAACAATTCATTAACATTTTTAATCTATTGTTTTTAACGATGTATTTAAATTTAAGTGGATTGTCTATTAACAATTTATTCACAGCATTAATTTATTGCCCCCTAACAATGTTATTCAATGTCCAGTCTATTGAATTTTAACAAGTTTCTTACAATTTTAATTTATTGAATTTTAACAATGTATTTGCAGTTTTATTTTGTTGTTTCTTAACAAAGTATTTTCATTTATTGTCTTTTAACAATTTCGTTACATTTTTAATTGTCTTTTAACAATGTATTTACATTTTTAATTGTCTTTTAACTGTGAATTCATATTTTTAATTGTCTTTTAACAATGTATTTAAATTTTGATTTTATTGTCTTTAAGCAATTTATTTACAGTTTTATTTTATTGTCGTTTAACAATTAATTGTCATTTTAATTGTCTTGTAACGATCTATTTACACTTTTAATTTATTTTTTTAACTTTTTTATTTTCGTTTAAGAATGTTATCTACGGATTTATTTAGATTTTTAAATGCCTTATTTTACTCATTCATTCAAATTTAAAATTTTTATTTTGCGATTTATTTACGAGTTCTAAAGTTGCCTTTTTACAATGTCTTTGGATTTTAGAAGCAATTCAATAATTTAAACATTTGTAGAGTATTAATTAAGACTAAATGCTATATTTTCAAGGACGCAAAAATAAAAGAGGCAATACGAATAATCTATTACTATTACTAAAACTATATTTATCAACGTGTATTTTTACAGCTGTTTTTATATGTGCAAGTTACACACAATAAGTATGGATCAGTCGTGAGATTGAATTATGTTCGAGAATTCGCATTAGTTTTTTTTTCGGTTAGACTGAATCTATAGTTTGGAACACGTATATCAAATCCATTGCCAAGGTCGCTGGAAAAATGGTGGGATCCTTCTACCGTTCAAGTAGATATCTTACTCCTGATGCAATTCTCTACCTATATAAAAGCCAGGTACAGCCAACGATGGAGTACTGTTGCCACATCTGGGCAGGAGCTGCTAGAAGCAGCTTATTCTTCCTTGTCCGAGTTCAAAATAGATTCGTAGCTTAGTGGATGATGCCCTTTTCTCTTCCCTGCAACCTCTTTCCCACAGAAGAGACGTTGCGAGCCTGTCTCTGCTTTATCGTTATTTTCATGACAAGTGCTCGTCTGAGCTTCGTTCTATGGTCCCCCCTCGCCAAACTTTCACGAAAAACACTCGTTTAGTCAAAACCACCACCAATAATTTCCCACGTCTGTGCCTAAACCTAAATGTAGATTCCATGAACAAAGCTTCTTTCTTAGAACTGCACGCCTGTTGAACTCTCTTCTGATTGCCTGCTTTCCTGCTGACTACAATCTGATTGTCTTCAAGTCCAACGTAAACAAGTTCTTGATGAACCGTCCCCCTAAATAATTTCATTTACAAAATTTAAGTAATCCAATTTACAAAATTTCCACTACTTATATTTACTACGCTATAATCACTTGACTAATGTATACCCATTAACCATATCCTCGAATGATCTCTAGGCATTGATAAGTGTTGATTCTTGTGTAAAAAAAGATAGAATGTAGATTAAGTAGGGCGTAGAACATAAGAGCGGAAGGAAGAGAGAGAGGAGAGAGAAGACCGTAACAAAGAGAGAGCGTAAGACGGGAAAATATTAATTACTGAAGAAATTTCAATGATATCACACAATTCTTTAATTTTTTGTTTATTCTTTCGTTAAAACTAGCAGGACCGCGCGGCATTGCCCGGGGACAATAAAACACTTAATAAAAGATGTTAAATAGCGTTAAATCGCCTCAACAGAGGAATTACATTTTTGTAAGGAGTATGAAAATATAACTTGAGAAACCTCCAGAGCACAACTAAAATCGCAAAGTAGAATAAAGGATGTGTTCAGAATACTACTACAACAAAGAAGAATAAAGGATGTCTTCAGAATACTTCTACAACAAAGCAGAATAAAGGATGTCTTCAGAATACTTCTACAAAAAAGTAGAATAAGGGATATCTTCAGAATACTTCTACAACAAAGTAGAATAAAGGATGTCTTCAGAATATTACTACAACAAAGTAGAATAAAGGATGTCTTCAGAATACTTCTACAAAAAAGTAGAATAAGGGATGTCTTCAGAATACTTCTACAACAAAGTAGAATAAAGGATGTCTTCAGAATACTTCTACAACAAAGTACAATAAAGGATGTCTTCAGAATAGTACTACAACAAAGTAGAATAAAGGATGTCTTCAGAATACTACTACATCAAAGTAGAATAAAGGATGTCTTCAGAATATTACTACAACAAAGTGAAATAAAGGATGTCTTCAGAATACTACTACACCAAAGCCGAACAAAGGATGTCTTCAGAATATTACTACAACAATGTAGAATAAAGGATGTCTTCAGAATATTACTACAACAAAGTAGAATAAAGGATGTCTTCAGAATATTACTACAACAAAGTAGAATAAAGGATGTCTTCAGAATACTACTACACCAAAGCAGAACAAAGGATGTCTTCAGAATACTTCTACAACAATGTAGAATAAAGGATGTCTTTAGAATATTACTAAAACAAAGTAGAATAAAGGATGTCTTCAGAATATTACTACAACAAAGTACAATAAAGTATGTCTTCAGAATAGTACTAACACAAAGTAGAATAAAGGATGTCTTCAGAATACTACTACATCAAAGTAGAATAAAGGATGTCTTCAGAATACTACTACACCAAAGCAGAACAAAGGATGTCTTCAGAATATTACTACAACAATGTAGAATAAAGGATGTCTTCAGAATATTACTACAACAAAGTAGAATAAAGGATGTCTTCAGAATATTACTACAACAAAGTAGAATAAAGGATGTCTTCAGAATACTACTACACCAAAGCAGAACAAAGGATGTCTTCAGAATATTACTACAACAATGTAGAATAAAGGATGTCTTCAGAATATTACTACAACAAAGTAGAATAAAGGATGTCTTCAGAATATTACTACAACAAAGTAGAATAAAGGATGTCTTCAGAATACTACTACACCAAAGCAGAACAAAGGATGTCTTCAGAATACTTCTACAACAATGTAGAATAAAGGATGTCTTTAGAATATTACTAAAACAAAGTAGAATAAAGGATGTCTTCAGAATAAGAATACTACTACAAAAAAGTAGAATAAAGGATGTCTTCAGAATATTACTACAACAAAGTAGAATAAATGATGTCTTTAGAATATTACTACACCAAAGCAGAACAAAGGATGTCTTCAGAATACCTCTACAACAATGTAGAATAAAGGATGTCTTCAGAATATTACTAAAACAAAGTACAATAAAGGATGTCTTCAGAATATTACTACAACAAAGTAGAATAAAGGATGTCTTCAGAATACTACTACACCAAAGCAGAACAAAGGATGTCTTCAGAATATTACTACAACAAAGTAGAATAAAGGATGTCTTCAGAATACTTCTACAACAAAGTAGAATAAAGGATTCTTCAGAATACTTCTACAACAAAGTAGAATAAAGGATGTCTTCAGAATACTACTACAACAAAGTAGAATAAAGGATGTCTTCAGAATATTACTACAACAAAGAAGAATAAAGGATGTATTCAGAATACTACTACACCAAAGCAGAATAAAGGATGTCTTCAGAATACTTCTACAACAAAGTAGAATAAAGGATGTCTTCAGAATACTTCTACAACAAAGTAGAATAAAGGATTCTTCAGAATACTACTACAACAAAGAAGAATAAAGGATGTCTTCAGAATAGTACTACAACAAAGTAGAATAAAGGATGTCTTCAGAATAGTACTACACCAAAGCAGAATAAAGGATGTCTTCAGAATACTTCTACAACAAAGTAGAATAAAGGATGTCTTCAGAATACTTCTACAACAAAGCAGAATAAAGGATGTCTTCAGAATACTACTACACCAAAGCAGAATAAAGGATGTCTTCAGAATACTTCTACAACAAAGTAGAATAAAGGATGTCTTCAGAATACTTCTACAACAAAGTAGAATAAAGGATGTCTTCAGAATACTTCTACAACAAAGTAGAATAAAGGATGTCTTCAGAATATTACTACAACAAAGTAGAATAAAGGATGTCTTCAGAATACTTCTACAACAAAGTAGAATAAAGGATGTCTTCAGAATACTTCTACAACAAAGTAGAATAAAGGATGTCTTCAGAATATTACTACAACAAAGTAGAATAAAGGATGTCTTCAGAATACTTCTACAACAAAGTAGAATAAAGGATGTCTTCAGAATACTTCTACAACAAAGTAGAATAAATGATGTCTTCAGAATACTTCTACAACAAAGTAGAATAAAGGATGTCTTCAGAATATTACTACAACAAAGTAGAATAAAGGATGTCTTCAGAATACTTCTACAACAAAGTAGAATAAAGGATGTCTTCAGAATACTTCTACAGCAAAGTAGAATAAAGGATGTCTTCAGAATACTTCTACAACAAAGTAGAATAAAGGATGTCTTCAGAATACTTCTACAACAAAGTAAAATAAAGGATGTCTTCAGAATACTACTACACCAAAGCAGAATAAAGGATGTCTTCAGAATACTTCTACAACAAAGTAGAATAAAGGATGTCTTCAGAATACTTCTACAACAAAGTAGAATAAAGGATTCTTCAGAATACTTCTACAACAAAGTAGAATAAAGGATTCTTCAGAATACTACTACAACAAAGTAGAATAAAGGATGTCTTCAGAATAGTACTACAACAAAGTTTCTTGCCCTTAATTTGTAGAAACCACACACTAGTTGAGAAACGATAGATTCATTTCGAATACATGGTCTTTCAGTTTAAAAAGAGAATGCTAACTTATACCTTGACCTCTATCAATACGTGATGAAATTAAAATCGTGCTTAATTGTTGATAACAGTCAATGATACCAATAGAGTCAATCTCTTTCTATTTTACTAGGGTTAATCTGATTAAAAATATCAATTTATAGGTGTTTGTTGCGTATTTTTCAAGTTTCAACTGGAGATACAAGCATACACACATAGACAACTGCCTTTCTATAATAAACTAGCGGAGTAGGGGTGGGGACGCTCGGCTTTGCCCGGGCGTAAAATACGCCTAAATATTATATTTTGATATGTCCAGATTTCGTATATATTATTTTTATTTTTTTATTTTTTTACATGTTCACCCCAAACAAGGAATATTGCCACTTTGTTGTAGGGTCTACTATCAGGGACATGGGCATCAGGGGTACTTGTGTAGGGAGTTGGGCGGCAAGATGTCGGTTCACGTTGCACTTGAACTTCTGCATGTCAGTACAGTAATAGAGTCGTGATTTCACAAGTAAAAAAAACAAAAGTATTTCGGTGCCATCAGCTAGAATCGAAACCGAGGCATTAAAGCAGGTGACGTTATCACTGTACCAACCTGAAAGGCATATAAACCGATTAAAAATACAAAATAAACAAAGATGAATGTACAAAATTTTTAACGATTTTTTTTCATTTTTGACCCCTTAAAAATAATTTTAAACGACTAGAGACTCATAAAAGAACGACCCGTAAAAAAATCCAAGCATTAGAAGCCCCTAGCGCCGCTCAGCGACGTTTAGTTTCAGAGGAGATAGAGTATGAAAACATGGAGACAGACAAACAGACCGACAGACAGAAAAGAAACCGACAGACAGACAGACAAATAGACTTACAGACAGACAGACGGACCGACAAACAGAGAGACAGACATATAACCTTTTATATATTAGATAATAATAGTTCCACTTTTCTTGCCAATGCATATGATTTTCTTCGTTCCAAGTGTTAAGCAATTAAATAACTGACAACCGCCGACCAACCGATGACGTATATGACGTATAGACGTATCTTACACCGAAATACGAACTATGATTTCTTGCGACGCCTGTTATCAAAAGAAAATCTCATGTATAAAATGTCTCCGTTCTTGTAAAACCACCTTCGTGCGAGGACAAAAATATATGATTTATAATTTGCATTATTTTGTATATTCAAAGCTCCACCAGCAGGTGGCGCTGTGAATGCGTTGACACTGTAACACAATTGAGGATGAATGAGAAGTGACAAGCCTTATCCTTTTGTCTGTTCCCGTTTTATAGCTGCTACACATGTCTAACATTTGATTTTACTACTTAATACACTTGAAAACCACACGTATATGCATATATATATATATATAATATAAAGCTGAATGTGTGTGTGTGTGTGTGTGTGTGTGTGTAGTCTCGAATAGGCTCCTATCCTAGACTATTTTAAAAAACTGATCACATATAATGATAGAAGATGTATGAAGACACAGGAATCTGGCAGAAAGGTGGTTCATAAAAATTGTGGGGTCTGCGTTCGCGCCTGGACCACAAAGAATGAAAATAAAAAAAATAAAAATTAACAAAAAAACGTTTACAAATGTTTTTGATATAGATATACATAATAATACTTTGATAAGTATGTTTTAACTTAAATAGTGAAGGTATAATAAAATTGTGGGGGCTGCGTTCGCGCCTGGCCTCCATAGAATGGAAATAGGCACACACTTTAATAAAGACTTTTCATATCTATCTGCGTAAGTATACTTCGATAATTATGTTTCAGTTTGAAGATATATGGTATAATAAAATTATCGAGTGTTCGTTCGAACCTGACCTTCATAGAATGGAAATTTGTCACAAAGTTTAACAAGTTTTTTTAATATAGATCCACAGAACATTGTGATAAGTGTTCCAATGTGAACAGGTATGGTATAATAAATTATGGGTTTATCTATTTTATTTTTACTTTCATAATATTTTGCTTTGGGTTTGATACCTCCAAAGTCGAAGCTATCTCTTTACAACTCTTCTTTTTCATAAGCTATCATACTTTCATAAATCAGAGTCCATTTTCTGTAGGCTATTTTTGAATATATATATATATGCATTATTTCATTTATGTTGACAAATATTACATAGTTGCTACAATGAACGTACTAATATTCGGACAACTGGTTTTCAAGAAACAAAAGTCCTCGTCAGGGGACGTAATATAGCTTATATGCCACTGAAGGCGACTGATTCTAAAATAGAAGAAAAGAAATATATGTAGTTTCTTCTATTTAAGAACCAGTCGCTTTCAGTGGCATATAAGCTATATTTATAAAAATATATTTATAAAAATATATTTTAAAAGAAATATATTTACATTGTTAAATGTTTAATTTTAAAGGGAATGGTGGTAGGTTAAGTGACATTTTAGACTCCAAATATAGGAAGCTATAAGAAGAAAGAGAACGCCAATGCTTAACAGGATAAAAGGAGAAATAAAAAAGAAAAGCAAAGCAAAAGGAAAATGAAAAAAAGAAAGACAAAGACAAAGAAGAAAAGGAAAAAAGAGAAAAAAAAAGAAAAAAGAAGAAACGAGAAACAGAAGGAAAATGTGGTTAGCGTGATTAAATTGTCATAAGAAATAGGAGGGGGTAAAGACACTTGAAATCATCTATGAATAAGGTAGAGAAATTGGCAAAAAACTTGAGTTTTGTCTACGCTAGAGGAAACATTACGGAGGAAAGAAAGAAAAAGTTCGCAGGGGTGAATAAAAACACATGAGCACACACACGCATACACACACATATATAATATACACATATATATATATATATATATATATATATATATATATATATATATATATATAAGAAAAAAATCAACACAGCAAGTAAAAATTTACATTGACATTTATTGTTCGACTGAATACTCTAAAAAGATTTTTTAGAAATCCTTATTCCGCGGAGTTTCAAAGAATGCTAAATTAATAGTACAGCCGAGCTTGAATTTGCTAGTTATTGTATTAAATGAAATCGCACTTTATGGTTGTTCGTCATAAAATGCAAAAAAATGTAAAATTTAGACAAATAAACGTCCAGAATACACGAAGACTCACTAGATTTTAAATGCAATAAGCAGAGAATTATTTTTTAAAACAAATAGTCGAAATTTCAATGTCATCCGAAGGGCGCAAGGAATTGTAGAGTGAAAAATAATCTGTTGCAAAAGTAATTGCAGAATGAAAAAAAAATGCAGTTGCCGAGAAAGTCCAAAAAATCAAATTTCAGTCAGCTAAATCTAACCAACTCATTTCCTTCCAATCCTTGGTCAGGCGTCTAATGAAAAAACAAAACAAAAAACAAACGTCACATTTGAAAGATAGGTTGAATCAAGTTGAACGTGCAAATATGGCGTTGATACAGACAGTGGAGATAGAATAGACAGAAGAAAACGCATGGTGTGTGTGATAGGTGCTAAAACCATACAAGGTCGTCTAATCCTAACATTAATAACAAAAAAACTTAATTTAAAAGTGATAAAATCATAGCAATATTAATAGTAATAACTATCTCAACAATAGTGCAATATAATAATAATAATAATAATAATAATAATAATAATAATAATAATAATAATAATAATAATAATAATGATAATAATAATAATGTGTTTATGCACGTATTGAACTGCGCCATCTTGAAAATAGTATTTTCAAGTTATATTAAAGTTTTTCGATATCTTTTTTATTAAACTGTTGGGTGAAAGTACAGAATAGTTATACAACACTCTGCTCTCCCAATGTTAAGAATTGCTTTCTAAATAATAGCGTTATTATTTCAGCACAGTTCAATAAGTGCATAAGTACCAATAATAATAATAATAATAATAATAATAATAATAATAATAATAATAATTGTAATATCGTAATAATTAATATGAAAATTGTAGCAAAATTTGAATGAGATGATTAAATAAATATGAAATATGGAGATAATAATGGTATTGCTGCCATAAATTAAATTTTATAGTTTGGCGTACCATTCTCATTAATAAAATTAAAGAATAAAAGAAGTATAAGACAATATTACTATTAAATAAGAAACAGTCCTATTGCTGTCAAACGAAGCAATGGCTATAAAAGTGCTGCTAGTATCATGAGAAGGCTTTGATTATACTAAAGACTAATTGAAATTAATACAATGTAATAAATTTAATAATACTAATTATATTCATAATCATACTTCCAAAGATAATACTGATAAAAATAACAATAAATACATTAAATACATAAAAAATAATACGGATATAAAAATAGTAGTAATAACTAGTATAATGCTAAGGATAATAAACGTTTTATTTATAAACATAATAAAAATAGGGATTTGGAATTTGAATGAAATAAAGATAATAAATTCATAATAAAATATTGACAGTGAGATATAAATATATTAGTATGGTTACCATGAGTACAACTATAAGCTCCAGTAAAAATAACAGTAATAAATGATAAGAATGCTAATGGTGAAATCGTATTATGTAAATAAATAATAATATAGATGCTATGTGATTAGGAGTTGTAAAGAGTAAGATTAAAAATGTAAAGCTTATGGGAAAGACCAGAAAAATGCATGAAGCTAATAATTATATATATAACCTATTAAAAATATTAGCCAGCTAGTATGTTTCATTGGAGGCTGTGATTTCAAAATTGCTATATTTGTATTTTGCCTTATGCTTGCATTGGAAAATTAGTCCGCTTTTGATTATAATTAGATTCTTGCATTGAAAAGTTATTATTCTAACTGCCTCAGATAAGCTCAGGTTAGAGCATTTGGAGCCAGGAGTATATGATTTAAATTTACCGATAATATCCCAATTAACTGAGAAAAGGATATTCTAAGATCCAAGTTTTTATGAGAGTCGTTAAAGAAGTTCCCTGGTTACTATTTGAGTTTATATTATTAATTGATGATATGTGGTTAGAAATTCTCAGATTTATTAAGTGGATCCAATGTATGTGCATGTTTTGTGTCCAATATGGTTAGTGTTGTTGGGGTTGTGGATTCTATACTTGTTATGGTTAGGGTAAGAACTCGATGAATTATTAGGAATATCGTTGTAGATCGGGGTATCAGTGTTAGTATCAGTTGTTTGGAAAAAAAAACTATTACTATTCATATTGTTAGTGATGTTATTTAGCAAGTTTATTTGTAGAGAAGGATGTTTAAGTTCATTATTATTTGGTTGTCGGGGAATTGGTAGTTGCGAAAAATTAGTAGTATTTATTTAGAAGGATTTAGATGGTATCTCGGTTACAGTATAGGAATAAATCACAGTCTTACATACAGTTATTGTCGAGAGGGCATTTGCGCTTTTTGGAGCAATTACATTTAATGTTATTGGCTAAGTAAAAAGAATTGCCTTACCCTCTTTAATTTACTTCTTATTTGATGCTATATTTTTCTGGAATTAGTTAGTCATTGTAGCGTTCGTGATCTTAAGTTTTTTATGAAGTAAAATTCTGTATCTATGCGAACACTTACATGTTTTTTCAACAATATTGAAAAACTCCTTGGGGATATAAGTTTTTACATTAGAATTGAAAAGGGGGTATAACCAAATATTATTTTTTTTATTCTCATTCTTTTTCTAGATCTAGATTTATTATAGTTAGGGGTAGGTTGGTGGGTTGGTTGGTTGGTTGGTTGGTGTTATTGTGAGTGGAGGAGCTGAAGTTATTATTATTATTATTATTATTATTATTATTATTATTACATTTAATCTAATGATTTCTTTTGGTTTAGAACATATTACGCATAATTATTGAGGGTAAACGGTGAGTTACTTGGTTCTTATGGTTGCATTTTATCTTCTCAGTATATCCTTAGGGCATTGTTGTAGAACATGAAAAAAATACAACTAATTATAAATACATCAAGCCCCAATAACAAAAATGACGACAACAATCGCTCCTGAAGATTATCAGGTGAACCGATTGAAAGCGCTTGAGTAGAATACGGCCAAACAACAACTTCTGATCGCCATAATAGACAACATGCCAGCTGAAAAAAAGACCGTTCTGCGAACTGAAAAGTATATATATATATATATATATATATATATATATATATATATATATATATATATATATATATATATGTATATATATATATATACATATATAATATGCAGAAAGATTCTCGAGTTAGAAAGAAAAATTGCAGAGTTCGACGAGATACACCAGAAGAAAGTCGGAGGTTACATCGGCCGAGACTTTTTGCTAATAACATTAAAATAAAATGGTTATAATTCTGATAGAAAAAAATTACAATTCAAAACAACTAATAACTGTTACTACGTGATAGTAATTACTTCAGAGAATTAAAAATAAATATTTTTATATTGCTCCCTCCCCCAAAAATTAGTCTACACATTCAGGAATTATCCGCTTCATCACTTTAATGCATACAATTAATTTTTTAAAGAATTCCGAAATATCGGGTTTGATATGTTTTTCATTTCATTCTTTATTAAATGTTTTTGTATTTTTTACTAAAAAATTTTTGACTAAATTAAAAACATCATTATTCGTATAAAGCTCGTCCTAATAAAATAAAATGAACAAAACAAAATGGCCGACGTGTATTATTTCCTAATTTAACGATGTGTCGAATGCGTTATGCTTCATAATGTTTTTTAAAAGCCATATAAAAACAGTGAATATCTAATGAAACATGACATAACTCGTCTTTTTCTTTTTAATGTTTTCCTTTATGTCCTATAGAAATACCAACTCCATTAAGTTTTACGCAAAACTGATTACCAATAGCAATATAAACTACGGACAGTGATGCATTACGGTTAATTATACCTCGCTCTATGACAAACGAAATTCGTTTTTATATGCGATTTAATAATAAACTTAATAGACCTTCATTTCGAAATCTAGTTGTCAATGCATTTTTCATCTCTACTCGTTATATTTTCCACATAGAAGACACGTTACTAGTCTTTCTCTACTCTATCGTTATTTCCATGACAAGATGGATAACAAACCTGCCTTGATAGACAGATCTAATATATACAAGGCAAAATGTGTGTTTGTATGTCTCCCAAAAACGTTCGGCACACGCAACGAACACTGACAAAACCGGTATCGTTAGAAAGATCCATCTTTCGTATGATTAATATCCAAAAATTGGGTTCCTGGATATGACTTTAAACCTTATCCGATAGTGAGTCCCCAGCTTGCGGGCATTGGGGAGTGTGGATCCACCCTTTAATAGCCATTGCTCCTAAGTTCACTCTGACCCGGAGTGGTAGTACCTGTTAGGGTTCCAACTATGTGTTAAATAGAAACCGACTTGAAAAATATATATATATATATTCTTTTAAAATATTGTTCTTTAAACTCACTGGATTCGGCATTAAATAACCTGAAAAGGTTTGATATGCCGTAAAGCAAAAACAATAAACCAACATCCAAAAATTGGCCAAAACACTAATTCTTTGATTGTCAACTGGGCCGTTTTTTACAAGGATGGGTCAATTTTTGCAAAGTCTTTCACGCCTCGCGATCTTAACGTACGTATAACATACGTTATTTAAAAAACCTGTGACGTCACAAGTCACGTAGGCGAGACGGTTAAAATGTTTGCTTTTTTTTCACCCCTTTTTCCTCTTAGCGTTGCAGGTTCAAGCCTGGCTACTGTGGCTATGATTTTTTTCGCTGCTAGTTTTTTAGAAATGGGTTACTCAATATTCTTACGGCAAAACCTTTCCATACCCGGGAAACGCCGTTAGTATTAAACAAAAATACAAATAGTTGTTAGTTTTCTCTAAACTTTGGAACCATTTTATGTAGCATAGCGCGGACGCAAATGCGTGCGAAATGGTATCACCGGAAGGGAAAAATAAAGACTTTTTAAAAAAGATTATTTCAGAGAAGGGAATAACATTCGAGATCAGGTTAGAAGCGAGGATAAGGTTTGATAAAACGATCAAGCAGATGACGTCACATCCGCAATAATGAGAAAGTAAATGTTGTTACAAAGAAAAGGCAAGTAGAAGGTTGTTTTTCTATATTTGGCTACTTTGCGACGGAGGCTACAACGTGTTGGTTCCCGGACAACGTTACCTTTACACAATAACAAATATAAACTAAAACATAGATCATTTTGATTTTCTTGATACAAAATTCTTATTTAATTTGAACGCAATAACATTTAACTTTCTGTGCACTTGTCGACAACATTTTTCTGAACATTGCGTTCACAATAAAATATTACTGACTAAATGTTCCATCAAAACTTGTATCTCTTATGTAAACAGAATAACCAAAGCCTATTTCTTGCGCTTAAATTTCTTTGTGTGTAATAAAATTCTAAAACAGTTCAAATATGTTTCATACTAGAAAAAAATTAATAAAATATCAACATGAACTTACATCCTAAACAATTTCAAAAGAATTTTATTTCAAGAAAATAACACAGTTTAAACAAAGTACAATGGACGATATATTAATTTGTTTATTATGTTTTTGATTTTTTTGAGATGAGGGGTTGATACTTGGTTTATTTAGATTATTCAGACTACGGTTCTTATCTTGAGAGATATTCTCAAAAAGTTTTTTCTGGTGTAATCTTTGACCTTCTCCAGATAATTTTTGTCGAATTTGGGAATCTTTCTGTTGAACGCAAATCTCCAGAGGTATCCTGCTTTCGTTCCGTTAACCATAACCGGGTAAATATCCTAAGAAATTCGCAAAAAAATTTTTAGTATCACCCCCCAATGAGTATTGAACCTTCAACCCTGCTTGCTGAACTGAATTCACTTAGTACTTTTTCTGTTACGCCACAGACTATTGTGCAACGGCTAAATGCTAAGTAACATTCAGCATTAAAGTACAAAATAAAATGTAGTATTTGTTCTCGGCATCCCAGTGACGGTAGATGTATAGCAACAAAATTATTGCTGCAAGAACATAGTTCAATTGAAAAACAATTAAAAAAGTAATGGAACATCGTTAAAAAGGAAGTGAAAAAAAGGAAAGTGCAATAGACAGTCAACTATAAAAAGAGAAAGAGTAAGCTATGTATCTAGATAGTCATTCTCTCCTTCATTTTCCCATCTGGCGTATTATTTTCAATAATGGTTCTAACGAGCGATGTTAGCTTTTTAAAGGTTTTTTTGTTTTAAATATAAATTATCATTTACTAGCAGGGTTGCCAGACATTGCCTGGGATTGAATGATATTTGATTTCAATATTTTTATTGTCATCGAAATCGATGTAATAGCCCATTTTATTTTCAATAAAATTGATTGATTGCTAGTTCTAATTGGGATCCCATCGTGATGCACCTGGAGGAAGCTTCACATGTCTCTCGCAGTGTAGTCACTGCGAGAGCCATGTGAAGCTTCCTCCAAGTTTACAATAAATTTTAGTCAACCTACTGTTGGTTTCATAAAATTATTTTTTATATATATGAGGGCTTGCATTAAATTTTAAAAATGAAAAAGTCAAGTATCATGCTTCAATTGTGTCCTAAACAGAAACATTCATTTCGAACGCGTTCTTGTCACATCAAAAACCTACTGTTGATTTTAATGTTGGGCTTTCCTGCTTGTGTGGCAATAAAACTTATCAAATGCACTTGTGATGTTATGTTATGCAAAGTGTTAACTTTAATCAAAATCGCCATTTCCTTCTTACGCCAGATTATTTTGATTATCGATACTGATCGAAGATATTCCGATACAGAAAAAAAACACTGCCAGGCACACAAAGTACCTCATCAGAAATTTCATTAAATCGACCCAGTCGTTTTCGAGTCCATAAGAAACGAGCTCACAGATACACAGACACACAGATGAAGTTACCTTTTATATAATAGTGGACTAAATAGAATAGATATAATCAATTATTGGTAATATTGACGAATAAAGTGCCCATACAATATTAGATATAGAAAAAATACATTACAAATAAATAAGACAGTAAATTAATTCAGTATGCGTTGTTAAAAAAAAAATAAACATATATAAATGAAGTGTTAAAAAGATGTTTCTAGGACGTTTAACGAAAAAGTGTTTGAACATTTTACGTTGTATATTTTATTAAAAAAACAGTACCTTATTCTAACAGAGTGATGAGTACAAAAAGTTCTGCATTGATCCATTTAGAAAAATGTAGAACAAATTAAACTTAAAGGTGAATTATTCCAAAAATGTCAGTTGCCAGAATTCTGCAAATAATAATGTCGATACTCTCCAGGACCTATTGTAGCAAATGCAAATCATACCTTAAATAATTCACACACACACACACACACACACACACACACACACACATACACACACATATATATATATATATATATATATATATATATATATATATATATATATATATATATATAAAGTTATAAATTATTTTGGCTACTTTACTAAGAACGGATATCATATTTCATTTTCTCTCTATATTTTGTGTTTTAAGCTTTTAATTTTCTCTCTCTCGCCCCCCCTCTCTCTCTCTCTCCATATATATATATATATATATATATATATATATATATATATATATATATATATATATTCATATGATGATTTCATAAAACGTCTTGTAAGACGAGTGCCACTCCCTCAGTCATTGAAAGTTCATGTGCCCGAAGAGGACGTTTTAGTTCTACCAACGACTTGCACACCTCCAAGCTAGCATGACACTGAAGACGGTCATTGTACTACATACATATATAAACATACATGCACATATACACACATATACACATACAACTATTTACATACACACGTATACATACACACATTTACATACATAGTAATATATACACATATCATATATATATATATATATATGTGCACGTGTATGTATGTGTATATGTGAACACATATACACATGCATACACACATATACATACATACATACACACATACATATACGTGCACATATATACATATATATACACATACACATACATATACATACATATGCGTACACATATTTACACATACGTATACCTATATATACATACAAACATATGATGATGATTGCAACGTCTTTTTAGACGAGTGCCACTCCCTCAGACATTTAAAATCCATGAGCCCAAATGTCTGAGGGAGTATCTATACAAATATGATGTTACAGAGTCTTAGCTTTGTACGGCAGCTAAATCTCTCTCTCGGTTCAAAATGTTGAGATCCAGCAACAAGCAAGAGCAAGATAGCCAGCAACAGACCATCTTAATACGGGTACTTGTCTTCCGCTTTATGTTTTTTTTTAATCAGAGATTTGCTTCTCCTAGAAAGGTTGCCTTCACCACGGCTTACGAGAGCCTTCTCTACCCCAATACACATATACACACACACAAATATACACAGTGCTAGTTGGTCGTTGACCCAGAAAAAGAGTTCATTCGCCCTTTACAAACATATACATATATGCATAATACATATACATACATACACACGTACACATATATATACATATACATACATATATATACACATACGTATATATACAAATACATGCACATATACATGTGTAAATATACATACATACATACATACACACATACATACATACATACATACATACATACATACATACATACAATGATGACAGATCAATTATTACATGCTTCCAGCCTGTCAGGCCAACACGCATCAGAACGTTTCCATCGTGATAGGACTCATTTTTTTGTAGACAAATGTCTGAAAGAGAATCTGTACAAAGATGTTATTGCAGAGTTTTAGATTTGTACGACAACTAAGTCTCTCTCTCTCTCTCTCTCTCTATATATATATATATATATATATATATATATATATATATATATATATATATATATATATATATTCAGCAACAAGCAAGAGCAAAATAGCTAGCAGTTTGGACTTATTATTTTTTAGCAACTTATTTACATTTTTATTTAATTTCTTTTCGCAATGCTTTCACATTTTTATTGTCATTCAAAATTAATTTTTATTTTATTGTCTTGGAACAATTAATTTACTCTGTTTTATTTATTGCTTTTAACAATTTATTTAGATTTTGGTTTATTGTCCTTTAACAATTTATTTACAGTTTTAAATTATTATCTTTTAACAATTTGTTTACATTTTTAATTGTTTTTTAACAATGTACTTACATTTTAATTGTATTTTAAGAATGCATTTAGATTTTAATCGTCTTTTAACAATGTATTTACATTTTTATTTTATTGTCTTAAAACAATTTATTTACATTTTAAATTTATTGTCGTTTAAAAATGGATTTTCATTTTTAATTGTCTTGTAACGATCTGTTTACACCTTTAATTAATTTTGTTAACGTTTTATTTTGCGTGTAAGGAATGTAATCTACGGATTTATTTAGCTTTTAAAAATGACCTATTTTACTTAATCATTTAAATTTTTAAATTGAATTTTGCGATTTATTTACAATTTATAAAGTTGCCTTTTTACGATGTATTTGGGTTTTAGAAGCAATTCAATAATTCACCATTTGTAGAGTATTAATTAAGATTAAATGCTATATTTTCAAGAACGCAAAAATAAAAGGCAATATGAATAATCTATTATTATTACTAAAACTATATTTATCAACGTGTATGTTTACAGCTGTTTTTAGATGTCATTTAACAACTTATTTGCATTTTTAAATTTCTTTGACAAGGTATTTACATTTTTAATTGTATTTTAACAATTAATTCATATTTTTAATTGTCTTTTAAAAATGTATTTTCATTTCAACTGTGTTTTAACAATGTATTTATATTTTTATTTTATTGTCTTCAAGCAATTTATTTACAGTTTTATTTTATTTTCGTTTAACAATTGATTTTTATGTTTAATTGCCTTTTAACGATCTATTAACACTTTAAATTATTTTTAACGTTTTATTTTCGTTTAAGAATGTTATCTACGCATTTATTTAGCTTTTAAAATTACTTATTATACTCATTCATTCAAATTAAAAAAAATTATTTTGCGATTTATTTACGAGTTCTAAAGCTGCCTTTTTACAATGTCTTTAGATTTTAGAAACAATTCAATAATTTAAACATTTTCAGGGTATTTGTTAAGATTAAATGCTATATTTTCTAGGACCCAAAAATAAGAGGCGCATCAAAACGCAATACGAAAAATCTTTTGCCTCCCCCTCTTCCGATTTATTGGAGAGGAACCTATGTTTTCAGTGACGTTCGTGCGTCCGTGCTTCCGTTATTCGGGACAATTGCCAGATAACCGTCAATTAGTTTCTCCTGAAATTTTGCCATAAATTGTATTTCATTAAATAGATGTGCACAATAAAATAAATTTTTTTGCCAAAATTCCCGTTCCGTCCCCAGCGGCTTCAAAGAGGTCGAAAATGCCCCAAAATGGCCCAAAATGACACGTTTTGCACCATAAATTTTTATCCATCCATTAGATTTTGCTGACACTTGGCCAAAATGTGGAGGCTATTGTTCTTAATAAAAATTCAGTATGGGTGACCCTGGCAAAATTCTAGTTCGCATCCCTCTGGGACTTTTATGACTAAAAAAATCATACCTTACTTTAGCTCTTTTTTCATATTACTCAAAACCTAATATATATATATATCTATATAGTTGTTTTCCATTGTGACGAATTCAAATATACATGTCTTAATGCGTGAAACTGCACCGTTTGTCCATTTTCACTGGGATTCGGCGTTTCCAGGAGTTAAAAAGTGGTCACAACTGTCCCAAAATTGAAAAAAGGCACTTTTTACCCCATAAGTTTTGCCCCATCTTTTTTTTTCTGGAACTTGGCGAAAATGTGAAGGCAACGTTGGCCCTTCACACTTCTCACATTTATCATTTCTTCACTATTTTTTGTGGCTTCATCTCACATGCAATACCAGAGGGGGGCTAAGCACGCGCGGCTTGTTACTATTACTTAACCTATGTTTATCACCGTTTATTTTTACAGGTGTTTTTATATGTGTTAGTCACACGTAATAAATACTGCAATATGGATCAGTCGTGAGATTGAATTATGCTCAAGAATACGCATAATTCTTTCTTCGGTTAGACTTAATCTATTATTAAATCACCGAGCGAGCGTCTTGTACGAAGTTAATCTGTTACTGCCTGATCCCCCCCCCCTAACACAATCTCTCTCGCCTTCTATGTTGTTTGATTTTAAAACCCTATTCTATTTGTGTCTATCACTCTCTATACCCTTCACGCTGTCTCGCCTCGTAACCACGGTGTCTTTCTAGAAAAAAATCTGAATGCCAACAATAACATCTTTATATATTATTGTTGGCAAGTGTTAAAATTCAATAAACTGCAAATGTAAATGAATTGTTAAAAGACAATAAATTAAAATTTAAATAAATTGTAAACAACAATAAATCCAAAATTTAAATAAATTCTTAAAAGACAATAAATAAAAATATAAATAAATTGTTAAAAGACAATAAATTAAAATATAAATAAATTGTTAAAAGACAAAAAAATAAAAAAATTAAATAAATTGTTAAAAGACAAAAAAATAAAAAATTAAATAAATTGTTAAAAGACAATAAATTACAATTTAAATAAATTGTTAAAAGACAATAAAATAAATATATAACTAAATTGTTAAAAGACCATAAAATAAAAATATACATAAATTGTTAAAAGACAATAAATTACAATTTAAATAAATTGTTAAAAGACAATAAAATAAAAATATAAATAAATTGTTAAAAGAAAATAAAATAAAAATATAACTAAATTGTTAAAAGACGACAAAAAATGTAAATAAGTTCTGAAAAGAGAATAAATAAAAAATGTAAATAAATTGCTCACTTTTTTTTAATTTATTATCAATGGAAGATAATAAAACTAACTTGAAAATTCAACTGGAATCGTCCATCGAAAATTGAATGAAAATATCAGCACCAGTGGTAGTACTACTAAAAACCTAGCTGGAGAGATTCAGTCTTACTTTGGATAAATGGTAAGCATGCCACAATAAAGACTTGTGCTTCAGTCGACTAATTAATATATAGATGGCTATATATACAGAACTAGCAGGGCTACCCGGCGTTGCTCGGGACCGTATAAACAATGAAAAAACAAAAGCAGATATTGAATATATGTTTTATTCTTAGGGGAGAGGAATCTTTCATCTCTATGTATTATTTGTTTTATCTACCCTAGGACTGGTATTGTTCATGTTTTATCCCTAGTGTAGGTAATTTACAGCATGTACATGAAATTGTTTTACCTTAGGGAGAAGAGAACAGGTAATATACAACATAATGTGTCTATATTACATCCCTGGCAACGCCTAGAAACCAGCTAGAACATGTATTTCAGTCAATCTTTATTACATCTTGGGCTATGCCGGGAAACCAGCTAATCTCTATTTAGTGACTTGACCACCAAAATACCTCCCTAAGTGTGTCCTTTCTTTTGAACTTATTAGATATAGGTATCTAGAAATGTGTGTGAAATTTTGTTGAATGCATTGTTCACTATGATTTTCTTATTGTTCTACACAATATCAACTGTAGCGAAATAAAACAGTAAACTTAGTGTAGTGTTAGAATAAAGAGCAAAGGAAAAAATTAGAATCATATTCTGTAATTACAAATCTAAATTTGCTAGCGTGTACCAGTATTTGCCAGGTTGTGGAAATTTGGAATTTATAACATATGTAGTGGCCTTTTCCTAGATACCTATTTTTATAATTGTTTCAGTACATTGCTACAAAATGTGACATTTGTTGGCGTTTGTAAAAAAAATCATGAATGTGCTTATATTCCAAAAAAGAAAATATCAGTGCACAGTATTGAAAGTGTTTGAGATTCAAAAGTCTGTAACATTTCTACTAACTTCATAAGATGTCATGTGAGAAACTTAATTGAATATCAAGACATTATCTGAAGCGTTTTTATTTTGGTGTAACGTATGTGTTTACAGTGAACCTTAACTTTTAATAAACAGATTGGTATGCAATGACATAGGCTAGGAATCTTAGACAAAATATATATAAATTGGAAAAATGTGTGAACAAATGAAAAAAAAATGATCCGCTCTACTTGATGACATCAAGCACAGTAATATTTTAGTGAAGAAAATATGAAATTGATGTTCAGTGATTAGTTTGGATGAATGAGAAAATGTAATTGTTTGATGCATAAAAAATAACTCATTTGCTGTATTTGATATTAAGCAGCAAAAAAATAGTGATTTGAATATTTAGGAAAACATCAAATCAGATTATGTAAAAAAAAAAGATGAAATTAGAAAATATATATTTTCTGTTTATGAGTTTTGCCAATCAAAATTTTGTGGCAGAAATTGGGTGATTACCATGCAATTTTATTTTGGTAAAATTCTTAAATTATTTCAATGTTTATTATAATTTCTTATTAGTGACTTGTTATAATCAAAATCCGCCCCAAAGAGTGTCCTTTCTTTTATTAGGTATCAGAATAGGTATCCAGATTTCTACTTCTATACAAATATGATATTGTAGTACAGTAAATGTCAAATTGTTTTTCAAGTATTAGTTTGTAACGTTTGTACTGACTTCATCAGATGTCATGTAAGAAACTGAATTCTATGTAAGAAGACTTTATCTGAAGTGTTTTTATTTTGGTATATCATGTGTGATTACACTGTAGTAATTGCGCTGAAAGCATGTTAATTACAAATGACAAAAGTTAAATCAATTTCTGATTCAGCTACACAATATAAACTCAAGGAAATCAAATTTGCAAAATAAAAGCAATATGTAGTTATGGGTTAGTTTGGAGTTAGAATAAAAAGCCAACAAAACAGTTAGTTTGTATTGTGTAGATTGGTCATTTCTGATAGTATTGAGAGTTGTCAATGAAAATCTTAATTTCCGACAAAATACTGAATGTTTCTTGGATACCCATTCGTAAAAAGTACCTTTTTTGGAAAAAAAAAAAAAAAAAAACTCCCCGGATCACCTTCACCACCTTAAAAAAAAAAAACTTTATTCTTCAAAAAATGTGCACATTGTTAGTGTAAAAAACAGATTCGCACCACTTGATGAAATCAAGCATAGTAATATTTTAGTAAAGAAAATATGAAATTGATTTTCAATAATTAGTTTGAATGAATATCAGAAAATGTAATTGTTTGATGCATAAGAAAGAACTCATCTGCTGAATTTGATATTAAGCAGCAAAATATTTCAAAACATAAAAATGTGAAACATAACATGAATACTCTCCGTTGTCACTTGAAAACATTGACCTTGGTAGGAAGTTTATTAGATACTGAAATTGTGGTCTTGGTATGGTGTGCTTAATATTATTGTATGCAAAATTTAAAAACACAAAAGAGGGTACAATCAATATTGAAAAAGTAACATCTGTCACAGAAAATAGTAATTTATAAATGTCAAAAGAAATATTATTCTGTACTTAAAATGTTAAACTTACTGTTAACAATAATTTAAAATGGTGATCAGGATGAGTCCAACAACTTAGTCCTTGAGCTTTCTTATTGGTCATAGTAAAAAGAAATTGTAGTCTTTCAAGTTTGTTGGTCGCATTGGGATTCTTGGAATGTATCAACAGATTCCTGCATATGAATCTTTGTTAATTCCACACAATACAAAATATATATACAAAACAAAGTAAAGCAAAGTATAGGGTTAGTTGTGTCCTCTAATTATCAACCAAGTATATGTATTGATAAAAAGATAAAAGCAATGGAAATGTTTATTACAATGTATCAATATTAAATTTTTATCATGAACAACAAATCGAAATAATGATAGATATTTTGTGCTTATACGAAACTGGAATCAAGGATTGTCACCTGTGATTTTATATATGTCAATAGTGCATGCCACTACAAATGATATTAGCCAAATTAAGTTTTGTTTATTTCACCCATTATAAAATATATACACAAAATGCAGTAAACAAAGTTTAGGTTTAGTTAATGATAAGTTTAGGTTCGAGAAATAAGCAAAGAAAAGAAAAAAAGATACATTTGTTTATAGTGTGTAAATTGTAAGTTTGTAAATATTTAAAACTATCCACACTGGTATGTGGAAATTCTAGATACCTATTGTTATAAAGTTCCAATTCATGTTTGATATATCACTCTACATGTTCCCTGTTGCACCCCAAAGATGTAAATGATTATCGAGAAAGTGAAATGAAACAGTATTTGAAATAAAATAGAAACAAATGCTGATGTTTACTATATAAAACACTGTGTTCAATGGAATTGAGCCTTATACAATATTGGTGGAATAAAAAAATCCATTTTTTTAATTCAATTTAAGAAATGAGCAAAAATTTGATATTTAAAATATTTGGCATGAAGAAAAAGAAATATAAGATAAAAGGTGATAAAGCAGTAAGAATCATATGCTGAATTCAATTAAAAACAAATATGATTGTCAAAGAAATATCATGAAAATTTTGTAAGTGAAAAAAATTATTTTTTGATATATTTAGTTTCGAAGTATTAAGAAACATGTACAACTTCATTTTAAAGACAAAACGAAAACTGTACTAATGATAATGACAATGGTGAAAGGAAATTGGAAAAAAATGTATCAGAGGTAAAATGTTGGTCACATATACGTTTGTGTGGTATGCATGAAACACGTGTAGAAAATTATATTTTCTGATGCTGAAAGTAAGAAGAGAAACATTGTTAAAAAATGATCTAAAAGGCAATAGTAAAATCCTCATTTTTAGTGTGGGATATGTTGTTTGTTTCAATTGAGAAAGGAAACTTTAATTTATACAATTTGATGTTATAGATCACAAGTTTTATTACAATAAACATTGTGTTCTTTAATTATCAACCAAGTATATTTATTGATAAAAAGAGAATGTAATGGACATGTTTATTATAATTTAGCAATATTAAATTGTTATCATGAAAAACCAATGGAAAGCGTGAATGTTATTTGGTGTTTTTAAAAAACAGCTACCAATGATTGTAACCAGTGATATTTGTGTATGCTAACAGTGCAAATGTGGTGGTGAAATGAATTTTTGTTTATTCTTCACAATATAAAATATATACACAAAACTAAAACATAATTTACGGTTAGTTAATGATAAGTTTAGGTTAGAGAATTAAGCAAAATTATAGATACCTATTGTTATAAAGCACCAATTCATGTTTGGTATATCAATCTACATGTTCCTTGTAGCACCCCAGAGGGGTAAATGAGTGTCAACAAAATGAAATAAAACATAGTATTTGAAATAAAATGAAAAAGTGCTTGAAAAGTGAAATATGCTGATGTTTACTATCTAAAACATTGCGTTCAATGCAATTTAAACTTATACTATATTGGTGGACTAAGAATTAAAGAAATAAAATTTAAGAAATTAGCAAAAAATTGATATATAAAATATTTGGCATGAAGAAAAACAAATATAAGACAAAAGGGGAAAAAGCAGTAACAATCATGTGCTGAAGTTCATTGAAAATAAATCGTTTGTCAAAGAAATATAATGAAAATTCTCAGAGTGAAAAAAAAAATGGGATTTTTACAAATCTGGTTTCCAAGTAATAGGAAACATGTACAGCTTCATTTTAACGACAAAATGTAAACTGTAGTAATGGTAATGAGAATGTTGAAGGAAATTGGCAAAAAATTGTTAGTCAAATGTTGATCAAATATTATAAGTTTGTGTGATATGCATGAAACGTTTAGAATATGATCTGCTCTCATGCTGAAAGCAAGTAGAGAAACATTGTGAAAAAATGATGTAAAGCTAAGTTAAGCAAACGACCAGTGAATGGAAATGTTTATTATAATGTATCAAGATGAACATATTATCATGAAAAAGCAAATCGAAATAGTGATAGTTATTTGGTGCTTATACGAAACAGGTATCAAGTATTGTCACCAGTGATTTTATTGATGTTAACAGTGCATGTCACTAAAAATAATGATGGTAGCGAAATTAAGTTTTGTTAATTCTACCCAATATAAAATATATACGCAAAACAAAGTAAACAAAGTTACGGGTTAGTTAATGATAAGTTTAGGTTCGAGAAATAAGCAAAGGAAAAGAAAAAAAAGGTACATGTGTTTATATTGTGTAAAATGTTAGTCTGTAAATATTTCAAACTATCAACACTGGTATGTGTAAATCCTAGATACCTATTGTCATAAAGTACCACTTCTTGTTTAATATATCACTCTACATGTTCCCTGCAGCATCCCAGAGAGTTAAATGAGTGTCCACAAAATGAAATAAAACATAGTACTGGAAATAAAATAAAATAAGAATATGTCTGAAAAGAAATAAATGCTGTTTACTATATAAAAAGTTGTTTTCAAGTGTCAAATGGAATTGAATCTTATACAATGTTGGTGGATTATGAAATTGCATGAATGAAATAACATTGGAGAAATAAGAAAAAAGTTTATATATACAATATTTACAAATGTAAGATAAAAGGTGAAGAAGGGCCAAATCCGAGATCTATAAATCGTAAATTTTCAAAGTGAAAACAGATATTTTTTTTTTTTTTTAGATCTGCTTTCCAAGTAATAGTAACCATGTACAGCTTCATTTTAAATGAAAACTGTACTAATGATAATGTTCATGGTGAAAGGAAATTGGAAAAAAATTAAAAATGTCAGAGGTAAAATGTTTGTGTGGTATGCATGAAACACGTGTAGAAAATGATCTCATGCTGAAAGTAAGAGAAACATAGCTTAAAAATTTATGTAAACGCAATAGTAAAATCCTCATTTTTAGGAACATAGTGTGGGGTATGTTGTTTGTTTCAATTGAGAAAGGAAAGTTTAATTTTTAGAATTGGATGTTATAGATCACAAGTTTTATTACAATAAACATTGTGTTCTCTAATTATCAACCAAGTATATTTATTGATAAAAAAAGAAAAGTAATGGACATGTTTATTATAATTTATCAATATTAAATTGTTATCATGAAAAACCAATGGAAAGCGTGTTGGTTATTTCGTGTTCATAAGAAAAAACATCATGGGTTGTCACCAGTGATTTTATGTATGCTAACATTTCGCTGCAAATGTGGTAGCTAAATGTCTTTTTGGTTATTCTACACAAAATAAAATATATACACAAAACAAAGTAAAAGAAATGTCAGGGTTAGTTAATGATAAGCTTAGTACCAAGAAATAAGCACAGAATAAGGAAAAGAAAGATACATTTGTTGATATTGTGTCGATTGGTGAATTTGTTGGTTCATTTTGTTTTATGACATATCAACACTATATCATGCCCAATCTAGTGACATTTTTTTTTCCTAGAATATATTTGTTTATTTAATGTTGGTTTCTATTTAACTCATAATTGGGACCCTAACAGGTACTACTACTCCAGATCAGAGTGGACCTGGTAGCAATAGCAATTAAATGGTGGCTTCACACTTCACAAAGCCCCATGTTTGGATACAGTTTATGGTCATATCCAGGACCTGGTGAATTTGTAAATAATTGAAATGATCAACACTGGCGAGTTAGAATTCTACATACCTATTGTTATAAAGTACCAATTTATGTTTTACATATCACTCCACAACGTTGCTGCAGAATCCAGACAGTTGAAAGAGTCTCAAGAAACTGAAAAGCTATTTAGTACTCTTAAATAAAATAACATGCATAAAGAAATCCTAATATAAGACAATAGATGAAAAAGCAATAAAAATTTTGTGTGGAATCAAGTGAAAACAGTTTCTTTGTCAAAGAAATTGCATGAAGATTCTCAGAGACTTTTCCTTCCTCGTTCCCTTCCCTTTTGGTGGAAGGAAACTTTCACAGTGGCTCAGAAGGTGGGCTGAGCACACTTCCTACAAAGGTGGGATGGGTAAATTTCTTTTTCATTTGGTTGCCTGGAGGACAGGCTTAGGCCCCCCCCCCAAAAAAAAAAAACGTTGGAGCCAGGGAACTTCTCCTCCCAGAAGGGGGAGGGGGGCCCGGGAAGGCTTCTCTTCCCATATTTTTTGTTTTGTGTAAGGTTGATCTCTTTCCAAAGGGAGTAAGAGGATATCCCTCTCTTAGGAGGAGAGCGAAGGCTCCCTGGGCCTCCCATCCTCCTTCTGAGAGAAGTTCCCCGGCTTCCACATTCATTGCTCAGCCCGCCGTCCAGGCAATCAGAGTCTGATTGTCTGCCGTATATAAAAAGGCGATTTTAGCTTGTCAGGCGGTATGCTCTGCGTAGACCATTTTTCTTCCACCTGTTGACCTTCCCTCCCTGTCATACAATACGCTTAAACAGGATATTTTAATTTATGCAGATTCCATATAGACTTTTAGTTTCCCAGGGTGTATACCCTCCGTTGACCATTTATGTTTAAGAGTTTTCCTTGCCCCTTCTCTGCCCCAGAATGGGAAGGGAGCTCTTTCCCACTGTATGGGGGGGGCGGCTTTCTTTTATGGTTATGTGGGGAGCCTTACCTTTACCCCCCTTAAGGTGGTAGGTCTTTTTTGTAAAATTGTTAGTCAAATGTTGATCAAATATTATAAGTTTTTGTGATATGCATGAAACATGTGCAGAATATGATCTGCTCTCATGCTGAAAGCAAGTAGAGAAACATTGTGAAAAAATGATGTAAACCTAAGCTAAGCAAACGACCAGTCAATGGAAATGTTTATTATAATGTATCAACAATAACACATTATCATAGTTATTTGGTGCTTATACGAAACAGGTATCAGGGATTGTCACCAGTGATTTTATTTATGTTAACAGTGCATGTCACTACAAATAATGATGGTAGCGAAATAAAGTTTTGTTTATTCTACCTAATATAAAGTATATACACAAAACAAAGTAAACATCTGCTGAATTTGATATTAAGCAGCAAAATATTTCAAAACATAAAAATGTGAAACATAACATGAATACTCTCCATTGTCACTTGAAAACATTGGTCTTGGTAGGCAGTTTATTAGATGCTCAAATAGTGGTCTTGGTATGGTGTGCTTAATATTATTGTATGCAAAATGTAAAAACACAAAAGAGGGTACAATCAATATTGAAAAAGTAACATCTGTCACAGAAAATAGTAATTTATAAATATCAAAAGGAATATTATTCTGTACTTAAAATGTTAAACTTACTGTTAACAATAATTTAAAATGGTGATCAGGATGAGTCCAACAACTTAGTCCTTGAGCTTTCTTATTGGTCATAGTAAAAAGAAATTGTAGTCTTTCAAGTTTGTTGGTCGCATTGGGATTCTTGGAATGTATCAACAGATTCCTGCATATGAATCTTTGTTAATTTCACACAATACAAAATATATATACAAAACAAAGTAAAGCATAGTATAGGGTTAGTTGTGTCCTCTAATTATCAACCAACTATTGCTAAAAAGAGAAAAGCACTGGAAATGTTTCTTATAATGTATCAATATTGAATTGTTCTCATGAAACACAAATCGAAATAGTGATAGTTATTTGGCGCTTATAAGAAACAGGTATCAGGGATTTTGGTGTATCAGATGTTTTTACAGTGAACTTAACTTTCAAGAAACAAATTGGTATGCAATGACATAGGCTAAGAATCTTAGACAAAATATATTCAAATGAAAAAAAATGTTGAACACTTATAACTTTGTATGGACTCTCAAAAACATTTGTAAAAAATGTGTAAACAAATGTAAAAAAAAATGATCCGCTCTACTTGATGACATCAAGCATAGTAATATTTTAGTGAAGAAAATATGAAATTGATGTTCAGTGATTAGTTTGGATGAATGAGAAAATGTAATTGTTTGATGCATAAAAATAACTCATTTGCTGTATTTAATATTAAGCAGCAAAATATAGTGATTTGAATATTTAGGAAAACATCAAACCAGATTATGTAAAAAAAAAAAGATGAAATTAGAAAATATATATTTTATGCTTATGAGTTTTGCCAATTAAAATTTTGTGGCAGAAATTGGGTGATTACCAAGTAATTTTATTTTGGTAAAATTCTTAAATTATTTCAATGTTTATTATAATTTCTTATTAGTGACTTGTTATCATCAAAATCCGCCCCAAAGAGTGTCCTTTCTTTTATTAGGTATCAGAATAGGTATCCAGATTTCTACTTCTATACAAATGTGATATTGTAGTACAGTAAATGTCAAATTGTTTTTCAAGTATTAGTTTGTAACGTTTGTACTGACTTCATCAGATGTCATGTAAGGAACTGAATTCTATTTAAGATTTTATCTGAAGTGTTTTTATTTTGGTAGATCATGTGTGATTACACTGTAGTAATTGCGCTGATAGCATGTTAACTACAAATGACAAAAGATAAATCAATTTCTGATTCAGCTACACAATATAAACTAAAGGAAATCAAATTTGCAAAATAAAAGAAAAATGTAGTTATGGGTTAGTTTGGAGTTAGAATAAAAAGCCAACAAAACAGTTAGTTTATATTGTGTAGACTGTTTAATTAACTTTGTTCATTTCTGATAGTATTGAGAGTGGTCAATGAAAATCTTAATTTCTGGCAAAATACTGTAATTTTCTTGGATACCCATTCGTAAAAAGTACCTTTTTTGTGAAAAAAAAAAACACTCCCCAGATCACCTTCACCACCTAAAACACAAAAACAAAAATATCTTTATTCTTCAAATATTGTGGTTGACTGGAGGACGGGCTGAGCACTCCCAAAAAGGTAGGAGCCGGGGAACTTCTCCTCCCAGAAAGGGGGCCCGGGAAGGCTTCCCTGTCCCCATATTTTTTTTTTTTTTGTGTAAGGTTGATCTCTTTCGGAATGGAGTAAGCAGAACCGACAGGGGGGGGGGGTCAATCAACCATACAAAAGGATATCTATCTCTTAGTTGAAAGAGGGAAGGTCTCCCTGTCCTCCCATACCCCTTCTGAGAGAAGTTTCCCCAGCTCTCAGCTTTGGGGTGGGGGGGGGTAGGAGGGATTAGCCCGCCCTCAAGGCAAATAGTCTGACTGTCTGCCTTATATAAAAAGGCGATTTTAGCTGGTCAGGTGGTATGACCTGCATTGACTATTTTTCCTCCACCTGTTGACCTTCCTTAATATTTATTTTTAATAATAAACACATTTTATATCAATATTAATATTTATTTGTAATAATAAACACATTATATTATTTTAAATATTAATATTTATTTTTAATAATAAACACATATTATTTTAAATATTAATATTTATTTATAATAATAAACACATTTTATTCTACTTTAAATATTAATATTTATTTTTAATAATAAAAACAATTTTATTTGAATATTAATGTGTATTTTTAATAATAAACTCATTTTTATTTTAATAATTATTTTTAATACTAACTCATTTTATTATTGTAAATGTTAATAATAATTTTTAATAATTATTGTTATTTAATAATAATATCTTCTATTTTTTTACTGTTTATGTCTAACTTTTATCGACTTTTTCTTTTTTAATAGCATATTCTTTAAATGAATAGAAAAATAATTTCCCAAATTTTAGACCCCGGTTATTTGGCTGACAGTCGATAAAAATGATTAAAAGAGAGATTCATGAACATTAACGTTGTCATATAAAAAGAAAATGCTAATAAGAAGTGTTTTTAATCAATGTAACATATTTATTCAACTCTGTCATATATTTGTTTGATGACAACTTTTTCGAATCTGTGTACAGTAAAAACGATATACTTACATAGGATTTTGAAAGCATTTAAACTGTCGAAGAGTTTTATTATAAATAAAAGAGTTTAGTTTGTTGAACTTAATGGACTTTTTTGTTGTATCTATTAACTGTTTATTCTTTTTATCAAACAAAAAGAGAATTTTTATATTGACATGTGATGGACTGTTTTTCTAAAATCGAAATTTTAAAATTAGTTTTATTTAAAAAAAAAAAAAAACTCGCCATTAGTGGACGGTCAAAAGACAAATATATAACAAATAAATGTTAGGAAAGGCAAGATAAGTTACTTTTCTATCCAACTGGATATATTTTTTGTGTTTTTATTCAATGTAACATATTTATTCAGCTCGAAAAACATACAGTGTTTACCGATGTATTCGAAAAATGCCACCAGTTGTTTACATAGCCATTTGCCGGAAGTTACGGTTTTTTTTTATATAAGTTTTATTCAAACAGGCTTTAAGTTCAAATTAATGGACTTTTTTTTGTATTTATTAACTGTTTTATTCTTTATGGACTCTTTTTCGAACATCGAAATTTTAAAATTAGTTTTATTTAAAAAAAAAAAAAAAAGACGGTGTTGTTTTTTTAATTGAATTCTACACTTTTTCAACAAACTGTTACAGACATAATGGACTGTTTGTCAAACATCGAAATTTTAAAAATAAAGTTTTTAGTTTTATTTAAAAAAAAAAAAAAAGACGGTGTTGTTTTTTTAATTGAATTCTACACTTTTTCAACAAACTGTTAGACATAATGGACTACCCCCAAAAAAAAACTGCGAATAAAATATATAAAACTCGTAATTTCTGTTTTTAAAGTGGGTTGTTTATTTTCCTTATGAAATATACTTCCAAAATAAACTATTACAGTCGTTTAAAACATAATAGAAGTATTATTTTTTATTTTTTAAAAACAATGTTTACAAAATGTCTAAGCGCGTTTCTTCCGGCCGGCTGCGAATAGCATAAATAAATAACTGTTGCCAGAATTTATCGCAAAAAACGAATAGAAAAATAATTTCCCATGAAAAAAAAAAAAAAGAAAATGCTATTAAATATAATAAAAATTACTGAGATAAAAATATAAAAAATACGTACGTAACATCAAAAACACACCGACTGGTTTTAAAGAGAAAGTGGGTGTAGAGAGAGAGAGAGAGAGAGAGAGAGAGAGAGAGAGAGGGAGGGAAGAGAAAGCGGTGTATAGTGAATTTTGTTCCTTTTCGAAGCAGCACAAAAATTAAGTGTTTCCATAGTAACCAAACCGGTGCACAGTGAAGTTTTTTTAAACGAATAGAAAAATAGAAAGAGGGTGATAGAGAAAGTGAGAGAGAGAGAGAGAGAGTAAGTGTGAGAGAGAGAGACGGTGTTGGTTTTACTCCTCCCCCCCCCCTTCCAGCTTAAGAGGTATGAGGTCACGTGGTAATATACAAAATGGCTAATTATTTTATATTACATAAATATTACGATATTTTTATTATCGTCTAATATTTTGAAAGGTGAATTTTTTTATTCCCGTACATTTTTTCCTGACATTTTTCGTTAAAACTCGTGTATAAATAATATTTTTAACCAGGTAATAACGATGGAAACATTGGCATAAAGTAAAAAAAAAGATATAACTGAGCCGAAGAGAAAAATGCAAAAGTATCGGAGAAAGATTTTTTTATTAACAATTGTTCGCCATTAGTGGACGTTGACGTCACGTCACGTGACATGACTAAGCTTTTTTTTTTTTTACGTATGAATTACATTGGATCATTCAAGAATTACGTAATAAAAAGCATTACAATGACAGTTTTTTTTGGGACCCCCTTGGAGATAACTGATACGTTTACCCCTTTCTCCTCGTCCGTTTGACGTGAAATTTCGATATTTGTCATCCGGGACACGGGGCTTCGATATGATACCAAATTTATCAAGTCTGGTTGTGTCTTTCAAAAGTTTTAGCGTTACATACAAACATACAAACTCACAGACATTTGGGATTTATATATATAGAAGGCATTTTTTTTTACTTATATCATCAGTATCCATAAAAATTATTTATAAAAATTAAATTATTTACGCAGTTAAATAGATATATATATATATATATGAATGTTTTATTAATTGTTTTTTTATAAATAACGAGTAACAAGATCGGCGTGACATAATTACTTTAAACACACACACACACACACACACACACACACACACACACATATATATATATATATATATATATATATTCAAAATGTCTTGTTAGAACTGAGGAGTGTGTTTAAGAGTGGCCTTCTTGTGTATTGGACATATAATTTAATGTTTTGTGGTTGGTATTGTATTATTAATATATATACACAGACACAGACACACGCAGACACACGCAGACACACACACACACACACACACACACACACATATATATATATATATATATATAGGGTGTCCCAAAAAGATGTATACACTCTCCTAAACTATCTTTGCACTTCAACAGCATTTTCATGGTTCCAGTAGCATTTTAGAATGATTGTTCTTCCTTCAAATGTTAGCCTGGCTGCCATCATTAAGATCGATGAGTTTAATCTGCAAAGAAAAAACAAGCGTCTGGTTTAAAATTACTTAATATGTATATACATCTTTTGGGATGCCCTGTGTGTGTGTGTGTGTGTGTGTGTGTGTGTGTGTGTGTGTGTGTGTGTGTGTGTGTGTGTGTGTGTGTGCCCAGGTGTCCAATTTTTGTACTTAAACACGTTTTCATATTTGGCACGATGTTATAAATCATTAGAATGCACGTTTTCTATTTTACGAAATAATGGTCATCGTTTTTTTGCTAATACGATTTTTTTTCTCGTTTTTCAGAACCGTCAAATGGGTTGTTAAGTAGATTTTTTAAAGAATCACATTTTACGACACCTCCTTCTTTTCGCCTTCAAAGGTGAGTGAATTGACTAAGGATATTTGTGCTGTATATGGAGAAAACGCTATAACTGGGAGAAATGTTCGAGATTGGTTTACCAGTTTCAAACAAGGAAATTTTGACATCAATGATGTTCCTCGTCCCGGAAAACCAATCAAGATAGACGAAGACCAACTCGGAGTTCTTTTGAGGAAAGATGGCCAGCAGACATGTAGAGAATTTGGTGAAAAGATGAAGTGGGATTTTGCAACAATTTTACGACTATTTCAATAAATGGGATTTACACAAACACTGGGAGCTTGGGTCTCAGACGAACTTACATTTGTTGTTAAAATTCTTTGATTTTCTTAAAAAACAAAAACGGCGCAACAACATAATATATACATATATATATATATATATATATATATATATATATATATATATATATATATATATATATGTATATATTATGTTGTTGCGCCGTTTTTGTTTTATATATATATATATATATATATATATATATATATATATATATATATATATATCAACAGTATTTCTCGTGGTTAACGGTGGCCGAATGTATTAGGTCCTTGTTAATGAAGTCAGAGATGGAGTCTGTTGCCGGGTTCGAATCTATCGACCGGTGTTAATCGTGACACCCTGCACTGATGATTCCCGAAAGGATGATACACCAGTGTATGTATGTATTCAATAATTATACTAGTAAAGAATTATGTCAGCCACTTCAAGAAACTCGTTGAGTACTATCATATGAAACAAAGTCAGTCAATTTAGCCCTTCATGCACAGATCATCGTATAATAATTAGATAACTTTGAATGACGTTAAAAAACAAACAAACAAAAACATTTAAAAATAAATGTTTAAATTTCAACTGCATTTCTCACGGTTAACGGTGGCCGAATGGATTTGGTCCTGCTAATGGAGTCAGATATGCCTTCTTTGTCGGTTCCGAATCTATCGATCTGTGTTAATCGTGACACCCTGCAATGATGATTCCTGAAAGGATGAAACACTAGTGTCTGTAGGTATTTGATAATTATCATAGTAAATAATTATATATATATATATATGAATAAAATAAAGCAAGATATAAATGATGCTTTAGACGTTATGTGAATAAAAAGGAAAAACCTAAAAGAGTAAAAACAAAATTAAATCAACGTTTCGTCCCCATTTCAAGGGACATCATCAGGATTTCTAGGCGAGGATGTACAGGAAGACGGTCATATCACATGCGAAAGAGGAGAAATTTATTCTCCTCGCCTAGAAATCCTGATGATGTCCCTTGAAATGGGGACGAAACGTTGATTTAATTTTGTTTTTACTCTTTTAGGTTTTTCCTTTTTATTCATATATATATATATATATATATATATATATATATATATATATATATATATGTTTGTGTGTGTGCATATACAGTAGAGCCACGGGATACGGCATATAAAATTAGTAAGAAAATACAGTACAGTATATAATACACATGTATATAATCAAATAACATTGTAAATAACATCGTAAGGCGGGGTAAATACTGTAACCAGGGAGGAAAAAAAACATCGTATTTCACATCGTAACCTGCAAAACCTGTATCCTAAAGCAACGGTATCCAGGGGTCTACTGTATATATATATATATATATATATATATATATATATATATATATATATATATATATATATATATATATATATGTATATATATGTGTGTGTGTGTGTGTGTGTGTGTGTGTGTGTGTGTGTGTGTGTGTGTGTGTGTGTGTGTGTGTGAATCTATAAGTGGTTGTATGCTATGGTACACCCATAATTGAGAACAATTACGCTCCACCAGTGTCCTCGCTCTTTATTTATCAAAATATGTTAATAAAACATATATCTATAGAGTTATGTTTATAACTTAATTTTTATTTATAACTAATTATTATAAATTATGGTGATATAAATAAAATGGCGGGACATAAATATATTTACTTGTGTTTAAAACAGCAGGTTTAAATCAAAACTAGTTATCAGTTCATGTAGCTTAATACTTTTAAGCTACATTAATTAAAAATTTAGCTTCATTATTTGGTAACCATATTTAGCAGCTGAAAAATTAATAAGATTTTTATCACATATGATTTTTACATTAGTAAATCAACTTTTAATTCCTGTAGTTTTATAATATTAAGCCACATACATTTTAACACTAATTTTTAAGAACACGAACATATTTTTCGTTATGTTTTTGGTTTTAAAGTTTTAGAAAATGATCCTATTAACCGAATTCTTCCAGAAATTTATACTGTACAAATTTAGTTGTGTTGGGCAAACAAAATGGCTGCTATGATCTTTCCTGCTAGCCAATGCTTCTACCTCTGCGTCGTAATTCTTAAGCTCGTACCTCACAACTTTCAAGGTATCTAATTAACTATGAGATGCAGGTGACTTGCATTTTCTTTAATTTCACTCGAACCATTATGATTAAGGTTAATTTCGTCTACTATTCCGGTACATTCTATCGACCATTTTATTCGGTTCTCAAATCAATCATTGAAACAGCTATCAGTTTCATTGTATCGCTGCTAAAGTCTTCAAACAGTTTTGTGATGAAGGAATATACAAATACGAGAGTCATTCTAAAAGTAAAACCTCCTATTTTTTTTAACTAAAAAAATTTGATACCGAGAATGGTACCATTAAAACGAGCGATTTTTTGTGCTCCAGAAATTAATTTTTTTACATAGACGCAACCATTGTCAACGTACATTTCCCAGAAATTCAATGATACACGCGTGCTTCTAACGCGCACCTATGACAGTGATCGATTTCCTACAGTCCCACACTGTCAATATCTTCAAAAGAGAGGTGAAACTTTCAAGTCATGAACGCATAAAATTAGTCTTCGTAACAATGAAATTTTTAATATCTATTCGGGCGAAATCAAAAATAGGAGGCATTACTTATCTAACGCCCCTCATATATCAAACTTGTCTCAACCATACTGTCCGCGTGTTATGTCTGTTCCTCTCTTCGTGGATACAATTGCAAAAAATTAAAAAAAGCTTTATACCAAGATCAAACAAAATTTTCCCGAGTAAAATTTTCTGACGAATACTGCTTTTAATGTTATATTTGGGAGAGTATCGTTGGGATAACGTTCGCGGCGGATGTATATAATCGTCGAGTACTAAGTATTACTTAATTGAAATTTAAAGAACGCTTCGAGCCTGCTCACGGCCTGCCAAAGTAAAAATGATTATTATAAAAGAACGGCTACAAAATAAATGTCTGTATAAATTTTGTGCGTGTATAAATTATCGTTGGCAGTATTGAATCTAGTACAGTAGAACCCCGAGATTCGGCATTTAAATTAGTAACAAAGTATAGTATATAATACACATGTATATAATCAAATAACAGTATAAATAATATCGTAAGGTGGGGAAATTACCGTAACCAGGGGCCGGAACAAGACTGTACCACATCGTAACCTAAAAAAAAAACGTATCCTAAGGCCACCGTATCCCGGAGTTCTACTGTAATTATTCTCCGTTTAATCTATTTATTGAACTTTTGTTTTAAGATTTAAACAAAACAAGCAAAATTTTACTTGTTTTATTGATGGATCACCTCTTATCAAGGCCTCGGCGAAGGGGACACTCGAGTATAAAATTCATTAGAATTGCCGTTTGAACGATGAACGCCGTCGTAATGCTGTTAGCGATCGGATAAAGGCCGAATGCTTATTTTGTTTACTTTAAGTCTACGAATCTACAAAGAATCCTGGCGGTTTCATTTTTTATTTACTCACAGGACATCGCTTATCACGGCCTAAAGGCCACTCGAGGATATGGGTAAAACGAATTGCTGCTGGGACGTTGTCACGAGAGGATTGGAAACAGTCAGTGGAATTGGCCAGAGGTTTACTTAGAGAACTTGATATTCTAAGATGTAAATTCGACCAGTATTCTTTACATTAGACTTGAAAACGGCCATGCTATAATCGGTTAAGAACCAATTACATTATACAGCAACACCAGAAGCAGCGGCAGCCCTGATGTTTTAACAGCATCGACGACCACAGCTTCTCAAATTGTAGAACCCTGGTAATCTCGGAAAGACAAGTAAAGACGATAGTTTCCCGTCTTGATTCGCGGTTATATCTCCCTCAGTGAGGTCAACCCGCCCTTAGATACCAACCTAGAAATTTCTACGATTCGGTACATACAGCACCTAGCCTTTCCAAATGGCCATCCATCTGTTACTGGCCAAACTTATCGTTGCTTAACTTCGGTGATCTAGCGAGAACCTGTGTGTTAAAGTGATTGTGCTGTGAATTATACATTATGACATTTTAAAATATATTAATAAAATGGTGACGTCTGTCCCAGATCTCGGAACAGAAATATTCATTCCCTGGCAACGCCGAGTGTTCCAGCTTCTGGAATATTAAAGTACGCTTTTCTTTTCTCAATAAAAAGATTAAACAATTTATTATTAAACAGATTATTGCATAAAACACGATAATAATAAAATGTAATATTATATAAATAAACGCATTTATAAATAAATAAATAAACAAATAAAAATAAACTTAATAAATAAAAAAAAAGCTACGTGATTTACAGAATTCGTATTATTTTACGATTTGACGGTATGTTGACTTCGGTCACCATTGTAAGATTTTTATTTATTTATTTTTTTTCGGCGATATAAAAGCACAATTGTCGAACGATATGTTACTATTGTTCTTTCTCTCTCTCACTCTCTGTTTTTCCCTCTCTATATATATTTCTCCACCTCTCTCTCTTTCTCTCTCTCTCTCTCTCTCTCTCGCTCTCTCTCCCTTCCCCTTTCTTTCGTTTCTTTTTATATTGTATACAAATGCCTGCCGATAAATTTAACGCTGGACATCGATACTTAAACAGTGCAACATACGGTGGAGAAAGATATGGATTACGCTAGACACGTGGTGACTCAACGCAGCAGTGTGTCCATATAGTTTATATTTCACGGACATTCGAGAAATAACCACAGAATTCTAGAGGGGACACTGTCTAGTTACACTATAAATATTTTGTATAAAATATTTTGTATAAAATAATGTGCGTCAGTTCACAGATTGAGTTCTATTTTAAAACAACAACAAAACTTCGCTTTAATTATATCGCTCTCGATGCTGTCATTTTCTCTCCCATTGTTTATTACCAGTCACCTATATATCTATTAACGTGAAATTGTCTGTCTGTGTGTATGTGCCTGTATGTGTGAACATTTCCCTACCAAATAATTCTGTAAAGTCTAGGTCTACAGACTCGAGATTTGACATAAGGGGTATTAAGATTTAGGAAAAAAATTTTAATCGATTTTCGGTCAGCAATTTAGCTATCAAATTTAAAAGATTTGACCTTTGAAATCTCTACCAAACACCTCCGTCAATTTTGGCTCTAAACATTTAATATTTTAAATATAGGTAATTTGGACATGGGTTAAACTGTTTAATTTGATTTGAGCCCAAAACAATAAATGATAAGTGGTAAAAATTGGGGTCAAAGTTAAAAAAAACATTGCCCTCTGTTGTATCTATCAAATTACTCAGCCAATTTCTGGTCTCTACATCCTAAATTTTACATAAAGAGTATTTAGAGATAGGGCAAGGTTTTTAATCGGATAGGTCAAAAATTTGATTTGCTAATCAGGTCAAAGGTAAAAAAAAAATTGGCCGTTGCGGTGTTTGAAAATTACCCAGCCAATTTTGGGTCTAAACATTTGAACTTTTTCATAACGGGTATCCAGGCATGTGGCAAGCATTTAAATCCGTTTTGGAGCGAAAATTTGGCTGCCAAGAAGTCAGAGTTGAATAGTTTACCTTTGCAGATTCTACCAATCTCCTCCGCCAATTTTGGGTCAAAACACTTGAAATTTTAAATGTAGATAACTTGGACATGGGTCTAACGTTTTATTTTGTTTTGAGAATAAAAGAATTAATGTTACGGGGCTCAAAATTGGGGTCAAAGTTAAAAAAAAAATGTACCTCTGCGGTCTCTATCAAATTACTCAGATAATTTTTCGTCTAAACATTTGAAATTTTACATAAAGGGTATTCACACATTGGGTAAGTTATGAACAGTAGATAGGTGTCGAGCAGAGCCGGGCGGAACAGCTAGTTGATGATAAAATTAATGTCATATACGTTATTCATTTTTATATTTCTTAATCCCACATAAAAATTGACGCAAACAAAAATACGCCATGCCGATACCATTGTTTTGTCAGTCAAGGAAGATGGTATGATGACGACGAAAAATAAATGCTATTCTATTCTCCCTAAATAAATAATAAATCCCTGATACGATTGTCTCATGACAACAGAATATATGCTAAAGTACACCTTTTCTATGAAAATGGTTGGGATGCGGGAGAAGACGGTATCATGAAAGCAAAAGAAATACTACCCCCCCCCCGAATTGAGCATTGGAATATAGTGCATTAGTCTGAAATTATATATTAAACTGAACTTAATCTTCAAATATAATACAATCTACATATTAATTTACTTGTTCATACGTCCAATGTCACAAAAATATCATCATCGAAAGCAGTAATTAATGAAAAACGAATTACCTTCCTTTATGGTCGCTCTTTAAGAATAAAAATAATAAAACCATTTTCTCTCAAAAATCCTTAAAAAAAAACAAAATATGGATGTCTGTTTTCGGTTTCAAATTGGCTATTTTATTTTATATTTTAAGAAAAGGTCATGTTGAGAGTAGAGTGTAAGTTTTTGTTTTTATAGTTTTTTTTTTTAATTTTTAAAAGATTTTCAAGTGAATTGACACGTGACCGTCCTAGGCAGCGATTTGGCTCACCACTGGCGGAATGCTGAGACTCGCGGAACATTGGAGAATGCTGGGCAGATATAATTGTTTTATTCATTCAGTATTGTTGTGTGCCTGGACGACAGCAACCAAACTTTGGTGAAAGAAAAATTGAGGTCTAAATGTTATTGTTATACTGAAAACGAAAATTTGATGTCAGTTTGTAGGATATAATGATACATACTTTCGTTTCAGATCCCAACGAGTGATGAATCAGCGTTGTTTGGCCTTTTAGTGCAGTTGTCAGACAGGCGAGTTCACGAGGTAAACCTTTCTATCTTAAGAAAAAGGCCTGCAATCGCAGGAAGATAGGGATTCCCCTGAGGTGACGTAATTAGTTGAGATTGGTCCAGGAAGCGGCCTCGACCCACCCCATCACCTTACTACATAAGCGAGTTCCCACGCCGAAAACTGTCAGTCGAGCCGAGATTTTTTAGGGAATCTAATACCATCGAAGGATCGTCACCCCCACCTCTTTTCCCCGCATCCTTTCACCGCCATCTGAAGAGAGGAATCAATCTATTGTTGTTTCTTTGACTCAGTGGAGTCTGGTAAAATACGGACAATTGTATATAAGAATACATTGTGTATATCTATCTTGAATAAACCAGTAGAATAGTTAACCGAGTCTGTCTTTCTTTTGTGTGCATGAGATTTATTCACTTCCAGCGTGACAGATCGACGAAGCAGCGGCATATCAAACCGAATGTGAAACTGATTCCGACCAAATCGATTGACGGGTTCTACCACGCCGAGATACCTTGTGAAGGATCCCCTGCAAAGGACGAGCACATGTCACATTTGGGTGACCTGCGATGGGGATAGCTTCACATGTTAAGCCAGTTAACCAGCATCGGACAAAGTATGTTCCGTGACCGAGCATCGGATCACACTTTATATTCAATATAAACTATTCAGAAAAAAAATATGCAGTTTGTTAAATTTTCACCCCCAAAATCTATTTTTTAATCCATTCTTTTTAGCTTTGAAATAATAAAACGGATTTGATAAAAATTGTTTTAAATTCGTCATTATTTGTTTTATTTTATTTTTATTAATTTTATTCATAATGTGTTTTACAGATTTTCAACTACCGTGGGATTTCAACGGGTTCTGCTAGTACTACAATACTATATTCACATAATTAACCGTATAGTTTGAGATTAAGATAATTCATCTCTATCAGTTATAGGAGTACGAGCTTTTCTAAAATGCAGCCATATTTGGGACATACAAACATTATCGCCCAGGCTTTTTTTACCTGCAAGCAATTATGAGATAGTATCGTTGATGGCAGAACTCGAATACTAGTATACATTTTGCTCGTTAGGATTGACCCCGCCGCAACTTCAATGTTTTAGGTGATCCACGAAGCGCAACTTCCGGCACATACAACCCTTAGTCTTCCCAAATGGTCACCCATCTGGTACTGGCAAGGCTCATCGTTGATTAACTTTGGTGATCTAGCGAGAACCGCTGTGTCAACATGATTGGATTACACACACACACACAAACACACACACACACACACACACACATATATATATATATATATATATATATATATATATATATGTATATATATACATAAGGAGTGTGTGTGCGTGTGTGTGTTTGCTTTTATTGGTTTGGGAATGTGTATATTGTTTTATAGTATTTTGGGGTTATTTGCTTCCTTAGGAAGGCGGCTGTGGTCCGAGGTCGTTACTAATGTGTATGTGTGGGGAGGGGGGACTGGCTATTCTGAAGTAAGGGTAGGGGTGCTTTCATTCTATTTTGATATTTATTTTTTGGATTCTTGGATTTTAGTATTGTGATTTTCCGTTTTAGTCTTATATTATGTTTGTTTAGATGTATATATATACATATATATATATATGTATATATATACATACATAAACGCACAAAATTATATGTACATATATCTATACATACATATACACGTACATATATATACACACATAGATAAAGTGTAGTATGTATACACACATAGACATATATACCTATATATCAATAGATATATACACGTATATATACATACACCTTTGTACGTATATATAGATTTGTATATATATATATATATATATATATATATATATTTATATATACGAGCAAACAGTTTATAAAACATGTTAAAAAGCACTTTGAAAAAGAGTTAAAAACATGTTTAATCTGAAAAGGAAACACTTGATAAGTGGATAATCCTTAATCCGCGGAGTTTCGTAGAAATACTTTCCTTCTCATCAAAGGGTAGGAATTAGCAAAATGCAGGATCGGATTTTGCATGCAAAAGTATTTGATGAAACAACAAGTAAGTCAAAGATCTTACTTGATAACAAAAAAGTGAAGCAGAGGGAATATGGTGAAGAAAAAGGTGATTACACGTGAATGGATAGTCTGGTGGAAGATAAATAATCCAGTGTCGGTAAAATCCAAATATATAACTTCAAGATTTTATTATTTTTTATTTTATATATATATATATATATATATATATATATATATATATATATATATATATATATCAGTTTGTATTGTGTTTTTTTAAATTTAATTCTTATGCATGCTGCGTTCTCTTTGAGCTTTCACAAAACTAGGTTTTCCCCTTTTCGGATTGATAGTCACACACACACACACACACACACACACACACACACACACACACACACTCACATACACGCATATATATGCGCGCGCATGTGTGTATATGTGCGTGTGTGTGTGTGTGAACATTAGAACAGCCGACGCTGGTTAACTCGCATATGCTTATATATATATATATATATATATATATATATATATATATATATATATATATATATATATAATATTTATATAATTTGATTTATAAATTTCCCCTTTAGTCAGAAGTTATTTTATCTATATTTTAACTTAATTAACACACTCTCACACACACACAACACGCATATATATATATATATATATATATATATATATATATATATATATATATATATATATATATATATATATATGATATCTGGCATTGATAATGATACCCAAATATAGCTAAACTTGTATTTTTTACAAAAAATAAAATATCTAAAATAGAATAGATTACGTTATGACATCTTATTCACACGGATTTCTCTGTGTCACACTTAAAGTACAGAATGAATATTAATAAAAAATAAAAAGAAGTAAATAATTTAATAGATTTGACTAACTAAAATAAGAACGCATAACTAATGGACTTCAAGCTGTTTTGCAAATCAGTTATGTCTGCGCCTTCAATTAGCACGGATCAATTCTCACAAGTGCCAATGTGTGATATCGAAAGCTTTTGACATAAATGAACGAACACACGATTCATAGTGCACCTTATTCTATTATTTATCTCGATTATTGGTCATATTTTCGAACCTTTCCAAAAGTTGATAACAGACGCAATTAATATGTTGCGTCCATTTCTTTCAACAAATGTGATACCGTTTTGGTCCCGTTTTCGTTTATTATTTCTCTGTGTCTAGCGTTTGTATACGGCACAATCACGTTGACCTACCGGTTCCCATTGGATCATCGAAGTTAAGCAACGTTGAACCTGGCCAGTACTAAATGAGTGACCGTTTATGACTTCCAGGTGTTGTATGTGCTCTCTGATTATCTCGGCATTGTTTCCAATCATCCTGGACTTCTCCATGCCACTGGACTCAAACAGTGTCGATTCAGGAGATTTGTAGTTGGCAATTGCGCAAGCCTTGCATAACAATTACACGTGCAGCTGCCCGTACAGGGTGTATTCTTTGTCTTTCGAGACTAAACGGAGATATCGTTTATCGTTTGTATATTAGCAATTTGTATGTGCTGTTGTAAAAACAATTATCCAAATACTAAATTGAATATCAGCTTGGCCTCAGCGTATACATAATATTGTTATGATTTACTAGAGGTAGTGTTGATATGTAATTTTATATTTTTAGAAGGACATATAAAAATGCAAGTAAGGATATAATACATACAATTTCCACAATACGTCTATTAATCCATAACATTATACTATAATATTAGTTTCAATATAGTTTCAATTTTAAATCGCAATTCCTGTTGACTTTTATTTTGAAATGCTTTCATTTTCATATTTGAAATTTAGACAAAAAGCCGTTGAAAAACACGGATAAATGCACACACACACACACACACACACACATAGTAACTCACACGCACAACCACTCACACATACATACACACACATATATACATATATACATATATATATATATATTTATGTATATACGAGGTGCCTTTAATAAGATTCCAGATTTTCTCGTATGTATGTAGAAATATACTATGTATATACCACAGAGAAATACCCACAGAGGATTCAGGTAATCCGATATTTTACATATTCAACTTAAAGTCGCTAAATTTTTAGCTTCAAGCAAACTTCCTTTATAAATTTTATATATATCTATCTATATATCTATAAAAGTGAAAGTGTCTGTCTGCCTGTGTATCTGTGTGTCTGTGTGTGTACATTTCCCTACGCAATAACTCTTGTCAATTTTTAGTCTACAGACTCGAAATTTCATATACAGGGTACTGAGATTTGGAAAAATCGTAGTGATCGGTGTTCGGCCAGAAATTTGGCGATTAAGGGGTCAAAGTTCAACGATCTCACCTTTGAGAACTCTACCAAACCCCTCCGTGATTTTTCGGTCTAAACACTTGAAATTTTAGATATAGGTTCCTTGGACATGAATCTAACTTAATAACTTGATTTGAGCTCAAAACAATATTTTAAGGGGTCATAATAGGGGTCAAAGTTAAAGAAGTTGACCATTTTTGTTTTGCTCAACATACATCTCAAAATACCCGAGCAACGCCGGGCACCCAGACTAGTATATCTATAAAAGTGAACGTGTCTGTGTGTCTGTCTGTCTCTGTGTGTGTCTGTGTGCGTGTGTGTGTACATTTCCCTACGCAATAACTGTGTCCATTTTAAGTCTACAGACTCGAAATTTGATATACAGGGGTATTAGATTTGGGAAAATCTATGTGATCGGTTTCGGTCAGAAATTTGGCTGTTAAGGTGTCAAAGTTCAACGATTTGACCTTTGAGAACTCTACCAAACTCCTCCGACAATTTGGGGTCTAAACACTTGAAATTTTAGATATAGGTTCCTTGGACATGGATCTAACTTAAAAACTTAATTTGAACTCAAAACAATAAATTTTAAGGAGTCATAATAGGGGTCAAAGTTTTTTTAAAAACTTGACCTCTGCGGTCTCTACCAAATTACTCAGACACTTTCTAGGCTAGAAATTTGAAATTTTACATAAAGGGTATTCAGAGATAGGCTAAGCTTTTTCATCGGTTTGGGTCGAAAATTTTTAGTTACCAATATATAAATGCATGTATGTATGTCTGTTTACATGTCTGCCTAACACTTTCGAAAGAGGCGACGTTCTTAAGATCAGTATAGTTTTGAAGTTCGACCATTCAGACGACAAATATCGAAAATCGGCTAAAAAACATTAATATATTCACCTTCAACTGAGCACTTTTCTACAGGGAGGGGTGGCTTTTTTCGCCGATATTTTTTAAGTCATCCTCTCCTTTCGATTGTCTAGCCTAAATTTTTAAAAAATGTCAATTCCGGTTTGGCGGTGATCGTAACAGCATAGACGTCAGGCTTTTTCCCCGGTCATTTCTTCCTTTGCGGTACGGGTTCGAGCCTGCCTTCCTACTACCACTTTTTTTTGTTGCTCAATATATACACCGAAACACCCGAGCAACGTTGTGCTGAAATGCTAGTATATATATATATATATATATATATATATATATATATAGAGAGAGAGAGAGAGAGAGAGAGAGAGATATATATAGAGATATATGTATATATATATATATATAAAGCTGAATGGCTGTGTGTGCGTCTGGTCAAGAATAGGCTCCTATATGGTTGACTATTTTAAAATACTGATTACATAATGATAGAAGATGTATCGAGACACTGGAATGGGTATGTTTGATCTGGCAGAAAGGTGGTTCATTAAAACTGTGGGGTCTGCGTTCACGCCTGGACCACAAAGTATGGAAATAAAAAATTTAAAAATTAAAAAAAAAAAACGTTTACAAGTGTTTTTGATATAGATGTACATATTAATACTTTGATAAGTATTCTGTAACTTAAATAGGGATGGTATAATAAAATTGTGGGTTCTGCGTTCGCGCCTGGCCTCCATAGTATGGACATAGGCACAAGCTTTAATAAAGACTTTTCATATCTATCTGCGTAATTATACTTTGATAATTATGTTTCAGTTTGAAACAATATGGTATAATAATATTAGTGGGTTTCGTTCACGCCTGACCCCCATAGAATGGAAATATGTCACAAAGTTTAACAAGGTTTTTTATAGAGATCCACAGAATATTGTGATAAGTGTTTCAATGTGAACAGGTATGGTATTATAAATTATGGGGTTTATCTATTTTATTTTTACTTTCATGATATTTTGCTTTGGTTTTTATACCTCCAAATTCGAAGCTATCTCTTTACAACTCTTCCTTTTCATAACCTATCATACTTTCATAAATCAGAGTCCATTTTCTGTAGGCTACTTTTGGACTCAGTCAACGACGGGTACTTTTGCTAGTATATATATATATATATATATATATATATATATATATATATATATATATATTGTTTACTTATTATTAGGGTTATGGCAAGAATATTCTTTTCATTATTTTGACTCTCGAGTATATATCAGTTAATATCTTACATATTTTAGTTAGAGTGATGTGGTTCTCCATCGATTAACTGAGTTTAACTGTGTCAAATATATACTCGAGAGTCAAAACAATGAAAAAATATTCTCTTGTCATAGACCTACTTATTACTGTATATATTATCTATTATTTATAATTAACGGTTATGATATCATGTTACATTCTATACTGGGCCATCTGATACCAAATTGCAAGGTTCTTTGGGGGGACGGCTACTATACATCGAGACATGAGTGAGTATGTAAGTTCCTCCAATGGACTATCTATAAAAAAGTAAACATTAATTGTAGCAGCAAGTCCTGGGGACATCAACCTGAAAGAACTCTTGGAACTGACTTATCTACCATACATTACGACCATGTAATCCTTACAGCCACCTACCTTGAAAATGATGCTGTGAAACCTGACATAGTTATATGGAATAAGTCAGAAAGAGTGGCAACCTTGGTTGAAGTGAGTGTACCTAATGATGGCGGTCTGAGCAGAGCTGAAAGAGAGAAACAAACCTGTCATGTATCATAAGAAAAGAAACTGGAATCTTAAGGAGATATCAATCATACCAGTTATTGTAGATGCCACAGGGCTTTTTTTCTTTTTTGTTTACACAGTGGTCACCACTTATTAAGGCCCGGAAGCCACTCAGGGATAAGGGTTATTGCAAGTACAGTGCGTTAGTATGAAGATTTATTAAAGTGTTTACTTGAGGTGGCAGTTCATTAGGAATTTGTTATTGTTAGGCTTATGAAGAAGAACCTGAAGTCCTACGTAACTAATATTCCTGGTGAACCAAGTGCAAAAGAGATCAAGACAATTGCGCTTAAGGGAACAGCGAGGTTACTAAAAGAACTCTTGATTGGTTTCAATAAAAAGCAGAGCAATGTTGGCAGCTGGTTTGGCTGCTTCATACTCAGCATTACAGTCTTCAAAGGAAAAAAATAAAAAAGGTCTACTTAGTAATTGATTGCCACCCAACATATGTGCTGCTTCTTTGACTCGTCTTACTATTTGCCGTTCTTCTCTGGGAGATGAAGCATTTGAGAAGTTTATTCATCGCACAAACAGAAAGGTCCGGTGTCGAAATCAACTGGGTATTATTTTATAAAACAGGGGCGCGTTCGAAATGAATGTTTATTTTTATAGTGAAATTGGAACACGATACTTGACTTGTGTCGTTTAACTTTAATTTAAGTGATTATATAAATTAATTTAATAACATCAACAGTTGACTCTTTGATAAGACTGAGATGCGTTCGAAATAAATGTCTTCGTTTAGAGTTCAATTGAACCATGATACTTATATATATATATGTGTGTGTGTGTGTGTGTGTGTGTGTGTGTGTGTGTGTGTGTGTGTATTTACATTACTAAGATGCTTATCTTAGCAGCTGCCTCCCATTTCGTCGTAATTCAACCGACCTGGCCAGTTATAAGCGACACAATCTCAAACTATAAATACCTTGATTCATCGTCGTAACAATTAAACAGCTTCAATATATATATATATATATATATATATATATATATATATATATATGTATATATATATATGTGTGTGTGTGTGTGTGTGTGTGTGTGTGTGTGTGTATGTGTGTGTGGGGGGGTTATGAAATAAGTTGTCTGGAAATACGTTTATAAAATGTACGTAAAATCTACTGTGTCTAGTATACATATATAATGTAAGCTAGAGAAATATGCATACGTATATTCGTATATTTTCTACTAGTGCTTTTAATAATTATATATTTATATACATAAATATATGTTATTAAATATGTATATATATATTTGTATTACACAATCACAGAGACAGTCCGGAAAACTATTAACACAAGAAGAACTAGAAACAACAATATGTACATATACATATATAGACAGACAAAAATATCAGCTTAAATAGACACAAACACTCATCAGACTGACTGAATTTGGCGATATTCGAAATAAGGACCCCATGAAAAGCAACTATAACTTTTACGTCTAGGCTATCTTTAACTACTACTTGAATATGTTGCGATTGACGTAGATATTATTTATTTGTTTTGGTTGTTGCGAATTGATTACGTATCGCCAAAAACAAAAACCAAAACAAATAACATCTTTGTAAGTCGCGATATACCCAAGCAGTCGTGTGAGATAGCCTAGTGGTAGAAGTTTAGGCTTCTTTTCATGTGGTTCCGATTTCGAATCTCGCTAAATTCAACCACTCTGATGAGTCGCAGACGACGAACACGCGTCAGTAGATAATCATATTTTAAAAAATATTACATATGATGCTCCCTATTTCGGGATACAAATTGGTCAAAGGGAAAATTTAGGTAAAGATGCACTTTCGTATGAATAATTTAAGTCATTCAAGGCTGATCGCAAAAACAAAATTAAATAAAAACATCTGCAATATAAATCTCACCTGTCCTTTTAAATGTATGTATGCACTATGTTTGTATGTCGGCTTAAACTTTTCGACAGAGGCGACGAATTTTCACGAGATTGGTGATGTTCTGAAGCTCGACCTTCGGACGCCAAATATCGAAAAAGTTGCTAAAGCATTGATTCCTACACCCTCAACTGGACACCTTTCTACAGTTAGAGGTCGCTTTTTTCGCCTATATTTTCGAAAGTCGGCTTATATTTTCGATTAACTAGCCTTAATTTCACCATTCGCCACTTCCGGTTTGGCAATGGCCGCAACGAAAAAGATGCCATGTTTTTTTTTCCATGTTCTTTTCCTCCTTTGCAGTACGGGTTCGAGCCTGCCTTCCTGCCTACTACCACCCGGACAACACTGGACAACACTGGACAACACCGGACACCAAGGCTAGTATATATATATATATATATATATATATATATATATATATATATATATATATATATATATATATATATATATATTCTTGTCGATAAACCTACAGATTTATGAACTTATTATCTTTAAATTTTACCCCCATATCTCTCTCTTTCTCTCTCTTTTTGCTTTCTCTCTTTTCCACACTCACTATACATACAAATGTTAATTCAGCCATTCTGATGAGCTGTAGACGACAAAACATGTGCCAGTGGATAATTATATTTTTAAAATAATACAACTGTTTATATAAATATTCATATTTACAAATTTTTTCCATATCCTGTAGAATAGCTCAACATTGAAGATAGAGCATCTACATATGAGGGGAATTTAATGATACAAATCATCATTTACTAAATTTATTGCTCAAAAACAAAGAAATTCCATAAATGGGATGTTTTTCTTTAGATGAAACTGGCCAGCAAATAGGATTGCTATAACTTCTTTTGAGATGTTCGAAATTTCTAACTT
>NC_136483.1:136477136-136489636 GCF_053919585.1 Euprymna scolopes
TCACAATGTATTAACAGGCGTCATGTAGTTTTTTACTTGGACACAACAGACACCACAGCTTCATTTCAATAACAGTTTTCTCTCACCTGACGTGTACGATTACATCAGCTAGTAAACTAAAAACGAAAAAGTCAAGCAAATTAAATCTGAAACGATATTGCCCGGGTCAACGGAGCCGCCTGTAATTTGCAAGATCAGATCGAGTCGGATAGAAAAGGCTCTAATAGCCAAACTAGAACATGATCATTGATTTATCCAAAGATATTTCTTATCTCGATGACATCTGTGCACAAACAAATTGAATACGTCTATTATTTTAATCATTTAACATTAGATGATCTGGAATGTCGCTAGGGACAACTGGTGTGCAGTGTCGGTGGCGACCTACCGCTATCGTCGTTTGATCTGATACCTCTGAACCACGTTGACAAATATTAAACCGACGACGATACATTCTCAACGGTTATCTCAACCGATCAATTTACAGTCATAATTCTTTCAAAACGAACAAGTTTAGGAGATGTTTTCTTCTTCTTCTTTTTCTTCTTCTTTATATTTCGATTTATTTATTGCGTTTAATTTTTTTTTTTCTTTTTATGAATACGCATTAAATCTAATGGAGCTGTATGTTATTTGCGTTATTTTCTAATATTAACTAACAAAATACTCGTAACAGGACGGGTATATAAAATAGACAATTTCAGCTGCACGTACTTAGATATCAATTCAGATTGACATAATATTATATTCCATGCATTATTTTCTCGATTTTTGCAGTGAGGTAGTGTATTATTTGCTGTGCTATCATGAGACCCTTGGCCCATTCATTAACTCTTCGTATGGAGGGCAGAGTGGTATATGTTCTTTCGACCTGCTACCATAATCCTAGGCATTTCGTCTTTCTATACTAACAAAAAATTGGCGACCAGATTAAACATATCTTTTCTACTACTACTACTACTACTGCTAATTATAATAATAATAAGAAGAAGAAGAAGAAGAAGAAAAAGAGTAGTAGTAGTAGTAGTAGTAGTAGTAGTAGTAGTAGTAGTAGTAGTAGTAACCTTTGCCTTGAAAAGGTCAAAGAAAAAAGACTATGGGGGGAGGGAACGGGAATCTTAAAGAATCTTATTGCCACTCAAATTTCAGAGCAGCGAGAAATAACTTCTTAATGGCTGTCGCGATGTGATTGTCAAAGGCTATCGAAAGAACAGTGATTACTGAAAATCTGCCAGGCCGGGAGCTGGGGAGCTTGTTTTACCTACGACTTCATGAAACACTATTTGTTATTGTCAGCGAGCAATCATTAATAATGATCCGTGTGTAATCTTTTAGTAAGTGAATCCGTTTCCTTCCTCCTCTTAAAATATTAATATTACTTGTAATAATAATAATAATAATAATAATAATAATAATAATAATAATAATAATAATAATTCTGATTTCGTTTATCAACGTCTCCCTGGAAAGGGATGGGATTCATTTTCAGAGGACTTCCTCCAATCCCGGCTCCAAACCAGGAGCTTCAAAGATCAAGGGTTTTCTTAAGGATGTAGGTGGTACCTACAATAGCACTGGTCTAAAGGCCGCCTAAAACATTGGGGATTCGTAGTTTTTGCAAGTGTCCTTCCAGACGACTTGATACTACTCCTAGCGTACCATCTACGACAGGGATTATTTGTGTTTTAACGCTGTGTATACGCCTTACCTCCAAGGCATAATTTCGCCATTTCTCATTCTCCTTCTCTCTCACATTCCTATCCCAGGATACTGAGAAGTCTACAATCTGCCAGTTGTTTTTAGGCATTGTCAATGACGACCAAATCCGGACGATTATGCTCCAATTGCTTAGTTGTTATGACACTTTTGTCCCACCATACCTCTACATTGCCATCCTCACTTGTTGTCACTTCATCAGGCACCTCCTCAAACCACTTTCAAGCAGACTTCACCCCAACCTTCTTACAGACCTCCCAATATATCCCGAGTCACATGCGATCGTGTCTTTTGCAGTACTCTGTCTGGGTCAAAACACTACTACTACTACTACTACTACTACTACTACTACTACTACAATAATAATAATAATAATAATAATAATAATAATAATAATAATAATAATAATAATCTTCCAGGAAACATCACAAGCTGTATTCAATGAGATCTTTGATAACCTGTGTGTAAGAATTCTGCACCCCCGCCCCAAAAACACCCAACCAAGAATCAGAAATGAAGCACGGAAATAGGCTAATGATTGTTTTTACACAAATGTACCATTATTTATCAAGGCCGGAACACTACTCGAGGATAATGGGTAATGAGTGAACGGTGGTCACGGGGGCAACATGAAAGTGGTGGAAATCGTGTACAATCTGCTTATTTAAACAGACGGCTCAACAAGGATTTGTTTACATTGGATTTGAAGATGACCGTATTGTAGTCAGCTAGAAACATGCCAGTGAAACAGAGTTCCACATGCAAACAGTTCTAGGAAAGAAGCTTTGTCCATGGATATTGTGTTTAGATTTAGACACAGATAGAGAGTGGAGTAAATTGTTGTCGGTTGTAGTAGCGCGACGAGTGTTCTTCGTGAAAGTTTAGCAGAGCCCATAGATTGAAGCTCAAGCGAGCAATTGCCATGAAAATAACGAATGAATAGAGACAGGTTCGCAAAATATCTTTTGTGCCAAAGAGATTGCAGTGAAAAAAAACAAGGCATACCCTGCTAGGTTTCGAAGCTGGTTTTGAAGTCTTTCAAGGCAGGATAGGTTGTTATGAACAGCTCTCCTGCTCAAATATAACAATAGTACTCCATCTTCGGACATACTTGGCTCTTATGCAGATAGAGGATTGCATACACAATGAGATATCTACTGGAGCAGTATAATGATCAAATTCATTTTACTGGCAATCTTTGCAACATATTTGATGTATGTGTTTCATTTCAGATCAGAGAGAAAGGATTTAATAATTCAGAAGATATTTCTAGCTATTCTAGAAATCTTCTGAATTAACATTTATTCCATTAATTTGATATGTCAAGAGCAATTACTCTAGAAACAAAGCTTTCGTCAAAAGATTCATTAATCCTGTGTAATATTACAATTAGCACATCGCTATAGATCTAGCAGAACGGGAACCATATTATATGTCAGTAAGCAGGTTAATTATGCTGAGGCGGTTAACCACTTCTCTATTTATCACTGGTCTAGCAACTTACTCATGACGGACAGAAAATTTATTGGCCTGTACTGAGAAGTAGATGACCGATCTCCAAAATGTTTAAATGCGGGGACACTTATGAAGTTTTCCAATATGTTGGAAAGCATTTCTCCTTAAGGCAATGTTTACACGACTTCGTAAGTATGAGAGCTAGTTCCGGTTAAAACTTTTAGCACTATAATTAGAATGCTTTTTTTTTAAGAAAAAGCAAAAATTAATCGTATCCTTTTACAAAAAAATCGGAAAATTAACCAATTTTAATGTAATTTTCAGTATTTATCAAATAATGATCACGGAATATGATGAATACATATATTTTTACTTAAATCTTATTGGAAATATGTTATTTTGTTAAAACAAAAAATGCATTTACTAAAATTGTTATTTCCAGTAGTAAAAAAATGCATGAATTTATTTTTGCTTTTTTATGAAAAGAAAGCATCGTAAATTATATCAATAAAATAATTTTTTTTTTCAGGAACATTACCCCCAAAAAGTCCGTACTAATGGATTCGATATAACTCGAACTACCAATATTATCATTGAATTAAGCATTGTTTATTTAATATTTTCACACTAAAAATTATAATTGCAAACAATATTTCTACATTTCTATTTACAGGATTAGCATAAATTTTATATGCGAAATTCTAATATATTCCTTGCTTCAATAAATGTGAAACTTGAATGAATGTAATCTTAAAACCTAAAACTTTTTTTTTAATTTAAAAGCAGGAACCATAGAAAAAAATTAATTTAAAAAATTGTAAGCATTAGACAAACGTTCACGATAGGAATGTACAGAGGCACGACTGGGAGGGAAAAAAAAAAGAAAAACAGCACCCCTACCTCCTTTTAAACTTCATGTCATATTTAGACAGCCTTTCGACTGTCTGAAATTTTGGGGTTTTGTATAATCAATTAGACGAGGACTTTGTTTACTTTCGGTTGAATATCTCGCTTTTCAGAGCTAATTAAGCTATTTTTTGTACAAACACGGTGTTTTTTTTATTATTTAATTCAATATATTAGGACTTTACTTTACTTTGAAATAGACCCATAAAACTACTATTTTGCTTGTAAAGGATTTAACTTTAAAATTTAGATGAGTTAGTTAACTTGCCGTGAAAAAATTTTCATAACTTTTTTACGTGTATATCCTTTTGGAAATTAACTTTAATACTTACTCCTTCAAATACGATAAAAAAAGTAGTCGAAGAACTACAAAAAAATATTATAAACGGGCTTTCAAATCTATGTCTCCCTACCTTTTCAGCCATTTTTTGCTCGTACCTAGATTACAAACACATACAAGTTTACACGCATACAGCGTAAACAACACATTCATCTAGGACTTGAACATTTCTTACACTTGTTGTTGTAACATTTGTTGTTGTTTTTCAAGGGCAAAATAAACGTTATATAATGTGTATGGAGAAACATTCTTAATATTTTGATAAGTTTGTACTTATCTGGTAAAAGCTGTTTGTTACCTTGGCAACGAGCCGTTTAACGTAATTATTCATAATAGACTATGATTGTCTATGTGTGACACAGTAGAAAAGCTCCCTTTTAGGGGAGCTGGGGTTTCTACATTAATAAACCTTATACCTAACTTATGCCTGCTTGTGCTCGTGGGGTGACGAGAAAGAAAGGCACTATTACTGAAAAGGCATGAAAGCTTCAGTAACTGTTGTCTATCAGATATGATTCGAGCCAAGAGTTACAATTGTTTATAATATTCAACCAAATCAAACCGATCTGAGACACCATATTCGAAAAGACATAATTTGTCAAATAATTCATAGAATATAAAAAATGTTTAAGATGTTATTTAAATCTAATCATTGGTTCTAGCTCTCTAGTAAATTACATAAAAACTTGCAGAAAAACATCTTTTAAATCTTAATACAAATACACGAATTATTTATTCGAAACGAGTTTATAAATTTATAAAGTGGAACCCAAACAGAATATTACCGTTGTATATGGCACGATTTAAATCAAGCAGTATTTTGTGTTAGTGTGTATTTCTCATATATTTGAAGTTAGCGGTTATCATCCGTATTAGTCCCCCTCATTTTATGCAAAGTTGAGCTAAATAAATATGGTACATAAATAGGACATCGCAAGGAAAATATGGCAGGATCGTCACTTTGTAGTTCGGGTATAATCGTTTGTGTTATAAGAACAAACTTCGATATAACTTAACACATGAAAGTTTGTGAAATCATGGAAACAGGAAAACAAAATATGTTTAATCAGTTATATATGCATGCACTGTACAAGTGAGATTGAGTCCAGCACTTTCATTTCGTCTGACCTGTTTATATCTAGAGATAAAAAAACCTGATGTCTTGATCATGTAGACGTTTAAACTCAAAGCTGTTTATTAATTGCTGGAACAGATTTAGACAAAAAGGGTCCTGATCGGATTAAGCCTGTGGTCGTATCAAATAGAAATAAAAAAAATATCTTCTATTGCAGACCCTGTTTAGTATGGAATTAAACAAAACAAGAAGATTAATTGGAAAAAAAAAAGAAGAATTTAATAACATTCGCACGTATCTCTCTGTCGGGGGAGGGATAATTTTAACGGCGTTTGTTTATTTATTTTTTTTTTTTTTGTAGGGAGTTATCACAATTTTTATCACGAGATCACCTAGTGCCCCTACGAAGGGAGTTTCAAAAGTAAACCCTCCTATTTTTTAACTCAAAAGTTGAAGAGCTACGAAGTCGTTAGTGGTACCATTAAAATGAGCAACCCTTTGTGTACTAGAATTTATTTTTCTACATAGTCAGTAACATTCTCAATGGACTGTTGTCATCAATGAGCGATGGTTGTGCATGGGCGTCCGGGACGCGCTTTTTCGTACGAGATTAGTTCCTATTTTTCTTACTCGCAACGTTAAAGAGCTACGAAGTCGGGAGTGCAATTACTAGAATAAGCGACTTTTTGTGATCCAGAATTTATTTTTCAACATAGTCACTACCCTTCGCAATGCACTTTGGCCAGTAATGCAATGACGTTTCCATGCCGATGACGTACGCCCTTAGCAAGGGGTTTCTTTTTTAAAAGTCTCATGTCGCCAATCTCTACGACAGAGAGATGAAATATTCAGGTCATGAATATATAAGTTCAGTCATAATAACAAGGCAAATAGCAATTCTCTCTGATGCATTCGGATGGCATAAAAAATAGGAAGCATTCGTTTGGGAACGCACATCGGATGGGTGTTCATCTGATAGTGACCAGGTTCAAGTTTGCTTAAATTCGACGATCTAACGAGAACCGAATTTAACGTGGTTGTGCCGTGTCTTCAAGGTTGCTTTTATGAATGAAATAATTATCATAATTATAATCAAAGTTGTGGCTTCTTTTTTCAGTGTATAATTGTGAATAATAGTCAGTTGTTTTGTGTTTACACAGCTTATGAATGGCATGAAAATCGCATCGGATTGAAAATAAAATGAATATTATCTATTAATCTTTCTCGAACGAAAAGATTTAAAAGAATCAAACATACAATCTATTTATCTTGTGTTTCGGTTTATCAAGTTGAAAATGTGAAATTTGAAACGAATATTCAATTGCTTACGTCGCTTTATAATGAATGGCGGCAAATATCGAAAACTGCATCCTGTCTATCAAGTATTTTTTTCTATTCTTATTTTATTAATAGGGCTATGACAACAGCATATTCTTTTAATTGTTTTGTCTCTCGAGTATATATCCGACACAGTAAGACACAATTAATCAACCGAGGATCACATCACTCTACATAAAAACATATAAAATATCAATGGATATATATATATATATATATATATATATATATATATATATATATATATATATATATATATATATATATATATATATACCTGAGAATCAAAACAAGGAAAAGAATATGATGTTGTCATAGCACTATTTATGAACCATTAACATATGTTTCAGTTATAAGGTATAACCAGGTTGACACATGGGTTCCCGTTAGGTCTACCGGAGTTAAACGACGTTCAGCTTGGTCAGCACAATATGAGTGCCCATTTTGAAACATCAGGTGTTTTATGATGGAAGATAGCGGCATTTCCCCGTTAATAAAATGGCTGGTTTCTGATTGACAACACCTTGTGAATTTGCTATTTCTTAGATATTTTTTCTTTAGAAAGAAATCGGCAGAAACCCACTTCATGTAAGAAGCTAAAAAATACCACTGCAATGTCGATATCTCACTTACGAATGGTAAATGGGTATATTCCGGTAATACTTTTTTGGCACGCCAGCACGCCAGCTCGCCAAAAAGTACACTACGCACCAAATTTCATTCCGTCATAAAAACAACTTTCTACAGAAAAAACAACTTATTTTTACATTTTTTATCTAACGAATAAACATAAAATTATATATAAATTAAAATTATATTTAAAATCCAACAACGGAATTGAAGTCACGTTTTTCGATTGTAAAAGAAAACCAATTTTTTATAACTCTCTGTGTGTCGTACCACTGAATTATTTTTTCTAAAGAATAAAATTGAATAAAGTTTATTTTTACAAGAATGTTTAGCCATTTACCTAGCCAATAAGTTAATATAATATATATAAAATATATATGAAAAAATGTTTATTATTTTTAAAAAATCAAAACTATGCACCGTTATGAAGTTGGCTACTTTTTTTTCTTAAACGAAACTGACTTTGGTTTGATAAAATTGTGTTTAGCGTACCGCTGAATTATTTTTTTATTGTTGGCATCTGGATGTATAGCTCAGTAGTAGAGCATTCGATTACAGATCTAATGATTCCCTGTTCAAGGCTGCGTGTACCTCTATATTTTATTTTTCTTATTCATGAATTCAATTTGCCCTAAAAGAGTAGATACCATTTAAAATCGCCGCAAATGATTCCTTTGTTTGCACTAGTTTTAAGACGTATTTCATACGTATTTCAATTTAAAATTTGAATACAATCGACGCTACTGGCGCGGGAACCATTACTCTGAATATCTATTACCGAACACATTCTTCTGGCATTCAAAAACAACACCGCATATAACAGCACGGGGACTCTACATTAACATTTCTTTTTACTACAACTTAACATCATGGCGAGGAAAACAAGAAATGGATTAATTTTATACAATTAAATATTCTTTATTTTCATAATATTGCGTTGTAGTTCGGCTTTCAAACGTATTTCATACGTATTTCAGTTTAAAATTAAAATTCAATCTTCTAGCACAGAAAGGTCTATTCTGAATTTCATATCGCGTTACCAAACGCATTCTGCCGGCATATGAAAAAGATCACAGCAGATCACTCTTTACTAGTTTTTTTCTTCAACTTAATATCGTGGCGAGGAAAAAAAAATTCCGGCGATGAACAATAACTCCGAAATATATTAATTTTATACAATGAAATATTTGTTTTCAAAATATTGTGTTGTAGTTCGGCTTTCAAATGTATTGCATGCGCATTTATAAAAAAAAAAAACGGGGGGTTTATCATTCCCACTTACCTCCCTTTAATACACTAACAATCTAAAAATAGGGTCTGTCTAATTAACCAATCAGGGACCCCCGTTTATCGGGTTCGCTTTTAGAACAATAGTCTCTTCCTCTTTTAACCACAGCTCGTCCATGAAGCAACAGGTAGGAAAATTCCTCTCCTAAAATGTTGTGCCTATACGAACATTACAAAAGCCGTCTAATTCTTTGGACGTAAAAGAACTTTATAGTTGGACTTTCTCTAAAGTCGCAAATACAATAAGTTTTGCAAAACTTGTAAATTTTATTGTTTTAATAATTAATACTTTTTTCTATATCCTGTTTTGTGTCGTTAGTGAATCCCTTTATTTCTGGCTGCTCCAACGAACTTCGCGGCAATTTTCGGACTACAACCTCCATTAGCCAGTAATCGCTTTACATTTCAGTCAAAATTAAACTTCAATCAACACTTCTAACGCGAGAAGCGCTATCCTGATTTTTCCAGAGCATTCAACGTCAAGCCGAAATATAAACTGACGTGATATTGTAAATAAATACAAACGGGATTTGATGAACGACATTATCATTATTATTTATTTATGTTATATTTATTTATTTTTAATACTGTTAGAAACCCACCGAATGTATGTCAGCCTATGTTACGGTAATATATATTGAGCGAGTTTCTAACAGTATTTTGTATATTTTTTACTTTGAACTCATTTTCCCAAACTTAACGTATTCAAATAAGGGTTTGCCTCCATTTGTCTTTTTCACATATATCGATAAACACTGTATGATTTCCGAAATGATTACACGTTTTAAAGTGAGTAAAGCCGCTAAAAGATTTTTTTCAGATAGGTAGAAGAGTAACTTAGCTTGCCTTTGATAACATTTATTTGTTATATATTTGTTTCTTGACAACTTTTTCGAATCTATGTGTATAGTAAAACTAACCTCATTTTTCTTTTATTTTGGGGGGTACTTGGGTTTGCTATCGTCACAATTTAGAATTACATGTACATGTAAAATCGTGTTTGTACCTAGATTAGGTATTGCTTCGCTAAAATCCGGTAAGGAGTTACAAGACCCAAAAAGCGACCACACAAAATGAAACAGTGGTTCTTGAAGAAACGAAAACGAAAAGGCACTGATTTATTTATTTATTTATTTATTTGATACTGGGATTTTGAACCGGATCGTGTTTTTTTTTTAAACATAAAATAAAATTGATAATTTCTGTTTTGTGTTCTGTTTATTTTTGAAAAGGTTTTATTTTTTAAAATAAATTTTTTTTTTATTCAAAATTCCTAACTTATTTGCCTATTTGTTAAGTCGTTCTCTTTACGGCATAAAGTGTGATAGCGGCGTCACCCACTTTATTTCCCTTAATTTTTTTTTAATTTAATTTTCCCCCCAAACAAGGCACATTGCCACTTTGAAGTAGAACGCTACTATCGGGGACATAAGTTGCAGGGATATTATGAAGGGAGATGAGCAGCAAGATGTCTGTTCAGATTACACTTGCACTTCTGCATGTCAGTACAATTAGGAAAACAGAAATCCCGTAGGAGAGTTCCAAAGTCTAGCAGTTCTGAGGAAGAAACTATTGGAGTAAAAGGCTTTCTTACACCTAAGGATCTCTACTGTGTATGGGGTGGGATTTAGCTGCTTGTCGGGTTTGTCGGAGATATTTACGTCGAGGAGCACAAGTACTTGTCGTTCGTCAGGGCATTCATCATTAAAATACTTGTAGAACAAGTAGAGGGATTCAAAATTTCGTCGATGGAGCAGAGGCTGAAGCTTAGATGACAGTTCAGGACCTATCAGGTTGGCGACCTCTTTTGAACCCTGTCCAAGAGTGAGACACTAGTAGCAGATGCACCAACCCAAATGTGACAACAGTACTCGATACATGGGAGAATGTTGGCCTTATAGAGGTACAGGATACTTTCAGGCGTAAGTAGCTTTCTAGCACGGTAGAGAGAGCCCATCTTCTTCGCAGCAGCCTTGGCTATGCTCTCAGTGTATCTGCTGCAATTCATGTTCCCTCCGAGGAGTTTAAAGGAAGTACTTTCAGGTAATGTGTTCTTGGTTATTGCTATTGGTGGTAGAGTTTTCGTGTAATTATTGAAGGAAACAAGTTTAGACTTGGCAGCATTGAATGTGACCATCCATTTTTGTCCCCCATTCCACTACCGATTGGAGATCTTCTTCTAGTGTTTCTGTTATTTCCTTAGAAATTTTTTTCCCCTCGCACCTGTGATAGAGTGTGGCGTCATCAGCAAATATATCCAACACAGAGACAATTTTATCAGGGAGGTGATTTATGAATATTAGGAGTAGTAAAAGCTCCAGGATAGACCCTTGAGGTGCTCCCGCATTTATATCATATTCGTTAGATGTACGACCATCGAGCACAAGCTGAATTTTCCTTATACTTAGAAATACGTTATGTATTCTTCTAGTGATACCATGTGATCAGATTTTCTTTAGAAGACCATCGTGCCGTACTCTGTCAAAAGCGTAAGATATAGCGAGGGCATTCGCTCTACCCTCTCCTGCTTTGTCCAGTGAACGTTCAGAGATTACAGTTAGGATATCTGCTATGGAACGGGCTTCCCTAAATCCATATAGATTGTTGGTCAGAAGCTTAGCAACTGTAAGGTGATGGACTAGAGCATGATTTATTAGGGACTCAAATATTTTGGCGAATAGCGGGAGGAGGCTAATGGGGCGATAATTTAATAAGTTAGTTCTTTCGCCAGAATTCTTGAAAACAGGTAATAGAAGCAGTTTTCAAACAGCTAGGAAAGCAAGATTCTTAGGCACTTGTAAAGTTTGGAGAGAACTGGAGCAACCTCAGTGGAGCGTTTTTTTAATAGCACAGGCGGAATAGGGTTAGAGAATATTTATAGAATTAAACGACAATCCTGCGGATAGAGACAGATATATAGAAAGAGAGAGAGAGAGAGGGGGGAAAAGAGAGAAAGAGAGAGAGGGGAAGAAAGAAAAAGAGAGAGAGAGAGAAAGAGCTTGGACCTCATTTCATGTACGCGTCCTTTTTTATTTTTACACAGATATACATCATAATGCAAAATAGCATTGATGTTTAAAACTATTTATGCATAGTTTAATCTATTATAACTATTATTGAATGCTTTGTTATAATTTTTTCAAATAGGTCACAAAACTAAATATATTGTTTTTCTTTTTACTATTACATACCTTATATTTCGGGCTAATTTGTTGCAACCCACACCTACACTCACAAAGTGGTGTGTGTATTCCGATTGCCGTTTTAACATGAGGAGGTTGGTGGTTGAACACAAACCGTACGTAATTTCTTACGCGGGGGGGGGGGTCTACCACCGGGCAACGCCGGTTAATCGGTCCGGCTATTAAAAAACAACTTACATTTTTAAAATGTATTATAAATGCTGCAATAGAATCGTGTAAGAAGCATGAACAAATAGTGATTATTGAAAACTGAACATGCCGGTTTTGGGGTTTTTATTTTCTTTCTAATCGCGTATTCGTTGCTTTCATAGTCAATTTATATATATATATATATATATATATATATATATATATATATATATATATATATATATATATATATATATATATATATATCAATGTTAATTAATAATTATATTCAGTCATACTTCCTACCCAACTACATTGCAATATAAAAATAAATTATATTTTAAAAATTCATTTTTAATGCTGCAATGCAACTATATTTTAGCTTTGTTTACTCTCTCTCTCTCTCTCTCACACACACACA
>NC_136483.1:136494636-136704636 GCF_053919585.1 Euprymna scolopes
AGCTGTTCATGGCGATTAGAGAATAACGTCTATCACACACACACACACACACACACACACACACACACACACACACACACACACACACACACACAACACACATATATATATATAATTTGTTTCTCATAAAATAGATTCGCGAATTAAACACACACACACATTTATTTATATATATATATATATATATATATATATATATATATAAATTTTTTGCTTATTGTCAGTCATGGCATTATTTCTCTCATCCAAATTTCAAATGGTCTTAAACCTTTTTAATGTTTGTATTTTAATTTTTCTTGCCTGATGGAATCAAATATGATTGAAACGGTCTGCACATCGTAGCAAGATATAACTGTATTTACATAAAGAATATATATATATACATATATATACATATATATATATATATATATGTATATATACATATATATATACATACATATACATATACACACATGTATATATACATTATATATATGTATATATATATATATATATATATATATATATATATATATATATATACGTTTATGAGTAAATATGTTTGTCCAATTATATTTCATCTTTTATTTATACCAATCGTTTATTTTATGAAGCTCTGTGTAATTACAGGGCATATAACAAATTAATAACAAAAATCTATATTGCTAATTTAAAGATGTTGACCATCTTACTGTTTATTTGCAAAATTTTTGACAGAATCTGTTTCTTAGCGCAAAATTATGCTTGTTATTATTTGTCCAATTCCTGAATAGATTCCGCCCTTAACTCATTAGAAGAAAAAACATTTACCACCTTTGAAATAAAATAGAGGCATATGACCATGATTGCAAAATCCAACAATTAGGAGAGAAATTGCAATTATTTTTTCAATTTGTTACATCTTTGAATTGTGTGTGTGTGTGTGTGTGTGTGTGTGTGTGTGTGTGTGTGTGTGTGTGTGTGTGTGTGAATATATACATTAGGTTAATGAAAAATTAATGCCGTTTTTTGACGTTCAACTTCAAAAGAGAATAACTCCTTTCATAATAAACTTTATTAATCGAAATAAAAACAATTAGAATCGACACATTTTTGCCAACGAGAAACAAGATTATTTATTCTATTAGCATAGAAATCCGGAGGTCTGTAAGCGATACAGTTATTGAAAGTCGATACGGCATCATCTCGGCTTTTGACGCATTATCGCACAGGAAGACATCGAGATGCTTGTAAAAGTGACAATCGGTGGACGAGAGGTCTGGTGAATATGGCGGATAAGGCAGAGTGTCGTAGACAATTCGTTCAGCTTCTGCAGGGTCAGTTAAGCAACATGTGGGCGAGCGTTGTCATCGAGGAGAATTGATCCCGTCATATTGACCAATCTCGGCATATACGTTGAAGCTTCTGGTGCATTTCGTAAATTTTCGACAGTACTTCTACATCGTAATCGTTTCGCCCGGATTCAAGAAGCTGTGATGGATGAGACCGACTGCAGACCACCAGTCTCCATTAAATTGTTTGGGTGCAATTTCGGCTCCGGGAAGTGTTGTGGAACTTTTTTGCAATCCAACTACCGTGTCGGACGTCGAATGTCGTAGAGGATTCACTTCTTATCACATGTCCGAATCCGCTCGAGAAATAGGTCATTTTTACTACGCAGAAGTAGCGTAGAAGACACCTTAAAACGACGATTTTTTTAACATTATTTTATTTATTCATACAGCACCCATTTATGCAACTTTTTTTACTTCCGTATTTGCTTTAAATAGCGAACGACTGCTGAGTGCTCGACCTCGATTTCAACAGCAACTTGTGTGATTTTGCGAGGATTGGCTTGAATTAAGGCTTTCAAATGTTCCTTATCAACTGGAGTCGGCCGGCTGCGACCGTCTTCATCTTCGAGGGTCACGTCACTATTGCGAACTTTCTTGAACCACCGTAGTGCCACACGTTCGTTAGTGGTTATAGGACCAAACGCATCATTGATATCACGAGCTGTCTTTTCAGCTTTCTGGCCTAGTTTGAACCGGAACAAAAAAATGTTCGGACTTGAATTTTGTCCATACTGTCGAAAAGCCTGCCAAAGAACCAAATGAAAAGATTGAGAACTGCAACGAATAACACAATTCGATAAAGCGAAATACGCTCTCTAAAATGATATATAATGTATGTATGTATCTATCTATATATATATATATATTAAAATTAAATAAGTTTTTTAACTCTTTTTCACGATGTCTTTTAACATGTTTTATTAATCATTTGTTCATATATATATATGTATATATATATATATATATATATATATATATATATATATATATATGTCAATGAATTAATTCAGAAATTCAGAAATCTCTACAATTATATAAATGCAACTTTGTATAAATTCGTTCGTTATAGACTAAAAAACGGCTGGACCGATTTTTATGAAATTTCACAGAAAGGTACTTGCTGTTTCTGGCAGTGTTTTAAGCTAGGCTTTGCATCGAAATGTTTCCAACAAGTATCCGCAACTGATTATCGCTATGTATTATTGTACTAACGCAAATGAAAATGACCGGCCATTTTTCCAGGTCGTTACTTATCGACGCTGACACCACATTTATGTTATGGAATTGTTCGTACTACTACTACTACACACTTAACAGCGCACACCCCCGCACCAACGCACACACGCCCATTGCAGCGTGTTTTCGCTTTCTTTTTTTTTCGACGACATAACTTCTTAATGTTGTTCCGTTAATTGGAAAGATGATTCTTGATATAATTGGACAATTTACTTTCTTAACTCAAACATTCACATGCGGTAATACGTACATTACAGTATAAATACAACTTAACATTATTTTATATTTTAAAATAGTTCTTCCATTTTGTCATTAACTTGACTTTAATTAACACTTTTAATAACATTTATTTATACAAATACAAATTCATTAACTTACCATAAATGTTTTTTCTTTTACTAACTAATCAAAACAAAACACTCCTCATAGCAACAATAAAACCACATTGCTTATAAAATACTTATGCATTTACGAACACTTATTTAAAATTCTCTACTTTCTCATTTAATCTTCTAATAAATTTCGATTGAGATTTTTTTTTTCAAAAATTTATATTTTTACATATTAATTTTATATTATACTTCATAAACATAAAAATTGCAATAAACCTACCAATGGCGGGTAATACTGCTAGTCATATATAAAATAATATATGTGAGAAAACGATATTGTTTTTGCACTAATCTATATTAATACATTCAAATAACCTAAGAAATTTTTACCTGACTCCGCATTTTCTCAACTACGTAATATGTGCATTAGTTGATCTAAGTGGTAAATATTTAACCTTTCGATTGATAGACATATCTATTAATAAATTATTTGCAATGTAAATGACTAATCATTATTCTTTTTATTTTTCACATCTCGTTTCAGCAATGGATGATAGTTCAACCATTTTGTAATTTTTGCAGAGAGCATGAAGCGAATAATTTGAGGTATGTTTAGAATAGGAAACGCATGTTTTGACAACCAGAGAAAACGATGAAACTCATTATTAAATAATTTCCATTCATCAATTATAAATTAATATTTTGAAAATAAACTTACCTAAATATTATCATTTTTCTATAGTATTTTTATTACGTCTCTTGTATTTGTCATGAAAAATGTACAAAATACCGATTTTGCTCCGGGTATATATACATAATATATGTATATATAATATATTAATATAAAATATATGTATATATAATATATTTATATATAATATATTTATATAATATATATATATATATATGATATATAATATATTTATATATAATATATTTATATATAATATATTTATATATAATATATTTATATATAATATATTTATATATAATATATTTATATATAATATATTTATATATAATATATTAATATAATATATATATATATATAATATAATAATATATAATACATTTATATATAATATATTTATATAAATGGCTTGAATTTCAATTTAAAATGTAACAGTCAAGTATCATGATAGGAAATCTACAGCTTTTTTATCGCCTGAAGAAAACATGCTTAATTTTGGAAATATATCATTTAGTTGATTTCATATAAACATATATATATATATATATATATATATATATAGATAGATAGATAGATAGATAGATAGATAGATAAATATATATAAATATGTATATATAAAAATATATATGAATATGTATATATATAAATAGATATATATAAATATGCAATATATACAAATATATATATGAACATGTATATGTATATATATACTTATATATACATATATATATACATATATATATATATATACATATACTTATATATATATATATACTTAAATATATATACGTATATATATACTTATATATGATGAAAATAATGGAAAGAGTATTCCGACAAAATAGAGAAATAAAAAGGAACAAACCGTATATCACGTATTCATGTGTTCATCAACGTTTCGTCTTTATTTCGAGACTTCTTCTGGATGAATGAGATTAAGAAACAAAAAATACCAGTACAAAATATTTGAAAATGTTTCACGTGCACAGTGTGATGCAGTTCTATTTCAGAAAAACGGAAAAAGACGTGGGAAATTCAAAAAGGGGGGAGGGTTGGCGCTGTTAAAGAGAGGGAAATTTTAGTGACGTCATATAGTCGTTAATATAATTTTAAAAATATGAACGCAGTTAATATACTTACTGGAAAAAGATATATCTGTTGGAATCTAAATATAGGTTTGTAACAGCAATGAAATGATTGTTTTTTATGTAATTTATTGATTTAGATTATGTATTAATTATTACAAGGGATGTTTTAATGGTGTGAGAAGGTTAACCTGTGTCTACAGTATAAATAATGTTCTTTTAATAAAAGTTTACTTATTAATGGCGCTATGTTATAGAAACCTGAACGTTGTTTAATTGTGCTTGAAATTGCGATAAGCGCAGATTCAATAGTCTCCGGCGCGGTTTATTTGAAATACATTTAACTACTTTTGCCTGTTTAAAGTCAAAGGTGTGATTATGCTGCAATGAATGAGAGAATAATGCACTTAGAGAATTGCTATTTTTTATATCTCTTTTATGTTCACTGAGCCTTTTTTCCAATTTACGCTGAGTTTCACCAACGTATTTATGATGGCAATTATGGCAAGGAATAGTGTATATACCTCTATTTGAAACTGGTTTGTTATGGAGATGTTTCGTAGTTTTTAATATATGTCTTATGGTTAGTGATGTGGTCTGTACGATAGGAATTTCTAGTTTGTTTAGTGTGTTATAGATATTGTATTATTGGTGTGTGTAGGTAAAGAAGATGTCTGTTTATGAGAGAAAGGTCTGGTGTGTGTGAATTTTTATTATTATTATTTATTCTGGAAAATATTTGTGTGGCTTTTCTCTTAGCATTCAATATTAAATATGTCGGATATTTCAAGGTTTTCAAAATGTTTGTGAGGTATTTGAATTCTTCGTCCAGATATTCAGGACTGCAAATTCTGAAAGCGCGTAAGAAGAAACCAATTATCATCCCTGTTTTATTTTATTATTATGGTGTGAATAGAAATGTATGTAATCGTTTTCGTGTGTAGTTTTGCGGTGAACCTTGACGGATAGTTTATTATTGGATTTTATAATAAGTATGTCAAGAAAAGGTAATGAGTTATTGTTTTCTGTTTCATAGGTAAACTTTATGGAAGGGTCGACTTAGTCTAATTTGTCTCTAATGATATTTATGCGCGTATTTTCAGGAATGAAAAATTAAGATGTCGTCAATGTATCTGAAATACTCTGTGTTTGGAGGCAATCTGAATTTGAAAGGACCAGATTCTAGGAATTCTAAGAAAAGGCAAGCTAATACTCCACTAAGAGGGTTACCCATAGGAAGACCTAAATTTTGATTATAGAAATTGTTATTGAAGTGAAAATAAGTCATGTTAGTTATAATCTAATGATTTTTATAAGAGTGTCGGGAGGAAAAGGTAAGCTAATGTTAGATTTTTTTTAATGTTTAAGGAGTAAATTCAAGCATTTTTTCAATGGGGACATTAGTATATAATGATGTTATATCTAAGCTGTGTATAGTTTTGTTTTGTACATTAATGTTTTTTTATTTTGTTCAGTAAATCTCCGGAGTTCTTTATGTGGGAGGTGCTGATAGTGCCCAGTAGTGGAGTCAAAACGTTGGATATGGCACGTGCAATTTAGTGTGTTGCACTACCGATGCAGGATATTATAGGGCGCATAGGGATATCTGGTTTGTGAGTTTTTTTTGGGGGGGGGAGGCCATATAGTGACGGAATATTGGGGTGGTATTCAATGTATGACATCCAAGTTTTATTGTTTTTATAACATTAGTTGAAATTCTCAATACTTCGATTAAATCAGTTTTGGTGTAAGTGTCATCGTCTGCCGTTTTTGTTTCTTAATCTCATTCATCCAGAGGAAGACTCGAAATAAAGACGAAACGTTGATGAACACATAATACGGTTTGTTCCTTTTTATTTCTCTATACGTATATATATATATATATATATATATATATATATATATATATATATAACCTCCAAAACCTCAAGCCTTGATGTAAAAGCAGACAAAAACTTTCTAATATAATTTCAAATGAACTGAAATAACAGCAAGGGGAGACGTGATACGAAACTTTTTAAATTATTCTCAATGTTTGTCTATAGATTTTGTGAAATAAGTATATATTAAATTATTTCTATATTTCAATTTATATATTTAACAAATGTTAAATATATCAATTGAAATATTTATTTACACAAATCTATATCGATGATGAGTAAGGACTGAATATATTTTGAATTTACATTATAATGGCATGAAAGAGTCTGCGCTGCAAGCATTAAACATTCTAACATGCTTAAAGAAATGCACGGTAAGATGGATAACGTCTTGAAAATAGGAATATAGATTTTTTGTCATTTCTTCGTATATTCCTTGTGGTTATATGGAGCTTCATAAATAAAAGAATTGGTATTAATAAAATGTGAAATATAACCGAATAATCATATATTTCCATATATATATATATATATATATATATATATATATATATATATATATATATATATATATATATATATATATATAGCATGGGTGCCCGGCGTTGCCCGGGTATTTGGAGGTGTATGCTGAGCAAAATAAAAGGGGGTAATTTTTTTAAACTTTGACTCTTATTATGACCCCTTAATATTTATTGTTTTGGCCTCAAATCAAGTTATTAAGTTAGATCCATGTCCACGGAACCTATATCTAAAATTTCAAGGGTGTAGACCCAAAATTGTCGGAGAAGTTTGGTAGAGTTCTCAAAGCTCAAATCGTTGAACTTTTACCCCTTAATCGCCAAATTTCTGGCTAAAAACCGATCACATAGATTTTTCCAAATCTCAGTACCCTGTATATCATATTTCGAGTCTGTAGACTAAAAATTGACAGAGTTATTTCGTAGGGAAATGTACACAGACACACACACACACACTTTCACTTTTATAGATATATAGATTTACAATTTGAGTCTGACAGAATGACAAAGTGATATTGCAAACCGATATATTAAACAAACGAACTTCAAAGAGACAAATGAACACATAAGTAAAAAAAAATTGTATTAGAAAACATTTCTTGATTATTCCACTTTTTTTTTACAGACCTGACGACTGAGGTTCGCTCTTAATAAAAATTGTTTTTTTATAGTCTTAATTTTGACATCCTTTTTCATAAAAAACTAAAAAAAATCAAGAAGGAAAAGAAATTTAATTTTATTCTTTTTTCATTAATTTCTTTCTGTGCAAAGCAATTCTTTCAAACTTAATCTGTTTCCAAAATGTTTTTATTTTATTCCCCTCCCCCTTCATTCATTTTCATCCGCATCCTGTCAAGTATTAAAATAAACCATTTATAATATTTATTTATGGATTTATTTACTTATCATTTCTTTTGTATCGGTAAATGAATTCCATGCACCCATCATGTTTAAGTTTGGGAGTAAAAAATGTACGAAGAACAGAAGGATAGGGAAAATAATGTATATAAATACACAATCATGGGTCATTATAAACATCATATATATTTTTACAGACAGCGTTACAAAACTTCCAAATTTGATTGAATTAAAGAACACGATGATTTATACTGAAACTCATGTAATATTAATAATAAAAAATAATTAAAAATAAACACAAGTTGTTTGTTTAAGTATTATAAGCAATTGAATATTTCGTTGTATTATAGATTTTAAAGATTAGAATGCGTTCTTTAATTACTTATAAATTACATTTTAAAAAGTGAAGGAACACGATTTGATTTGTAGTAAACTTTAAGTTTATTTAATATAATTAAATGAAAATCATGCATGTAAGAATATGAATATTTGAAGCAGAACAAAAGCAAAACATTTGATATGAGTTAAGACAATAAACAAATATTAAAATTAAACAATTTTTTTAATAAAAAGGATGTTTTTTAAATCAAAATGAATGTTTTTTAATCGAAATGAACAATATATAACATTTATTTGTAATATATTTGTTTTTTTGGCAACTTATTCGAATCTATGTGTATAGTAATACAAACCCGAAATGAATTTAAGACCACGAGTGAAATGAGAAAATGAAGAAAATCACATTTACTGTGTGCGTTTACTGTTTATGTAAGTCAGGTGGTTGGTTGCCTTAACAACGTGACGGTAGTGAACGTGTGTGTGTGCGTGTGTGCGCGTGTGCTTGCTAGTAGTACTAATAAGTTTGTAGGAGCGTTTGATTTCGTGTAGTTTAGTTTCGTATATAAGTTTCGTATTTTTGTAATTTGTTAATAACAAGTTATGAAAAAATTAAACCCTTCCAAGATGGACAATAAATAAAGCCATAATATTTTATGGTAAAGTTAAGAGCGTACGAACCATAGTTTTTTAGGAGATGTGATTATTGGATTAACCAATCAGAAATCGTCTGTGGCACACACATCTCTGTTTATGTATATATATATATATATATATATATATATATATATATATATATATATGGCTTGTTAGAATGCAATAAAAATAAATCAAATAAAGTTCTCGATCACGAATGTGAGAACTAAATTACAAATATTAATTTTAAAAAACTATGCATACCAGCGGTTTCATTGTATTGAAACAGTTTATATATATATATATATATATATATATACATATATATACATATATATATATATATATATATATATATATATATATATATACACTAGTATGGGTGTCCGGCGTTGCTCGGGTATTTGGGGGTGTATGTTGAGCAAAAAAAAAAGAGGTCAATTTTTTTTAATTTTGACCACTTTTATGACTCCTTAAAAATTATTGTTTTGGGCTCAAATTAAGTTATTAAGTTAAATCCATGTCCAAGGAACCTATATCTAAAATTTCAAGTGTTTATACGCAAAATTGTCAGAGGAGTTTGATAGAGATCTCAACGGTCATATCGTTGAACTTTGACCCCTTAATAACTACATTTCTGGTTGAAAACGGATTACAAAGATTTTCCCAAATCTCAGTACCCTGTATATCAAATTTCGAGTCGGTAGACTAAAAATTGACAGAGTTATTTCGTAGGGAAATGTACACAGACACACACACAGACAGACACACACACAGACACGTTCACTTTTATAGATATACTAGCATTTTAGCCCGGCGTTTCCCGGGTATTCGAATGCGTATGTAGAGCAAAAAAAAAAAAATAATAATGATAGTAGGAAGGCAGACTCGAACCCGTACCGCAAAGGAGGAAAAGAACGGGGTAAAAACTAACGTTTATGCTGTTACGACCACCGCCAAACCGGAACCGACCTTTTTTAAAATTAAGGCTAGACAATCTAAAGGAGAGGATAAATTAAAAAAAATATAGGCGAAAAAAGTGTCCCCCATGTAGAAAAGTGCCTAGTTGAAGGAGAAGATATTAATATTTTTAGCCAATTTTTCGATATTTGTCGTATGAAAGGTCAAACTTTCAAACGATACTGATCTTGGTAAAATCCGTCGCCTCTATTGAAAGTTTTAGGCAGACATGCAAACACGCATACATACATACATACATACATACATACATACATACATACATTTATATATTGATAATTAAAACTTTTCGACCCAAACTGATGAAAAAGCTTGCCCTATCTCTGAATACCCTTTATGTAAAATTTGAAATATTTAGACCAGAAATTGTCTGAGTAATTTGGTAGAGACCGCAGAGGTCAATTTTTTTTAACTTTGACCCCGATTATGACCCCTTAAAATTTATTGTTTTGAGCTCAAATCAAATTATTAAGTTAGATCCATGTCCAAGGAAACTATATCTAAATTATCAAGTGCGTAGACCCAAAATTGTCGGAGGAGTTTGGTAGAGTTCTCAAAGGTCAAATAATTGAACTTTGACCCCTTAATCGCAAAATTTCTGCCCAAAAATAGATAACATCGGTTTCCCCAAATCTCATTACTCTGTATATCAAATTTCGAGTCTGTAGACTAAAAATTGACAAATTGAGTTATTGCGTAGGGAAATGTACACAGACACACACACAGGTACGTTCACTTTTATATATAGATAGATAGATAGATAGATAGATAGAGATTAAACAAAAATATATACGTATACATAAATATATATAGAAATAATTTTGTGTTTACTTTAATCTTTTTACGCAAATATTATGCAAGTATAAATCATGTAGAATGCATGCACGTAATAATTAACTAAAGATGATCATTCCATAAGAAAACCGAAAATACTAATAGGGAATTAATTAAAATGAATGTTTAAAAAATATGCAAATTAGCTAGATCCTTTGCAGATGAACCCATATATAAGAAAATTATAAGATTTATAAGAAAATTGTATTTTCTTTTTAAAGTAAATAGAAAAGAGGGGTTTTAATATGAATATCAATACACACAAAGGAAAAACGAATTTATAGGAGTATAGCTAGATAGATAGATTTGTTTAACAAAAATATATACGTATACATAAATATATATGAAAACAATTGTGTATTTACTATAAACAAATATTATGCAAGTATAAATCATGTAGAAGATCTGCATGAATATAATTACAGGTAATAGTTAACTAAAGATGATTATCCGATTAAAAAACCGAAGCAACTAATAGGGAATTAATTAAAATGAATGTTTAAAAGAATATGCCAATTAGCTAGATCTTTTAGAATGCATTTCCATGACCCATATATAAGAAAATTGTATTTTCTTTTTAAATAAATAGAAAACAGGGGGTTTAATATGAATATCAATACACACAAAAGAAAAACGAATTTATAGGACTATAGATAGATATAGATAGAAGATATATGAAACAGTTTATATATTTATATATATATATATATATATATATATATATTACAGTTTTCCCCCCGTGTTTTTTACCAAATATACCTCCCAATATATATATATATATATATATATATATATATATATATATATATATATATATATATATATATATATATATGAAATAAGAAAATAGTTAAATAGTTGCATACTATTTGAAGACACTAATTTTAATATTAATTTGAAAATTTTGTAAATTTTAAGTGTCAGGAAAATGATAAAATCATTTTTATGTTATTTTGTTGATGTTGTACGCTCAATATATCGCTAAAAATAGCCCCATCAGTGTAGTTAGTCAGTCTGTAATTTTTTTTTTCTGCGTTTTTTTTTTTTTGTTATAGACGACTTACTTCCTCTATAACAACAAAATGAAAAAATATACACACACACACACACACATATACAATTTTTAGCCTTCCCTAATTTTGTCACCGTATATCTTTTGCATCAACCCCGACTTTGTGTAAAATTAAATTGAACACCCCCGTGTAAATTATAATAAAATATAACAGAAAAGAGAGAAACACGCAGCTTACTCATACTATCCGATACGTGGGCAAAACTAATTTCGATCCTGGCTTGAGGTAGTTGCCTGTATAGCTGCAGAGATGAGCTGTGATACAGCGAAACACTACTGTATGTTGATGACTTATTTGAGCCACAGCAACGCGTGGCAGGGTACAGCTATATATATATATATATATATATATATATATATATATATATATATATATATATATATATGCGTTTGTCTCTGTGCTTGTGTAGAAAGATAAACAGATAAATATGTGTGTATGTGTGTGTCAACGTAGCTTAAGATTAGCTTATGACCATGAAAGCAACTGTCCTAATATTCAAAACGTTGTTCACGGAAGCGAAACATATGACCTGTTCGTTTCTCGGCCACCATCGCCACGATCTATAGAACTCATACGATTCCCTAAAACAGTTTTCATTTTGTGTTTGTATGTTTTGAGTGAATTTTTTTATATTAACGTACACGTTGGGATTTGACCGCATTGTGTGGACTACCAAACGATTGACATACTCATATACACTCATCTGGGCTCTAGGTGTGGGATGTATTGTATAGGTACTTGAAAATCGACGGTGTTTGTGTGAATACACCTAACACTACTAATCGTGTCCAGTCTGAAGTGCATTATGAAGCAAGAAACGATATTTCACAGATGCGTCCATTCATTTGTTTTGCTCGTTTAGCATGCTAAATCCCGTTTCAAACTTATGCGCGACAGCCAACGAAGATGCCATATCACTGTGCCTGTTATCAAATATTTTAATGGAATATGTTCTGATGAACTTGTTTCACTTTTACCCCCTCGACGTACATATCCCGACAAACACGCTTAGCACTGTTGTTGTCCGTTAATTCCAGAAAGCTTTCTATTCTAATAGACTCTTCCCTCGAACAGCTACACTTTGGAATTCCCTTCCCGGTGCCTGCTTCCCTGGCTGTACTGATATGCAGAAGTTTAAATGTAACATAAACAAATATCTTGTTAATCTTTCCTAGACATGGCCCCAGATAGTAGCCCCTTACATCCAAGTGCTGATATGCCTTGTAAGAGCTGAACATAAGTAAAAAAAAAAAAAAAAATTCAACTGTAAGTGGCATAGCCTTACAAAACGCTATTTCAAGCTTTAATATGACAAACAATCGAACATACCAGTTTAAACGTTAACGTTACAGATGAAAAAAAAAATGAGATTGCAAAATAAACGTGACCAAGCGACAAATATTCTCTGTTAAAATTAAGAGTGAGAGACCGACAACGATGATATTTCAAGCTTAGACGTCAATGCCCGACGAAACTGCTATGTTTCATTTGAGTTGGCTCCACGCAAGGGCAGATTTAGATACAATGTCAATTTTGATGTTAAGAAAATCCAGCTCACTAAAAGGGGACACAAATTGAAATTCAATTAGTCTAGCCACATATCCTTCACTACACTTCATGTTTTCAACCCTCGATTAATAAATCGAGGGTTGAAAACATGAAGTGTAGTACTCATACAGATAGTAAGCTTTTTCCTAGTAAGATGGCAAACTTATTTAGACTTAATTGTGACAGAAAGACGGTAAGGTAAAGGCTCTTATATACACTTGGGTGCATATGAAATAATATCCGTTCACTCATGGTAACGTTGTACACTTTTATTACATTTTAACGGACCTAACACGTTGTAGTCTCTGTTGCTGGAACATAGGAAAGTAAAAAAAAAAAAAAAAAAAAAAACTTTACCTACTTTCTCTTTTAAACAAAGCCTTTATATCTGGTATTTCCAACAATGCTTTTACTTTTTTCTAAATATTTAAAAAGTTCATTTCTTTTTTTTTTCCGAACTCGAATGACTTTTTGCCTCAGATCTGATGTCACTCATGTGTCCTGAACACATCTCGAATCCCACTTCTCCGAACAGTCGTGTCTTGAACACGTCAGTTATCGCTTTCTAGTGTCTCGAACACGATTTTTTCGCTCTCGTGTCTTAAACTAGACTTCGTTCCTCTATCTCTCGAATACGTGCTTCTCTGAACACAGGTGGCATTTTTATCTTCGCTGTGACATTACATCTCTCAGCCGGCTTGGTCATTTGCACATGGCAGCTGATACTGCTAACTAAGCGTCAGCACCTCTATTACATCACTCAGTGACCCCGTGTAACCGTAGAAATACTATTTCAACCTGAAAAGTGACAGGCAACCCGACATGACAGACAACCTTCTTATAGCGTGGCAGAACGACAACATAAGAGACCGCTATTATTTTATGCTTGGTCGCATCCTAAATAAGAAGCGTCCGTTCAAATTGCGCGTTTAACGATGAAAATTCTGTTTTAAGTTTGAAAGCAACAGTTTTTTTAAGAAGTGCTAGATGGTAATTAAACTTAAATTGATTATCTACAACTGAAGCCTGACAGCCCAATCGGCAACCTGACTGACTGACAGACAAAATAAAGAAGGAAGCCGCTTGTACGGACGTGAGAATAGGAATGCTTCGATCAAAAACTGCTGTGTTTAAATGAATTTTAAAAAACGACTCAAATTATCTACGAAGGCGACCAAATGATGCAACGTTATGGAAAGGTGATCGACCTCTATGCATTATTAGTACGTAGAACTCTCTCAGATGAAAGGAAAAACAAACTCTTTTCATAAAAACAATGAAAGGGTTTATTTAATTACTTGCACCGTTCGGTATAGGTGGAAAAAAATGCAAGTGTCTAAGTGAAGAAGGAAAACATAGAAAGTAAGTATGACCTCAGACAGTCTGTAAGCAGTTATGTTTAGATGAAGGTAGTCGATACTTGAGTCCAATAGACAAGGACAAGAGAGAGAGAGAGAGAGAGAGAGAGAGAGAGAGAGAGAGAGAGACGAGGGTATCTCCTCGTTGCTTGCAGGATTCTTTCTGTTGACAGTCCGTGATTCACAGGCAGGCGAAGGTAGTTCTTGCAGATTGAATTAATGCGCACTGCAAGCTGATTGATAAGTCTGTAACCAAAATGCCATAACAGGGACATTTCTCCGCGAGTGAAGTCTACATTTACGATTGCTACATGACTGCTTTGTCTGCCCTCTAGTATCCAACGTGTAAAGCATGAAAGATTTTGCAAAGTTGGCATTTACTTCCCTTCTCACCGGAAAGATGTGGCACAAATCGGATGGGAAAGATTGAAAAGCCAATGTCTAAGAGGAAGAGCACTCTGGACTGGAAAAATAGCATGATCAACTTTGTCAGCATTCCTCGGTAGCGGCGTCTTAGGTGATTAGCAATAAATTAACGCTTTCTCAAAGAGAATAAGTAAGGTCCGGGAAAGTAGAATTTTCTAGAATTGTAGAGAATCATATCGAAGCACGACAGAAGTAAAAGGTCATCTAATTCAAATGGTCCAGACTGATTGTCGAGGACGTGTCTTGGAATGGGATGTAAAACAATACCTTTCAGGTCTGGTGAATTCCTGGGTGTTGAAGACTGCGTAAAATCAAACCTTCAATACTGACGATTGCTGCGATACTGTCGCGTTGGTTGTTGTACACGCAATAACCCTTATCCCCGAGTGGCTTCCGGGCCTTGATAAGTGGTGACTTCGAATGTAAAATAAAAAAGTGGGAAACTGTTGAATACGCATATACTTCAAAGTCAAGCAGAGAAGAAGAAAAAAAACAATAAAAAGAAGAAAAAGGTGAGAAAACGAATTTAAAAAAAATGTGAGGAAAAAAAAAATACGATAAAATAACGGGTTGAAATTTTTTTTTCTCGGCTTTTGTTACATGTGCTTATTTCCCATGAACGTGACATCAAGTACAAAACACGTTTGTAAAATTCTAATTGAACAAAAGTTTACTTTTTGTTTTTTATTTTCAAAATTAAAAAAAAAAACAACATTGCTTTGTCATTCTATTTTGCTAAAGCCTGTGCTCGTTGTTCCGTTTTTTTTTTGTAAACAATATTTCACTCAATTTAATGCCGCCCTCCTTTCCCTCTCTGCAGTGTTAAATAAAATTCATAATTCAGTAGATAGCTTTCCAGGTTATATGAAATTCAGGCTATGGAAATCCAAAAGGTTTCAGTTATGCCAATCATGATAGGAGTAGCTGTACTTACGAAAAAGAACTTTGAAAAGAACTTAGATATAAACTCTGAACCAAGTGCAAGTGAGATACAAACGGTTGCACTGAAAGAGAAGGCTAGAATCCTAAAAAAGATCTCTTGGTTGGACTCACTAAAATACGGGGTAAATTTCAGACATCTGGTTGGATGTCCCACCTCCTAGAACAGAAAGATAAAGAAAAATAAATAAATAAATAAGTAGACGGAGATACATGATCCTTTCTAGTCTGAGAATATCATCTTCCCAAGCATTATCTCCTCTTTCGGGAAGGAGGATTAGTTTACTGCTGACCGCCTGCGGTTTCCCTGCTAAAGAATACTGACAAGTATGCTTCAAGCAACTTTTATAATCTTCAAAATAACATTTTTCAAGGAATCCTGATCACACGTGCTAAAGCACAAAACTAGTGTTACATCTCGTCTTTCGTAGGAGAAAGAATATATTTTGCATTTGGATTCGGACAAAGTGACATGGGTGTTCTATCCTCAGTCAAAACAAAAATAACTTTCTTGGCTGTAACAATTTCAGCCTTTCCTAATTTGGGCACAGAATATCTCTCGCATTAAAACCGATTTTGTGCCAAATTAAATTGAACAATTCCTGTGTAAATTATAACAAACTATATCAGAAAAGAGAGAAACACGCAGCTCAGTCATACTATCCGATGCGTAGGCAAAACCTAGTAATTATTATGTACTAACAAATAATTCTCACACTGATCGTTATCCAGGAGTTCTCCCTCTAGCAACAAGTTATGTTCCATGTGAACTGAGTGACAATAAGTTTTTCTCAAATTCCTAGTATCCTCCGTTGCTTTCGATAACCGTTACAAAATTGCTTTGCATTTACGAAACAACCGCTTACCATCTATTTCTTGTTAGAAACGGACGTTTGATTTCTTGAGGTGTTAACAAAAACAAAAACTTCAAGCCGAGAGAGAGAAAGAGAAAAAAGACATATCATCCTGAATGCAAATACGAATACAAATTTCAAGACCTTAGAGAATAAAGCAAAGAAAACAGAGCAATATATGCGGATGAGTCTTAAGATGAGAATAAAATTGGAGCAGCAACCAAACTAGGAGACTACCAAACGACGCGAAAACCGTTTACAATTTACCCCGGAAATGCCATCACAGAACATGGCGATTAATCTTGAAAAATAATTGCAGTAGAACCCCGGGATGCGGCATAAAAAATTAGTAACAAACTACAGTACAGTATATAATACACATGTATATAATCAAATTATATCAGACATAATACCGTAAGAGGAGGAAAATACCATAACCAGAGGCCGGAAAATACATCGTATTTCAAATCGTAATCTGAAAAAACGTATCTTGGGGTTACCGTATCCCGGAGTTCTACAGTAGCAGAAAAATACAGTTTTTAATTATGTTTCTTCATTGCTCGATAATACACGTATATTGAACAAGCCTTACATTTTCAATATATTGGAGGAATACCAAAATTTAGTTAAAACACAAAAACGTAGTAATATTGACTTGGGTACAGAGCCATGTTAGAATAAATGTAATGAATAAGAGGGTAGAAAAGTTTGCCAAAAAATGTCCTTAACAAAAAATGTCCTTAAAAAATGTCCTTAACAAAAAATATCCTTAACAAGAAATGCCCTTAACAAAAAATGTCCTTAACAAAAAATGTCCTTAACAAAAAATATCCTTAACAAGAAATGCCCTTAACAAAAATATCCTTAACAAAAAAATGTCCTTAACAAAAAATATCCTTAACAAAAAATATCCTTAACAAAGACATAAATTATATAAAAACAATGCATACAGATATTAACAAGTGAAACATGCATGGTCCCCCGTCAGTGCACAGTGAACGAGGCATAAAAAATTGATTAAGTTCAGCATTTGCCATCCTCTTATTAGCCCCAAAAGTCCTCAAGACCTTAACATATTTAATTTAAGTTCATCACCATGCAAAATTACTAAATAAACCTACACAGAAAATTTTGGGAAAATAACGGTAAAATAGTCCCAAAAACGGAGTATTTTTATTAGCCCTTAAAGATCCCCTGGGGCACGTCCAAGAGTTATCACGAAGTAAAAACAAACAAAATTATATAGAAATCAGTTAGTTACAACTTTTCAGAAAAAGTTTGTCAATTTTAGCCATGTTAACCCGAAAGGTACCCCTAGGGCAGCAACCGGAATTTTCCTGGAAATCCGTTCTGTTACTTTTTTTACTCATATCACGTTTAATGTTTGTGTATCATTTCAAAAAAAATTCCAAGGTGTAGTTATTGAGAAAAATGCGGACAAACGAATGGACGAAGGTGAATTTCCAGGTCCACTCTCCTTTTGTCAGGGGGAGGGGACTAAAAATACAATTAAAAATAATTAATCAGTAAATAATCCCATTTCTGAAAACAATTTTTATAAACATGAACAACTAGACGATACAAAAAAAAACATAAACATGATAACCATTGAATGTACAGGGTGGAACAATAAAAGACCCGACAGTATACTTTTTGATATAAGAGGAACGCGTTCGAAACGAATGTTTTTGTTTAAAGCACAATTCAAGCATGATACTTGACTTTTTCATTTTTAAACTTAAAATACAAGCAGTAAGCCAGACATATACAATCAACAGTAGGTTTTTTATATGGCAAAAGCGAGTACGAAATGAATGTTTATAATTAGAGCACAACTGAAATATTATACTTGACTTTTGTCATTTCAAACTTTAATTCAAGCCATTATATGTAAAAATAATTTTATAAAATCAGCAGTAGATTCTCTACAGTGCAATGTAGATTACAATGTATTGTGGATTAAGTCACTGCAGGAAGACATGTGAAGTTTCCTCTCGGTGCACCGCGATGGGTCCCCAACTAGAGCAGGCAATCAATAGATTTGATAGAAAAATGGTCGATTTTTCCAATTTACCATAATATGGATGTTTGAAACATTCGTTGAACATTATTTAATCCCGAGCAAGGTCGGGTTCTCCCTGCTAGTCATAATTAAATTGGTTGGCACAGCATTTAATGGTAATAAATCAAAATGCCCTTCCGTCTCTGCTTTCCTATTTGAACCAAACGCCAGTTATAGTACATCTAATGTTACTTACAAGAGGAAATCTCCTCTCCCGCCGTGATTAATCACTGACAAATCAGCGCTTGAAAAGGCGGCCATCATCGAGAGGGAAATAACAATGCCAAATGGCTGAGCAGACCGATACAATTTAGTAACGTTGCTCCAAGATTACAATCTATTGCGATCGGTATTTGCTGATTACGTAATAAGAAACGCGAGTTGCTCTATTTCTGTTGTTTTTTGCTTTTTGTTTTCTTTTTATTAGCACGGGTCTTTTAGACGCAAATTAAATCAGAAGAGACTCGACCAGGTAGCTAGCGGATATCTACCAACGTTGCAATAGCTAACAGCATGGAATAAAAGTACAAAAAAGAAAACTTGCAAATATAAAAAGAGCAGAAACGAAACAAAAAAAATGAACATAAAAAACACAGCAGTATTTCCAGGGCAGAGCGGTAGCTCTAGATATATCTAAGGCTTTTGACAGGGTATGTCATGAGGGTCTCCTCAGGAAGATTAGATCTTACGGTATCACTGGTAGAATACTTAACATAATTAAATCCTTCTTAGATAAGAGAAAAATCCAGGTTGTCCTCGACGGTCGTACGTCTAAACAATATAATATAAATGCGGGAGTGCCCCAGGGATCTATCCTTGGTCCTCTGCTGTTCCTGATATTCATAAATGACCTCCCCGACTAAATTGCCTCTGAGATGGGTATATATGCTGATGACACCACACTCTATAGCAGGCACGACAGGAAAACAAATGAACACATATCTAAAGTAATGGCAGAAACACTAGAGGATGACCTCAAATCAGTAATGGAATGGGGACAAAAATGGATGGTAACGTTCAATGCCACCAAGACAAAACTGGTTTCATTCAATAATTACAAGAAACCTTCTCTACCACCTATAGCAATGGCCAACAACTCTTTAGCTGAGAGTACGTCTTTCAAGCTCCTTGGCCTAACGTTCACAGGAAACATGAGCTGGAACAATTACATCGAGGGCATTGCCAGAGCCGCTGCGAGGAAGGTGGGCTCTCTCTACCGTGCTAGAAAACTTCTAACACCCGAAAGTATCCTGTACCTCTATAAGGCCACTATTCGCGCATGTATGGAGTATTGCTGTCACATTTGGGCCGGTGCATCGGCTACTAGTCTCTCGCTCCTTGACAGGGTTCAAAAGAGAGTCGCAAATCTGATAGGCCCTAAACTGGCATCAAAACTTCAGCCTCTGTCCCATCGTCGAAACGTTGCATCCCTCTGCCTGTTCTACAAGTATTATAATGGTGAATGCTCTGAAGAACTGCAAGCACTTGTGCCCCCACGACGTGAACACCCTCGACAGACCCGACAAGCTACAAAATCCCACCCCCACACTGTAGAGATCCCTAGATGTAAAAGATCTTTCTACTCCAGTAGTTTCTTCCCCAGAACTGCTAGACTTTGGAATTCCATTACAGGTCACTGCTTCCCCAACTGTACTGACATGCATAAGTTCAAGTGCAACGTGAACCAACATCTCGCTGCCCTAATCCCTACATAGTACCCCAGTAGATGTTTCCCCTGATAGTAGCCCCCTACATTAAAGTGGCAATGTGCCTTGTTTGGGGTGAAAATGTAATAAAAAAAAAAATTAAAAAAAAAAAGCTAAAAAGCTTTTTTACAACGGATTCATTTTCTAAGCATTCAGATAACTAGTAAACCATTTGCATCCCCCAGTAGTTAACTGTCAACTTTTCTTGCTTACCTGAAGAGGACAAATTAAAAGAAGAATCATAAATAAAAGCGTCTCCGTTGCATTTAATAGTATTTACTTGAATATATATATATATATATATATATATATATATATATATAGCTACTTAATTTACTCACATAAAATTAATATACGAAAGTGTAGATTTATGCGTAAACTTAAAGTATTTACTTCAAAAGTACTCAATACGTAGGTAGAGCTAGTTAGTAATTTATAAAATGTATATGGCGATTATGCTACACTGAATATTCCGCGTTTCACCACTCTAGGATTCTTCAGGCTTATGCGCGAATTCTGTGGTTGTTTGTCGTTTTTATATGCCCATCTTCTATTGAGATTTTAGTTAGCCAATCAGCTTTCTAGTATCCACCGAGGCTGATAGGAAGGGCACGGTGGATACTAGAAAGCTGATTGGCTAACTAAAATCTCAATAGAAGATGCGCATATAAAAACGACAAACAACCACAGAATTCGCGCATAAGCCTGAAGAATCCTAGAGTGGATGAAATGCGGAATATTCAGTGTAGCATAATCGCCATATACATTTTATAACTTAATATATATATATATATATATATATATATATATATATATATATATATATATATATGCACGTAAATTCTCTCTCCGTGAAACAATGTCGGACGAACCAGAGTAGAACTCTAGACTGATTGATTCCACCCCCCTACTCACCCGGTAAACCCACTATTGAAGTCAGTAATGCTTTATTGTGTTGTTCGGTCTTGCAGCGTTGTCATTTGTTCGTGTTTGTACAGAAAGATGTGTCTATTGTACTTGTGTTACATGTAGTATTTATTTATGCTGGTAGGTAGTTTTATTTGAACCTTTACACCTACCACACAGTAACACACACACACACACACACACACACACATATATATATATATATATACATATATAGTAAGTTATAAAAATGTATATGGCAATTAGGCGACATAGAATATTCCGCGTTTTATTCTCGTAAGAATTCGTCAGTCTTATTGCATTTTCTAATAACTTTAAAACCTAGCAAACATACATGTGTTGAAGTACTGTTGTTCTTAAAAAGAATAGCGAAACGTTGATATAACGTTATAACTAATCGTTGATGATGGTGAAAGATGTTAGATCGTTAAGAGAAGCTGCATGCATAGAAATTTGAAGGTTGTTTCTTCTCGAAAGCAAATCGCCAACGAACCCTCAATATCAATTTTGGGTCGTTATTATACAACTAGTAGACCGCCAATGGCGTTGCCCGGTCGTAAAATACACATAAATATTATATTTTAATTAATGCCAAATTCTTATTTATTATAAACAGAAATACCGTAGGTACATAACGTAATGTTAAATTCCTTTAAAAAAATACGAAGTAAAAATAATACGGAAAAAAAAACTGTGACATGTATATGAGGGTAATTGTGACGTAAACCCCTCATTGGGGAGCTTTAGAACAACGCTAAGATAGCTTTTGACCGATCCCGGGTAACAGCAGGTGCCTCGGGAATTTAGGGTGGATAAATATAGATATATTTTAATTCATTGTCAAAATGGGTATATTTGCTTTTTTGGTTGGAAAAACCTGAGATATTTTGTTATTTGGGAAAAACTCAACAGCAGGAAGTGTGAAGATGTTAGAAGAACATATTGTACTGGCTGAGTGATGGCTGATGACCTCAAGGTTGTGGGATTTTAATCTTGAATTGGGTCTCAGATCGTTGGTGTTTAGCGTGATTTGATTGGCTGGGAGACCCACATCGGGTCGACACGCTCTAAAATGAAGGAGATTGCTTGTGGATTTCGGGGAGAACAGATCGTATAGAAACCGCCGTCTCTTAGTCTTCCCACGGATGTAAACAAATTAAAAAGTTTTCCACGTGCCTGAATATTCAATGGGTACCTCCAAGGCGCGCCAGCGTTTTTACCCCCCCCCCATCTGTAACAGTTTTACAGCATACAAAAATAATGGAAATGCGAAACAAAAACCGTGTTTCCATTATCGATGTTTTAAAACAATGTTCCTATGTAGTGACGTTTTCGAAGCCGTAAACATACCCATATTTTTAAAATCTGGAAAAAATCAAATAATACTCATATTTTCCTGAAATGTTCGGTATTTATTCTTTAATAAAAAAAACTTATATAATAAAAGTTGGTTTCGTTAAATATATTAGAGGAAATATGTTTTAGGTGTCCCCGTATATTAATGTTACGAAAACTAAAAAAAATAAATGTAGGTCGATTAAAAATTTCAACAGTTTTAAAGCTGAAAAGATCAAATAATAATAATAATATATATATATATACAGAGAGAGAGAGCGACAGAGAGGGGTTGAGGGAGATCTCGAGGGTAAGTGTTAAAACGATTGGTGGTTGGACTATGTAAGGAGACGATTGCTAAACAGTGAGTAGAATCGGCAGAAGATTCTTTAAAAGGAAATGAGTTTCCAATAGAACAACTCGGCAAGTATTTGTTTATTTGATGAAGACCATGCACTAGTCTGTTGAGAAGCATATTGTTATAAGCTACTATATATGTTGCTTGAGTGTTTGGAGCTGTGTGTTGAGCAAAAAAAAATATATTTAAAATGACAGTTGGCAGGCAGGCTCAAACCCGTACCGCGAAGACGGAAAAGAACGTGAACACCCGCCCCCGAAAACTTGACGTCTTTGCCATTGCGTCCATCGCCAAACCGGAAGTGACGAATGTTTAAATTAAGGCTAGTCAATCAAAAAGAGGGGATGACTTTCGAAAATATCGGCGAAAAAAGCCACTCCCTCCTCGTAGAAAAGTGCCTAGTTCAGCCAATTGTTTCGATATTTGTCGTCTGAAGGGTCGAGCTTCAAAACAGTATCGGTCTCCTGAAAATCCGTTGTCTATGTGGAAAGTTTTAGACATAAATATATACATGCATACATTTAAACAGACAGGTGAGATTTATATAATAGGCATATATACAGGGTGACCAAAAAAACAAAAACAAAAGCTAAATGGAGGCCATCTAGAACATATGCTGTAGAACGGAGAAAAAACAGGCCAAAAACCCAAGTGTTTTGATGTGATGTTTTGAATATAATAAACTAGTTATGACCAAAGTTTCATTTAATTCAGACAAAACACTAAGAAACGAGGCCTAATTAGAGTCGGCGCCCATTTTTTGTGGTCACTCTGTATATATATATATATATATATATATATATATATATATATATATATATATATATATATAAAACCCGAAAAATTACCCATAATTTGTAACTGTTTCATATAGGAGAAGAAGAGTTCAAATCTGCCGGTTGTTTAGACATTTTTTGTTCCGATCTAGTGGGTTTTGAAAATCTCAGATGGCAACACAAGTTATAATTTATCTAACGGATCTCATCAGCGATATTTTATGAATTGCGAGTGAAAAATAGACAGGTAACAAGGAGAGAGAATGGCGAGGGGAAGGAGAGAGTATAACCAAAGAGATGATAAAACAACTTTAATTTCATCCCCCGGGTATAAGTAATGTTAATGTACTTAATTCTATCTTGTTTTACAGTTGGAAAAGTCACAAAAATGTGAAGATATGGCGAGTACAAGACAATGTACCCGGGCGTATGTTACTTATTTTTCACTATCTATGAGCTATCATATTACAATCTGTAACAATACCATATTTTCTATAGTTTTTAGACTAAAACGAATCTTTGCTCATATATATATATATATATATATATATATATATATATATATATATATATCGTTTGTATCGATTGGTTTCCTAGATGTATATTCAATGAAACTCGCGTGATTATTAAAGCTTGTACAATGCCAGACGGCCAATAATATTTGCATACTAAAAAACTATATATATATATATATATATATATCTATATATCTATAAAAACAGAGATGTGTGTGCCACAGACGATTTCTGATTGGTTAATCCAATAATCACATCTCCTAAAAAAGTATAGTTCTTACGCTCTTAACTTTACCATAAAATATTTTGGTCTTATTTATTGTCCATCTTGGAAGGGTTTAATTTTTTCCTAACTTGCCATTTACAAATTAGAAAAATACGAAACTAACTTACAATCTAAAAATCGAACCTCCGACTCAACGTCCGCCATTCAGAAAGCAAACGCTGGACAGATTATTAGTACTACTACTACTACAAACAATACAGCACGAAAACACGCGCACACACGCACACACACTCACGTCCACTACCGTCCTTGGCTACGTCACGTTGTTATGGCAACACGATAAATACACAGTAAATTTTATTTTCTTCATTTCTACGCAAATATTACGCAAATGTAAATCATATAGAATATCTGTATGAATATAATTACACGTAATAGTTAAATAAAGATGATCATCGTATAAGAGAACCGAAAAAAAAAACTAATAGGGAATTTGTATAAAGTTGTATTTTCTTTTTAAATAAATAGAAAAAAGGGGTGTTGATAAGACTATCGATACTTATACAGTTTAGTGACGACATTAAAAAATGGAAATATTGAAACAAACATTTTATTGTACGTAGCTGTTATAGACTGAAGTTCTCCGAGAAAAAATTTCACTTCATTTGATCAAGTAGTTTGTTCTTACAGCGAAAAACAATTATTTATCACGACGACGTCAACGTGGCCATTTTGGAAATGTACCTAGCAGAATACCTCCATTTTATGCCAAATTTCGCAATCTAGCCTTTTTTTTCTCGCCATATTGAGATGCGCACAACACATCTGCAATTTTTTTACGTTTTTTTTTTTTTAAATCTGGAATTTTTTTGCGTATTTTTTTTTTTAAATAAGAATACTATTGAATATGCAAAGAAATTGAAGAATGCAAAGAATTGAAGAATTTTTATACGAGATTATTTTCGAAACATGCCCAGTTGGACACGCATGGATAACTTCGAAACTTCGTTTATTTACTTCTGTTACAAATTAAAAAAAAACAAAAAACACTCCAAACATGGCATCTGTCTTCGCAAAAAAAAAAAAAAAATCTCATTCTGGTGGGGGGGGGAAGGGCTAGATTGGCCTAAAATGGAGGTATTCTGCTATGTGCGGCAGTTACCTGCCCTTGGGGAATTCCTGGGCCTGCAATAACATTTCCAAAATGGCCACGTTGACGTAGCCGTGATAAATCATTGTTTTTCGCTGTAAAAAAAACTACTTGATCAAATGAAGTGAATTTTTTTTCGGAGAACTTCAGTCTATAACAGTTACGTACAATAAAATTTTTTTTCAATATTTCCATTTTTTAATGTCGTCACTAAACTGTATAAGTACCAGACTATCAATACACACAAAAAAATATAGATTTATTTTTGGGTAAAGTTCCCCTGGGGTTTCCTTTCACTTCAGTAAATAATGGTATTTTGTTATATATATGGCGTACTATTATCCTTATATATATGATGTTCATGTTTATATATATGTATAAGTGATAGTGTCTGTGTGTGTCTGTGCGTCTGTGTGCATTTCCCTACGCTAAAACTCTGTCAATTTTAAGCCTACAGATTCGAAATTTGATATACAGGGTACTGAGATTTGGGGAATCGATGTGATAGGTTTTCGACAGAAATTTGGCGATTAAGTGGTCAATATTCAACAACTAGACCTTTGAGAACTCTACCAAACTCCTCCTACAATTTAAGGTCTGAACACGTGATATTTTATATATAGATTCCTTGGACATGGATCTAACTTATTAACTTTACTTGATCCCTAAACAATAAATGTTAAGAGGTCATAATAGGGGTCAAAGTTTAAAAAAATTGACCTTTTTTTTCCTCAGCATACACTTCAAAACACCTGGGCAACGCCGGGCACCGATTGCTAGTATATATATATATATATATATATATATATATATATATATATATATATATATATACATATATGTAATATATATATATATATATATAGTCATTATCAAAAACAAAAAAAATGGGCCAAGAGTGAAAGAAAGAAGAAGTCGATTTCTCAATATTTTTCCATGAATTTTTGTTAATTTAACTTACAATTTTATTTTGCAGATCATTATTATTATTATTATAGCATATAATAATAAGTATACAAATTAATCCTAGGAATGGTAAGAGCGCATCTTGGTATAAAAAACCGAATTGCAGGATTAAGGCAGTCAAAAATGACTTACAAGCAGATTTTTTATATTTTAAGAAAAGAAAACGCGAAAACATTTCTTTATGTAGTGAAGCGACTTGGTCAAAGGTTCGAAGTCGAATGCTTGGTAAAAGGGAAATCTGGATCTGGTCGCCCTAGAGCATTCACTTTGAAGGACGACCACAGGTTAAAATTAACTGTGTTGAAGCATTGAAAGAAAACTGATGTTGACCATAGCAAAGAATTCAAAACAGGGGTTGGACATTCTCTTTCTAGATATCCAATATCTACACGAATGAAAGAAATGAGATTTTCTTCTAAAATGTGTGCAAAGAAGCCATGTTTATCTAAGAAGAACATCAATGATAGAAAAAGATTTTTCTTGTATTATGGCAAGAAAGATGCAGACTGGTTTAGAAATGTTTTCTGGTCAGATGAATAAAGGTTTTGTCTTGTTATTGATGCTCCCGACGCTCCCAAATGTTGCAATCGAAAACTTGAGAAAGATTTTCACCAATTTGCATAAAAACGACAGTTAAACACCAGAATGAAGGGATAATGATATGGGGGAACTTTTACTGCAGCAAAAGTTGGGGAACTTATTAGATGTGAGAAGTCAATCAATGCAAAGAAATACATTCGAATATTAGAAACAGGACTGTTACTAAGTATCCAGAAGCTGGGAATATCTCAGAACATTATTTTTCAACATGATAATTCCCCTGCACACACTGCTAAAGTTACAAAAACTCGTTTTCTGATGATTCAATTAATGTGATATTTTTGCCAGGTCAAAGTCCCGATTTAAACCCAATCGAGAATATTGTGTCCATAATATCTCGTACATTGGATGGAAGAAATTTTCGAACAGTGACAAACTGTGGGAAGCTGTGCAAAGCGAATGGAATAGCATCTCCTTCTCACAGTGTTCCACTTTGGTTGAGAGCATGTATAAAAGGGTTGATCTTTTAAAGAAATCAAAAGGGAATGCGATTCTGCCCTCATTAAAGTAAATGTCTTGTTCTGTGTTATTAGTCTTGTTTAAGTTTCCTTGTTCAATTGTTCTTTGTTCAATATAGCTTTTAAGGCAATAAAATGTATAAAATTTATTTACCACATTTTTTTTTGCTCATGAGTATATATATATATATATATATATATATATATATATATATATATATATATATATATCCGCTCATTTAAGAAATAAGTTTCTTAACAGTTGAGCACTGTCCGTTGAAATATATAAGCCTGCGCCCAACGCTGCCACACTTTAATCGCTAGATCACTGTAGACCGTTCCTGTATAACGTTTATGTCTTCATAAACGTTATATTTCACTAGAATGTCTATATGGTTGGCGGTTGCCCTGTGGTTTGTTCTTTGTTAATGAAGACAGAGATGGCTTCGTTTAGGGTTCGAATTACACGATCAACGGCAGTCATAACTTACTGCATTAATGATTCGGGAAAGGTGAAACACTACTGCCTGGAGGTAGTAAAAATAATTATTGCTAATTATTACTTAGGTATTTGGACAATGTCAAAACATTGTTAATTTCTGCCCGCATACCAGCAGCCGAATGGCGCAACGGTTAGAAAGGCGGTCGTGTTTCGATCCTGGCTTGAGGTAATTGCTTGTCTAGCCGCACTGATGAGCTGTGAAACAGCGAAACAGTACCGTATGTGGCTAACTATATATATATATATATATATATATATATATATATATATATATATATATATATATATATATAATTACCCACGACCACGAGTTTCGTCGTTATACAACTTATGAACGAGGCTGGTTCTAGAGAGACTGAAAGCCTGTACTACTGAATTAATTCCCGCTAGTGATTAATGCATCGCTTTCTTTTATAGCTGTCATCTGGTTGTTTATTTTGTGTTGCTATGATTTTGAACGAAAAGCACTCTGCCTAAATGCTAACTTTACATAAGGTTATTCAGACATGCGACAAGCTTTTTAATCAGTTTTTGGTCGGAAATTTCACTGGCATGAGACCAAAGTTTAAAGAATTGACCTTTGCAGACTTTACCAAACTCCTCCGCCAATTTGGAGGCTAAACACTTGAAATTTTAGATGTAGGTTACTTTGTACATGGGTCAAAGATTTTAATTTAATTTGAGCCCAAAACAATGACTGTTGTATTTATTTGCTTCCCCACTCAGCAAATTTAGCAAATTTAACGTGGAGAGTGAAGGGGAGGGGGACCAGTTCCCCCGAGATGGAACTTGATAGTGACAATTGGCATGAAGGGGTTCCCCTACAGTGACCAATAACTTATTGCTCGAGAGCAATGGTCTTATATGTGGGGTTCGTCTCATATATGTTCTTTGAGATTCATACCCAGCACCGCAGGTGCATGGCGAAACTCTAACACAATAACTGTTAAGGGGTTAAAATTTGGAGGCAATTTTTTTTTTAAATTTGACCTCTGCGGTCTCTACCAACTTTTCTCTATGGTAGTTAAGGAAGCCTATTATATAGAAAGGCATTACCGTACATATGCACACTTTTTAATAAGTACATATGCACATAAAGTTATGAACAGTACATAGGGCCCAAGTAAAGCCGGGCGGAACTGCTAGTGTGACCATAATTTGAAAATAACCGTCCTATTTGTTGTTTTTGTTGTGTCTTTAGAAATATTGTTTCAACAAAAGCCCTTCTGCCCAGAATTTGATGGAGCGTTTGGGTGTATGGTTTCGTACAAGCGGGTACTTTCTCATTGGAAATGGATGTGTTCGTTTTGTAAATTATGAACAGTGCGATCTGTGTTGGTGCGTGTCCGGTTCTTTGTGCTTGTCAAGATGAGGAAAGGAGATAGGATGGCCAATGTGCCTGCCAGCCACACTGATTGCGATCTCAAAGATGAAAAAAAAAGGTTAATGGACCTAAACGAGGTTAACAAACAAGTAACCGCCTTTCTTTTCTTCGTTCTTTTTAAAAAGATATATTCGTCAAAAGAAGGGAGACTCTTGACAAAGGGAGAATGGCATTTATTGTAAGCTCGGTTAACTAGTGTACTTATGAGTATAAAAATGAGTACAAATGCGTTTATAGTTTGTCTACTCAAACTGCGCATTTACTAATGGACATTTTATTTCAAACTGAAACAACCAAAGCAAAAATAGGTGCTTGTCCAGAACAGTGAATTTTGGAAACAAACACATTTCGGGCGAAAATATTATTACATACTTAAATGCCCTGTCGAAATTAGTATAAATTCTTAAAATGACGGCAAATAATCCAGTAAAAAATATTTAATCGTAAAAATGAGTTCATCGATTCACACAAATGTATCGTAGGTTTTGGTGTGGGAAAGTTATCAAAATCTAGGGGGTGGTAACTGTAAAAGTTTAATTTGATAATCTGTCATTTCAAAATACAAAATACAAAATATTGGATGATTTTTCATTGTTTTTGTTTTGTTTATCGTTTTTTTTTTGTGTATGTGAAAATTTTATCTAGCACATCTACTTGAACATTTTTCGTATTAAAAAAATATATATTAATTTTAGCTTGATGTGTGAGTACAAAATAATGTTTTCACCTGAAATTCGTTTGTTTCAAAATCCACTATTCTTCACAAGCAGCCAAACTTATTTTTCTTTTAATCTATACCGGTCTATTTGTCTGCGTTGCTATACTAGCTAGTCTCTAGTGTGATACCAGAAAAGGCTGTCTGAAGATATCGGTTTCTGGACTTAAAATCATCAAACATTGATGGTACTGTTTTACTCTTCCCTTTGCAATACACAATCATGTTTTGCAAATCCCAAAACAAAACAAAATAGTACAAAAACAATTCTACAAAACATCCAAACTAAAGGTCATGAATAAATATTTATAGATATAAAAACTTGGAGCATAAAAATTACGAATAAAATCATTTATGAATTTTCGTGAAAAAAATTACACTACTTAGTATTTGCATGAAAAATTACGTAACAACAATAGATGCATTGACGAATTATTTAATTGGCAAAGATAGATTAAATTTTTTTTTAAGCAAAATAAATCGCTTTGAACTAATGTCAAATGTTAATAATATCTACATCTATATCAACGACAGATTTCGGTATTACTGATTACCTTTGTCGGTGCAGATGACTGTCACAGGGCAGAGTATACAGTAGACTGAAGGTTTTTACATCAGAGTTTCCTTCTGTTAGATGCACGTCTTAAAGAAGACTGGAGATGCATCTCTCCCAGTGAATTAATGCGCCCCCAGATACCAACCTGGAAATCTCTACGACCTGTCGCAGATATATATGTATATACTAGACTACCCGTGACCCGTTGGGTCAGTATGTTATATTATATACGGAATTAATGTATGGGCGTGGCCCTTGTGACGTAAAGAAAATAGATTTTGTGACATTAGAGAAACATTTCTATGAAAGTATATTAAAATGAAAATAGGATATAGAATGATTTCTATGAGTCGTTCTGTTTATGTTTGAAAAAACATTACAGCCATTGAATTATAAGTGGTTTGTCATGCTTATAGGTACACTGAACAGATACCATAATAGTTACAATTAAATTAAAATTTTGATATATCTTTTAAATTAAACGCAACAAAAACAATTGGGATGCTGAAAACGTACATAGTAAAACAATACGTTTATTATCGCGTTGATTATTTATTTGTAACGCAAATTAAAAAAAACATATTTTCGGAGTTTTTTATTTATGTTTTAAGTGTAGAAGAAAATGTATGAATGTTTTATAAAGAAATGTGTATTACAAATGGAGAACAAATTTTAAAAAATGAAGGCGGTGGGTAAATCGCCATTGTAAAATGCTCTTATTGTTGTCAATGGGTTAATGTAGATCTAATTATAAGCAAATTCTGTTAAAATAACTTAAACGTAATACGGAAATGAACGATGTAAAAAATGCAGAATGTATTAACAATTGTTTATTTGGATAATTGAAACGCAAAAATAAAAACAATTGAGATGCTGAAACCGTCCACAGTAAAACAATACGTTTTATTGTCGCGTTGATTATTTGTTTATGTACACATGTGCAACCGGAAGTTGTAAACCGAATGTTGGGTAACAACACCCGCTACAAGGTCATTTGGACAACACACAATTTTTTAATTAATTTTTTATATTAATATTGAATAAGTTCGGTTTCAGTATGAATCATATTGCTTATTTTTCTCTTTTGCAATGAGTATCCACGATCGGACTCTCCGACAGATCTTGCTTTGTTATACTTCGTACATGACGTCATTTTTCAGTGACTATGGCCTGCATTACTGTGGCCGTGTGTATGGGGAAGTAGCAACGTGGTAGCCTTAGCGTCATGATCTCTGGAACTCTAGTTCCTAGCAGTGTCACCTCTAGTAGACAATTCTGGAACACAGCGATCGCTTGCGGTTAAGGTCTTAGTTAGTACTAAAATTGATGGTCAGGTGCAGTACGCAACAGAAATCTCTTCAGAGTTCAAATGAATCTACAAGAAACGTGTACGATTTAAGTACAGAATGACCCGACGACTATTGAGATATCAGAAAACTAGACAACAATTACAATAATAATTCTTAAGAGAAACAGAGTGGAAGAGAGAATGGGGGAGAGAGGAGGGACGCCGGAGCAATGGATACAATCTATATATCTATAAAGGCGAGAATATATGTGTGAGGACACTTCTCATCTGTCGATTTTTCTACCTACAAACTTGATATATGGGGTATTCAGACACGTGGAAAAATTTAATCTGTTTTCATCCGTAAAAAAGATGTGGTAAGGGATCAAAATTGAAAAATTGGTACGGGGAGGGGAGCCATCGGATTTTTATCTGTTTGCTAATTGTTTCACAACTGCGTATGCGTGAATCCTTCACATTAGGATTCCTTATGTAAAGAATAAGTAGAGTTTTAAACAATTCTGAAAGATCGTGTCAAGCTGGCCTAATAATTATCGTACTTGATTCATTGTCTTTGGTTTCTATCTCAGTTTGAGTATTTTTTTACTTACGAGAAGTTTACTGTTTTGAAAAAAAAAACCATAATACTGGCATGCACATGTCTCAGTTTCTTTTTTTTAAGGAATTTAACGTTACGTTTAATACCTACGGCATTTCTGTTTATATTAAATAAGAATTCTGCATTGATTCAAATATAATATTTATGCGTATTTTATAATTGGGCAACGCCGGCGGCCGGCTAGTATAAATAAAAGCGGAAGGTTTCATAAAGAAAGCATACACTGAGAGAATTACAAATTATTGCTAAAATGAAGAAACGTTGCGAAAACAAGTTCAACGTATGGCTTTCAATGGAAACGTCCCTCTGCGTGAAATACATTCAGATATCAATAGGACAGAGGAGATTTCTGATTGTATTCCTCTTAAAATCGGCTTTAAAAATAGAACTTTGTGCTCTGATGTTTTTCAACTTTTCCCATACAAATTTGTGGTTGAATCCTCCCTACAACTTTGTAATTAAAATTCACTAGCAATAAAAAGCTACAGTTGTCTATTTTTATAGATAACTTTAATGTTATTATTTCGAGTCATCTGCTGTTGTTGCTAGAGTTTAATTTCGTTTAAATAATATTAAATAAGCCTCCTTACATTTTACACACCAATGAACAAATATCGTTCTATATCTTTCTCTGTTCGTTTCCCCTTCCCCTCTCTTTCTCTCTCTCTCGTTTTCTCTCTCTCTCTCTCTTTATATATATATACGCATATATATATATATGTATATATATATATATATATAATTAAGTATATATATATACTTAAGTATATATATACATAGTTAGTAGAAATGGTAATTAATAAAAACCTGAAGAAAGTGCTCAATATTGTTGTAGAGCAAATATGCGTAACATAAAAATACGGTAATAAAAAATAAAACGTATATATATATATATATATATATATATATATATATATATATATATATATATATATATAAGTGAAATTGTGTGTACATTTCCCTACCAAACGACTTCGTCAATTTTCAGTGTACAGACAGATTTGACATAAGGCGTATCGAGATTTGGAAAAAAAATTTTAATCCGTTTTCGTGCAGAAATTTTGCTGCGAAGAGGTCAAATTTGAAAGAGTTGACCGTTGAAGACTCTACCAAACTGCTCCGCCAATTTTGGGTCAAAACACTTGAAATTTTAGATGTAGGTTAGCTGGACATGTGTCAAACATTTATATATATATATATATATATATATATATATATATATATATATATATATATACATGATCACATAAAGTTAAGAACAGTACATAGGGTCCGAACAATGCAAGGCTAAACTGCTAGTATATATATATATATATATATATATATATATATATATATATATATATATATATGTATATATATGTAAGTTGAAATTTCCATCACTTTCGAGAAAGTTGAAATTTCCATCGCTCTGATATTGATATAAAAAGTATATTTTTCTATTTATAAATTATTAAAGCAAACTTCTTAATATACTCAGTAATCAATGCGCGAGCAACTACGTGAATGTTGACTAATTTGAATATTTCTTTGAAAAACGGGTGTTAATTATTAGTTCATTTTTATGGTTTCGTATACGATTAGTTTAATTTCATTATTACGCTGAATCCTATTTATGCATAGTTTCTACATTATGCACATTTCCGTAGTATTTAAGATGAAAACTTTCTAGCACAAGAAAATAAGATCGCACACACACACACATACACACACACACACACATATATATATATATATATATATATATATATATATATATATATATATATATATACACGAGACAATCACGTTTACACACGTTAAAGTTAAGCAACGTTGAGCTTGGCTTGTACCAAATGGGTGACTATTTTGGAAGGTGAGGCTCTGTATCTAATGCGCCGAGTCGTTGAAATTTCCAGGTTGGTATCTGGGGGCGCATTAATCCATTGGGAGAGGTACCCTCCCAGTCTTCCTTAAGACATGAATCTAGAAGTAAACTCTGATGTAAAAACCTACGGTCTACTGTATACTTTGCAACGTGACAGTCATCTGCACCGACAAAGATTAGCAGTAATACCAAATATGGTTGGTTCCACACAAAGCCTTCACCACTATAAACAAAACATGTGTGGATTTCCGAGCAACTTTCTTGTTGTGGCGGAAGTTCATACGTCGAAATGGACGGAAGAGTCCACCATATTAGATATTAAAACGAAACCGACACGACATATTAAGAGTAACCGATAGATAAGGCTTACATTTTTTTACGTGGTGAACGAAACGCTCTGTAAAGTCGTTCGGTTATTTCTCTCACTTTTCGAATTTTTCTATTTACTATGTTAATCTTGTATCTATTTTATCATATCGGCATATCGTGCAATTCATTTTATTCATATTCTTATTGTTCTCCCGATAAAAGGAGCGTGGGCCTGTATATTCATCCATGTCCGTTCGTCCGTTCGTCCGTTCGTCTGTCGACACTTTCTCAATAACTACGTCTTAGATTTTTTTTTAATTTTCCACAAAAATTAAACATGATATGAGTAAAAATAACAGAACGGATTTTATGGGAAAAATTGCGATTGCCCCCCTCCTAGTGGTGCCTTTCGGGTTAAAATGGCTAAAATTGAGATTTTTGTGCTTATTAAAAAAAAAATTGATGTCTTAGTTTTTATAAAACTTTCTGAAAAGTTGTAACTAACTGATTTCTATATAATTTTGTTTGTCTATACTTTATGATAACTCTTGGGTGTGCCCAAGGGGCTTTTTTTTAAGGCTAATAAAAACACTTCATTTTGGGGACTATTTTACCATATTTGTCCAAAATTTTTCATTTATGTTTATTTAGTAGTTTTGCATGGTGCAGAACTCAAATATACGTATGTTAAGGCCTTAAACTGCACCGTTTGTTTATTTGATGTCTCCTGTGGACTTTTGGGGTAAAATGGAGGGACAATGCTGAACTTAGTCAATTTTAATGTCTTAATAATCTATAAAAGTGAAATTTCCTGTGTCTGTGTGTACATTTCCCTAACAAACAACTTTGTCAATTTTTAGTCTACAGACTCGAGATTTGACATAAGGGAATCGTTTTAATCGATCTGGGGCCATAAATTTCGCTGTCAAAGGGGTCAAAGTTCAACTATTTGACCTTTTAAAACTGTATCAAACTACTGCGCCAATTTTGGGTCTAAACACTTGAAATTTTAGATGTAGATTACTTGGACATGGATCAAACTTTTTAATTTTATTTGAGCCCAAAACAATAAATCTTACGAGATCAAAATTGGGGTCAAATTTTAAAAGAAGATTGACCTCTGCGATCGCTACCAAATTACTAAGCCAATTTTTGGTCTAAACATTTGAAATCTTACATAAAGTGTATTCGGACATATGGCTAGCTTTTTAATCGTGTTTTGGTAGAAAAATTGGCTACCAAAATGTCAGAGTTCAAAAGATTTGACCTTGGCGGTCTCTAGTAAACTATTCAGTCAATTTTGGGTCTAAACATTTGACATTTTATATAAAGGTTAATCAGACATGCAGCAAGCTTTTTAATCAGTTTTTTTTGGTCAAAATGTGGCTATCAAGTGGTTAAAGTTAAAAGAGTTGACTTTTGCAAACTCTATTAAACTCCACCGCCAATTTTGAGTCCAAACACTCGGAATTTTAGATGTAGGTTACCTGGACACATCAAACGTTTTAATATATATATATACATAAACGTTTTAATATATATATATATATATATATATATATGCATAAACGTTTTAATATATATATACATAAAGTTTTGAACAGTACATATGGCCCGAGCAAAGCCTAGCTTAACTGTTAGTAACCATTACAATGAGAATACTAGTTTGAATAATCCAGATAATTCTAAATTTTAAAGTTAACCTATAATTGGAACGTATTAGTACGGAAATTTACGCTAAGAATAGGCACACAATCCTCTATTAAAATTATCTAACAGTAAACCACTCGAAGGAAGTTGATATGCCGTAAAACGAAATAATTCTTGCTAAATCTTCTTGCTAAAAAAAGTACCTGGTGTAATACTCTTCATATATAAGAGTCACATATAATCGGCGATGGAATCCAACTGACAGCTATGAGGGAGTATCGTCCAAAGCACTTTTCGTTATCTTGACAAAATTCATATTCGACTTCAAAATCTAGTGGGACCGATCACGTTGCTAGTTTCTTTCTACCGCATCGTCATTTTCATAGATGCTCTATTGTCCTAAACTCTCTGCTTCCTACGTATTCACAACAAGGAAATGTTTCACTATCACAACGAGGAAAATATTTCCTTTCTACCCCAGTGTGCAAAGCGTCAATCAAAATTTCCAAGAATAGTGCTTTTTTTTCACATTGGTGGAACATATTACTTCGGGACTCTTCCCAGCATATTACAACATGGTCGTCTTCAAATTCATTATCACAAGATTTTTTTTATCTAGTACCGTTTCAAAACTACTCGAACTTAATCCTGACAATCACCCCATCTCATTGTCCCTTATCCTCGAGTTTTATCTAGCCTTAATAGATGTAACTCCTTACTTTATATGTATGTAGAGGGTATAAATAAAAAGGCAAATACATTTGATATCAAATAAATTAATGAAATGTCAGTGTTTACGATCGACTGGCTGTTAAAATAGTATTTTCAACATTTAGTTTTGATTTGGACCCATAAATACAAAGCAGATCCACTGGGGACTAGATTCACTCGCAACGACAACCTCGCTTTGCTTATTAACTATTACACTTTGGGAGGCCCCTTTTATAACCGAGCCGCTATGGTGGTTGACTTTATGGGCACAGTACTTTAATTTCTTTTTCGTCTGCTTTTAAACTGATGTCGACCGATGATAGCGATTTCATTCGTTTTAATAGCGTTTATGCCTTTTTTGTGTGTGTTTTATAAAGCGGTCATACGCCACAGCCCGAATGCACGGCGTTGTTATGGTGTGTGAAGTGGAACTTAAAGCTGTCTTTCTCACTATAACTTAATATTCCATTGAGATCACCGAGCTACATCCATTTACGGTTAATAATAACCGCATAAAAGTGACGAACTTACAATTTACAGGGTGGTCTGAAAGTCTTATGACTTTCACAAATAACTGTAATGATATTAGAGAAACATGAAATAAACCAATAAAAGACACATGTCTAGAATTCAGTTTATTTAAAATCTAGCCTGGGTGCCCGTCATTGTCCGGGTATTTGGAGGTGTGTGTTGAGCAAAAAATAAAAAAAAGTGGTAGTAGGCACGTAGGCTCGAACCCGTACCGCAAAAAAGGAAAAGAACGTGAAGTTGCGTTTTTGCTGTTGCGCCCATCGCCAAATCGGAAGTTGCAAAGGTTTAAATAAGGGCTAGTCAATAGAGAAGAGAGGATGCCTTTCGAAAATATCGGCGAAAAAAAGCGATCCCTCCTTGTAGAAAAGTGCTCAGTTGAGGATGAAGAGGTTGACGTTTTTAGCTATTTTTTCGGTATTTGCCGTTCGAAGGGCCAATCTTCAAAACGATTCCAATCACGTGAAAATCCGTCGCCTGTAGCAAACGTTTTAGGAAGACATACTAACATACATACATATATACGTGCATTTAAACAGACAGGTGAGATTTACATATGACTAGTTTGGATGCCCGGCGTTTCCTGGGTGTTTGGAAGTGTGTGTTGAGAAAAACAAAGTGGTAGAAGGCGGAAAAGAACGTGAAAAAAAACATGGCGTCTTTGCCGTTGCGTCCATCGCCAAACCGGAACTGGCGAAGGTTTAAACTAAGGCTAATCATTCGAAAGGAGGGGATGGCTTTCGAAAATATCGGCGAAGAAAGCGACCCCTCTTTGTAGCAAAGTGCCTAGCGGAGGGTGAAGGGATTAATATTTTTAGCCAATTTTTCGATATTTGTCGTTCGAAGATTCGAGCTTCAAAACGATATCAATCTCGTGAAAATCCGTTGCCAATCTCAAAAGTTTTAGGCAGACATACATACATACATACATACATACATACATACACACATACATACATTTAAACCGACAGATCAGATTTATATTATAGATGAACGGTAAAACAAAATTAGAACTATAAAAAGTTAAAGTAGCCGACCATAGTCAAGGACAACTCGAAGGCTCACTTTTCATAAGCTACTACATTGAGATGTAGGGACACCATTTTTTGAAAAAGTATTACTCCAATTACTGTTGACCATCACCTTTTACTGCGGAATGTTTAGTAAGTTAGCATCATGTGTCATATTTTTAGTTTTTCGTATAGCTCGAGTAATGATTGACCTCTGATATCCCAATCCATTAGCTAATACGCTATCTATTATGCAACATGGGCCGATAAAAATACCATAGAAGAACCAATAATTTAGAAATAGAAAAAAACATTTAATTGATTGAGTTTATTCGTTTTTCATTAACACAGGTCTACATAAAAAAAAAACGTAGTATTTATTTACCTCTTCTCCTGCAGGTTAGACACAATGCAAAATGCGGGTTTGATGAAAGTGTTTCTGCAAAATGAAATGAATTCGAACTTGGCACTCTAAAGTTTTCAGTCGGTTTCCTTAACAACTAAGCCGCTGTCGATCCACATGATAAATAAAGTTACAGCTATAATATGGCAATACAGTAGAACCTTAGGATGCAGTGGCCCTGGGATACGGTTTTTTCAGTCTTCGATATGGAATACGATGTTTTGGTCCCGGGGTACGGTACTTTCCCCGCCTTACGGTGTTATTTATAATATATTGTGATTATATACATGTGTATTATAGACTGTACTCTATTTTGTTACTAATTCTAGGATGGCAGGAAGACTGTGAGAGATGAGATGTGTGGAAGGAATAAGGAAGTAAGAACACCAGAGTTGATTGGCCAAATAAAGAATTTCATCTTAATATTTCTTTTATGAGTATTCTATCGAACAATATTTTTAAAGCAATATTTACAGTCTTAAATTGTGTTCTTTAATGACAAGCTTTATTTCCTATTAGTCCCCCGATTTATCGGAGAGGAACCTATATTTTCAGTGGCGTCCGTGCGTCCGTACCTCCATGCGTCCGTGCTTTCGTGCGAACGTGTGTCCGTTATTGCGGACGATGGACAGATAACCGTCGATTAGTTTTTCCTGAAATTTTGCCAGAAATAGTATTTCTTTAAGTTATTGCGCGTTGAGGCACTCACGCCAGCCTCATTCAAGATTTCAACTAGTGTGGCACTGGATGAAGTCCGATCCTTAAGTAAATACCTTATCAAGAGACAAACTTGGGGTGGGCATTCGACAGTCTTGGTCGTCCAGAGGATTTTTTTTGCCCGAGTATCAGCTGTTTCTTTGAATTGTTTGATGATTCTGAAGATGGTACTCGTTGTTGCAATGCCATTGGCTACAATATATTTGCATTTAAATCCACTTTGATGCTATGCACCAGAGTGGATTTAAATCAAACCCAGTATGGCACATTTCAATCTGGAAAAAGATGACGAAAATTTTGCTCAGCTAAACGTTTAAGAATAATGACAAAACGTTTAAGAATAATGATAAAACGTTTAAAAATAATGACAAAACGTTTACAAATAATGACAAAACGTTTAAGAATAATGAAAAACGTTTAAGAATAATGACAAAACGTTTAAGACTAAGGAAAAAACGTTTAAGAACAATGACAAAACATTTAAAAATAATGACAAAACGTAAAGAATAATGACAAAACATTTAAGAATAATGACTAAACGTTTAAAAATAATGAGAATACGTTTAAGAATAATGGCAAAGCCTTTAAGAATAATGAAAAAACGTTTAAGAATGATGACAATACGTTTAAGAATAATAACAAAACGTGTAAGAATAATGGCAAAATGTTTAAGACTAAGGAAAAAACGTTTAAGAATAATGGCAAAACGTTTAAAAATAATGACAATACGTTTAAAAATAATGATAATACGTTTAAGAATAATGACAAAACGTTGAAAAATAATGGCAAACATTAAGAATGATGACAAAACGTTTAAAAATAATGACAATACGTTAAAGAATAATGAGAAAACGTTTAAGAATAATGACCAAACGTTTAAAAATAATGACAAAACAGTTAAGAATAATGACAAAAGGCTTAAGAATAATGAAAAAAGGCTTAAAAATAATGACAAAACCTTTAATAATAATGACAAAACGTTTAAAACTAATGACAAAACGTTTAAGAATAATGATAAAACGTTTAAAAATAATGAGAAAACGTTTAATAATAATGAAAAAACGTTTAAGAATAATAACAAAACGTTTAAAAATAATGATAATACGTTTAAGAATAATAACAATACGTTTAAGACTAATGAGAAAACGTTTAAGAATAATGAAAAAAAACGTTTTAAAAAAATGGCAATACGTTTAAAAATAATGATAATGCGTTTAAGAATTATGACAAAACGTTTAAAAATAATTACAAAACGTTAAGAATGATGACAACACTTTTAAAATAATGACAATACGTTTAAGAATAATGATAATACGTTCAAGAATAATGACAAAACGTTTAAAAATAATGACAAAACGTTTAACAATAATGACAAAAGGTTTCAAAATAATGATAATACGTTTAAGAATGATGATAAAACCTTTAATAATAATGGCAAAACCTTTAATAATAATGACAAAACATTTAAGAATGATTACAAATGTTTAAAAATAATGGCAATACGTTTAAGAATAATGACAAAACGTTTAAGAATAATGACAAAACCTTTAATGATAATGACAAAACGTTTAAGAATAATGACAATTCGTTTAAGAATAATGAAAACATTGTTTAAGAATAATAAAAAAACGTTTAAAAATAATGGCAAAACGTTTAGGAATACTGACAAAACTTTTAAGAATTATTATAAAACGTTACAGAATTATAACCAAACGTTTAAAGTAATATAAAAATGTTTCAGAATAATTACAAAACATTTAAAAATTATAACAAAACGTTACAAAATAATGACAAAACATTTAAAAATAATGAAAAAACGTTCACAAATAATGAAAAAACGTTTACAACTAATGATAATAAGTTTAAAAATATGTAAAAAAAAACGTTTAAAATAATGATAAAACGTTTAAAAATATTGACAAAACGTTTGAGAATAATGACAAAACGGTTAAGAATAATGACAAAACATTTAAGACTAAGGAAAAAACGTTTAAAAATAATGAAAAAACGTTTAAAAATAATGATAAAACGTTTACGAATAATGACAAAACGTATAAAAATAATGATAAAACGTTTCTAAATAACGAGAAGACGTTTAAAATATTGACAAAACGTTTGAGAATAAGTACAAAACGTTTAAAAATAATGACAAAATGTTTAAGAATAATGAAAAATCGTTTAAAAATAATGACAAAACATTTGAAAATAATGACAAGACGTTTATGAATAATGACACATCCCGTAAGAATGATGACAAATCCTTTAAGAATAATGATAAAACGTTAAATAATAATGACCAAACGTTTAAAAATAATGATAAAACGTTAAATAATAATTACCAAACATTGAAAAATAATGACAATACGTTCTGGAATTATGACAAAACGTTTAACAGTCATGGCAAAACTTTTAAAGATAATGACAACACCTTTAAAAATAATGACATAATGTTTAAGAATAATGATAAAACGTTAAATAATAATGAATAAACGTTTAAGAAATATGATAAAAAGTTTAAGAAAAATGACAAAACGTTTCAAAATAATGATAAAACTTGGAGATTAATGACAAAAAATTTAAAATAATGACAAAACGTTAAAAAATAATGACAAAACGTTTTAAAATAATGGCAAAACGTTTAAGAATAATGACGAATCGTTTAAGAATAATAAGAAAACGTTTAACAATAATGATAGAACGTTAAAGTATAATGATAAAACGTTTAAGAATAATGACAAAACCCTTAAGAATAATGACAAACCGTTTAAGAATAATGACAAAACTTTCAAAAATAATGACAATACATTTAAGGATGATGACAAAGCGTTTAAGAATAATGACAAAACGTTTAAGAATAATGATATAACGTTTAAAAATAGTGATAAAACGGTAAAGCATAATGAGAAAACATTTAAAAATAATGACAAAATGTTTAAGAATAATGAAAAAACGTTTACAAATAATGATAAAACGGTAAAGAATAATGACAAAACATTTTAAAATAATGACAAAACGTTTAAGAATAATGATAAAAAGGTAAAGAATAATGACAAAACATTTTAAAATAATGACAAAACGTTTAAGAATAATGATAAAAAGGTAAAGAATAATGACAAAACATTTTAAAATAATGACAAAACGTTTAAGAATAATGATAAAAAGGTAAAGAATAATGACAAAACATTTTAAAATAATGACAAAACATTAAAAAATAATGACAAAACGTTTAAGAATAATTACAAAACATTTTAAAATAATGACAAAACATTTTAAAATAATGACAAAACGTTAAAGAATAATGATAAAACGTTTAGAAAAAATGAAAAAACGTTTAAAAATAATGATAAAACGTTTAAGAATAATGGCAAAACATTTAAAAATAATGACAAAACGTTTAAGAATAATGATAATACGTTTAAGAATAATGATAAAAAGATAAAGAATAATGACAAAACATTTTAAAATAATGACAAAACATTTAAAAATAATGACAAATCGTTTAAGAATAATGACAAAACATTTTAAAATAATGACAAAAAATTTTAAAATAATGACAAAATCTTTAATAATAATGATAAAACGTTTAGAAAAAATGAAAAAAACGTTTAAAAATAATGATAAAACGTTTAAGAATAATAGCAAAACGTTTAAAAACAATGACAAAACGTTTAAGAATAATGGCAAAACGTTTAAAAATAATGACAAAACGTTTAAGAATACTGATAAAACGTTTAAAAATAATGATAAAACGTTTCAGAATAATGACAAAACCCTTTAGAATCATGAAAAACGTTTAAATAATAATGATATAACGTTAAATAATAATGACCGAACGTTGAAAAATAATGACAATACGTTTAAGAATAATGACAAAACGTTTTAATATAATGGCAAAACGTTTGAAAATAATGACAAAACTTTTAAGAATAATGACAAACGTTTAAGAATAATGATAAAACGTTTAAAAATAATGATAAAACGTTTAAGAATAATGAAAAATGTTTAAGAATAATGATAAACCGTTTAAAAATAATGACAAAGCGTTTAAAAATAATGATAAAACGTTGAAAATTCCTCACATTTATCAGTTTTGCTCATTGTGACTGTTTATGATGTTGATATCTCAGTGTGACTTTATAAAACGAATTTACCCTATCCTACCTTCTGCAGAAATAAACCAAAAACACAATTTTAGTGCAAGGGATACGATTTCCAGCTATAAGTCAAAGTATTAAATATAAAGACTTTTAAATGATTAGTAGAAAATCATATGCTAGAAAAATACATCATAAAACATTTTTCTTAATAACAAGTAGAAAATATAAAATGTCTAATAGTCTCAAAACTTTTGGCCATGACTGGATATACACACACACACACACACACACACACACATATATATATATATATATATATATATAGAGAGAGAGAGAGAGAGATAGAGAGAGAGAGAGAGGGAGAGATTTAAAAGTGTACAGAGGGTCAGAAAAATATTTGTACCGTCGGTTTCAATAAGATTTCATAATTGGGACCAGTTAATGTTAAATAATGTTAGGCTTCAACGGTACTAATGTTTTTCTGACCTTCTTTATATTTTTAATAAATAATTATTAAGCTCTTATATTGAATGTTTTTGTTTTCAATTGTGCACCTTGTTGGAATCCTTTGCCACAAACAGTGAACAATATATATATATATATATATATACATATATATATATATATATATATATATATATATATAAGGTAGAAATGTGCATGTGAAGACGCTTCTCAACGTTTAAACTCAACGAATTTTTTATTTACAGATTTAAAATTTGGTATACAGGGTATTCAAACATTTTGAAAACTTTTAATCGGTTTTCTCTCCGCGAAAAACGAGCTGCCAGGAAGTTAAAGTTGAAAGATTGTTCCTTGCAAATCATAGGATTTTAGCTGTTTGTCAACCGTTTCCGGAATGCGCAACATGAAACATGACAGCTTTTTTATGTAAAGAAAATAAACGTGTCAAGATCGCCTAATGGTTATCGCACTTGACTCAATGTCTTATGTTTTCGTATCTATCTCAGCTCGAGTATTTTATTTTGCTTAAAAGAAGTAAAGCTTCCTTCAGTCTTGACAGACTATGGATACCCACGGTAAGGGTGCATGCGCGTGAAAGTTTGGGGCTAAAATTTGCCTGCTAAAAGGTCAACGTTTGCAGATTCTACCAAATTCCTCCGCCAATTTTGGGTCTAAACACTTGAAATTTTAGATGTAAGTAACTTTGACATGTGTAAAACGTTTTTGTTTTGTATTTGAGACCAAAACGTTATAAATTGGTGTTAAATTATCAAAATTTTGGTCTAAACATTTGAAATCTTACACGTAGGCCAAGTTATGAACAGTGCGTAGGGCCCGAGCAAAGTCGGGCTGAACTGCTAATTTTATCAATATTTCGCCATTTTAGTTGTAACTTTATCAATATTTCGCCATTTTAGTTGTAACTTTATATTTAGCCAGTTCAGTTGTAATTTTATCTATAATTAGCCATTTAGTTGTAATTTTATCTATATTTAGCTATTTTAGTTGTAATTTTATCTATATTTAGCCATTTTAGTTATAATTTTATCTATATTAAGCCATTTTAGTTGGTTACGTCACTTTTAACCAAGAGTAGAATCCATTTGTTATCTTATAGCATAACAACCTTTAATAAACTTCAGTCATTGCTATAACAACATTGCGGCGCTTAAATAGCGAATAGAGTTGAGCTATAGTACGGAACTTACTTAGAAACCTTTTTATACCCTGTCCAAGTGAGAGATATTAGTAGTTGGTACACCAGCCCAGAATTAAACACAATAGTTAATGTATGGAGAATAGAGGTTTATAAATATATAGAATATTGACATGTGTGAGAGGTTTATTAGCATGGTAATGGAATTTCATCTTTTTTACAGCAGACTTGACAGTAGCGCCAATGCATTTCTCAACTTTATTTCACGGTGGAATTTTAGATAAAGGAGGGGCAATCACAGACGTCATCATCATAATCATACGCATTAATTGTTATTGTATTAAATGTAGTTACACACGGAGACAGGATTACTATGAATAGATCAACGCCTTAGCAAACCAGGATGGATCTGATGACTTAGCTGTTTGATCGCTGATTGGCACATCATAATAATAGGGAGCCAAAATTAGGTATTATTAAGATTGATCCGCAGGGGCCAACCTTCCATGTATTTTCTCCTTCGTCAGAAGAGATACTATGCCCCAGCACACGTAGTAGAATGAAACAAAAGGTCAAATTTTAATGTAAAGAACAATATAGCACGTTTAAAAGGAGCATTCTTAATTGGGATGAAAATAGAAAAAAAATCAATTTAAAAGGTTTTCTTCTCCATTTACTAATAACAGCAAAGATGGGTGTAGTATCAGAACAGATACTACCCTTTACTCTGAGCCATAAAGGGCAATAATGTTTAGGGGATTGTCCTTTTTTTATTCAATTTTCACCCCAAAAAACGGCATAGTGTCACTTTTAAGTGTCAGAGACATAAGTTTCAGGGGTAATATGAAGGGAGATTAGTAGCAATATGTTTGTTCACATTACATTTGTAACTTCTGCATTCTTCTGAATTCTTGAAAACTGGTAGCACAGAAGCGGTTTTCCAGCAGTCAGAAAAGCAAGATTCGTTAAGTTTGGAGAGAACTGGAGCAACATCAGCGGAGCAGTTTTTTTTTTAATATTACAGCCGTGCTTTTGTGGTGTTAAGTTTTTTATGATACCATGTACCTAAAGAGGGGTGATTTTTATATCCACCCAGAGTCCATTCGTCCTCTCTGCTTAGTTATATTTTTTTAAAAAGTCTTTCTGCAAGTGGAAAAAATGAACGCCCCATTTGGAGCGGAACTCAACAAAGATCAAAACTTTTTCTTAAAACGTGTTTTTTTTTCTTTATTTTCATGAACGTTATATCGTTAATAATATGAAGCAAAGACTATGAATCCAATGCCATGGCTGTTTCGTATTTTAAAATAGATCAGTCAAATGTCAAGACATGAGATTTTAGTGTGACGGGAATGAATTAATTATAAGCTTTACTCATTAATGGTGTCTCGGTCTAATAGGTTTGAACACATAAATTTTCATGCACTTTATAATTAGAGCAGAACGTTAAGCTAAAAGTTGTCTGAAAAAATAAAAGCCGCTGAAGCTCATACCTTACCTCTAATTTGCCTATCTCGGATCGATTAAACATAATATAGATATTAAATAAGTAAAGTGGCACACTTAATATCATTAGTGATGAAGACTATTTTACGAAGGTCTTGATCAACCTAGACCAGATAGATTAGGTTATTGTTCATTCATTGATTAATCGAACAATCACTCGCTTAACTGAGAAATATCAAAATCTCGGAGTTTGCGGCGGTTGGAAACCGATTCCTATTCTCAATAAAACGCAACTGAAAAAGATATGAGATTACAACGGCTGAAACGTTGTAAAAATATCGACCAACGTGATAATATTAGTCAGGATAATCAACATTATGTAAATCTTCAATATTTCTAAAAAATAATCCGACAGAATATGAAAAGTATTAATAATTTTTCACTAATGTATTATAGAATCCGATTTTGAATATTAAATAATTGCGAGTCTCGTCGCGAGAATAAGTTTACGATCGCCATATTGAAGTTTGTCCGCTCATCCATTTGGGATATATCTTCTCTACGACATCAAAACTTAAAAACGGATTCCGTAACAGGGAAAATGCATACCTAATTCAAGGAAAAATGTGCGAGGAGTTTATAGTGAAGAACCTCTCTTGAACTGGCATTACTTGAGTTCAATGGTTAGGAAAATATTGCCGGGATAAGCAGATACTGTTCTCATTTCGCAAGGTTTCTTGTTTCCTAGACTTAAAGGACTACGAAATGTCACTTGAGCTTATTTTTAAAATAAAATCAGTGATATCTTGTTGCCGTTTGATAGAAAAAGACGATATTGTCGCGAGGCTTATTAAAGATGAATCTGGTTATTAAAGATGAATCTGGTTATTAAAGATGAATCTGGTTATTAAGTGCAGAAGATGGATGACGCAGCAACCCTGACGCCGATATATTTGCAGAAAAATGCGCTGGTACAAATGTTAGAGGAGTATCAGACGGATACCGAGGAGTATTGAAATAATAGACAAGAATTTTCTGAGAGTGCTTTTGAGGTCTACAACAAGCTGAAAAGTGTTACCTAGAGACTTGGTGGACGCGCAAGCCGCATTAATTGGCCGAATACACGGACAAACACTGGTGAAATGGTCCTCTTGATCGCATTAAATGACATCGAAACTATCAAAGTAAAGGACATTAAGGCAGGCTAGGATGCAGGAAAAACATAAACAATGAGCCCAGAATTGTTTAACGTGTGGTTCTGATGCAAGTATAGTGTTTGGCTCCCATGTATACATAAGGTATCGTGTATTATCACACATACATATAAAGCATAGACAAAATAAAAAAATATAAAAAATAAAAAATAAATAAATAAATAGATAAAAGACAAATAAATATAAATAAAATAAAGAAATAATAAAAGAAATAATAAAAAAGAAAATAAATCGCAGGAAAAGGATCAGACAGCGAGAAGACGAGGTCGTAAATTTATTGGAAAATGGTTTTAGGCATCAGCGGTCCTATCTTATGAGAGATTATAAAGAAGCATACCCAGACATTACTGTTTCCGTTGGGACCACATTAACTAAATCACTTAGAATTGTACTTCACTTCAGGAAAACGATGTAAAAATAGTACTATTACGTCGGTGGTCATCACTTTAATTATGAAATGTCACGAAAGAAGTTTTTACCATATGTAGTGATCAATATGAATGTAGAAAGGGCTGGAGGCTTCGTTGAGACCGACTGTATTGATCACATTCACACACTTTTTAAATGGAACCAACAATATTTCAACAGTAGATGGCAGAGAGATGAATGGTTCTAGAGTAACCGTTGCCGAGATTATGGTAAGGAATATATCGCTACAAATCTGAATAAATTTGATGAATAAATGAAGAAATGGTATATATATATATATATATATATATATATATATATATATATATATATATATATATATATATATATATGCAGCATATAAATATATATATATATATATATACACCACTTTTTGTCATATACAGGGTGACCCAAAAAACAAAAAAAAAACATGAAAGTATATCTAGATCATATGCTGTAAAATGAAGAAAGACCCTAGTGTTTTGATGTGATGTTTTGAATGTAATAAACTAGTTATGACCAAAGTTTCATTTCATTCAGACAAAACACTAAGAAACGAGGTCTAATTAGAGTTTGGACCCGTTTTTTAATGGGTCACCCTGTGTATATATATATATATATATATATATATATATATATATATATATATACCACTTTTTGGCATATATATATATAAACTGTATATATATATATGTATATATATATATATATATATATATATATATATATATATATATATATATAAACTGTGTATATATAAACTTGTAGCCAAATTGAATGTTAAATTCTCATATCTTTGGTTATATATTGGATGAAATTACATGAAGATTTCCATGCTTTTGGAAGATTATCACTCTATTCTTTGGTTGGAACCTTTATTTTAAAAACAAATAATATGCACAAATTTGATTACCTTTGTGTGTACAGTGGCCTGTCAAGCCCACTTTGTTGAATTTTGCTTCGGGTTTTTTTGGGTTTTATTTTTTGCTTGGTTGTGAAATTAAAGGCACCTTATTATGCTCTACAAGTGTCCCAAACTTTACCTCTCTGCCTTTCATTGCAATTTCAAAATTTAAAAAAAAACATTGACCTACAATAAAGCGATACACAGAGTGTGCACGCATTTTTTTTATTATAGAAATCCATGTTTTGTTAGTGCATGTGTATGTGTGTCCTAATAAAACAAAATATTAAAAAAAAGACAGAGACACAAACTTGATATACACTTTTTTTTTTTTAACTTCGAGAAAAATACAGTCATTTTTTTAATATATTGTAAGTTTTGGGGGTTATTACAAAATAATTATTGTGGGGTGTCGACATTTATAGCAATTTAAAGATGATTTAGTAGTAATGCGTCAATGATTGTTTTTACTTATTACTAGAGAATGGAGCGTGGGGGTGAGAGAAAGGGAGAGAAAGAGAGAGACTAGATGGTAGCTGAGAGTGGGGTAGAGTGGAGGAAAAGCGTCGGAGAGAGAGAGGTTTCAGGTTTTAAAACATAAATATATATTTTTTTTTTTTACACAGAAATCACCATTTATCTCCGGAGGCCACTCGACGATAAGGGTTAATGGGTATACATTAATCAATGTGTTTATGGCGTAATAAACCTAAGTAGTCGACATTTTGTAAATTGGATTACTTAGGGGGACGGTACATAAAGAATTGTTTACGTTGGACTTGAAGAAAATCAGATTGTAGTTAGTTGGAAAGCAGGCAAACAGAAGAGCGTTTCACATGCGTGCAGTTCTACGAGGAGCGTGCAATAAGTAATGCCCCTGGCCCACTTCCCATAGAAGTAGAGCAACGAAACTTGGCACAGTTATTAGTCTTTCTTTACAGAGGAACCACCCGAAGTTATGCATTTCTCCCATCGTTTGATGCAGCTCTGAAGACTGGTTTTGTAGAACACCTCAGGTTGGTCCTCCAACCACGACGTGACTTCAGAAATCAAGGCTGCATCACCTGGGAAATGCTTTCTTTTCAAAAACAACTTCATGACTAGGAAGAGGTGAAATTCAGAGGGTGAAAGGCCAGGAAAGCAGGGAGGATGGGGAGGATTTCTTAACCACACGCCCATACTTCTGATCTGGCGACATGCGTGTTGTGGATCTTGCCTCGCCTCTTGATTTTGATAGCTTCCCTTAATTTCCTCAAAAGTGAAGCATAATAGACTCCTGTAATTGTGGTACCCTTTGCCAGGAAATCTGTCATCACTACTCCGTCCTGGTCCCAGAAGACTGTGAGCATGACCTTCCCAGCGGAGGGCTGCACTCTTGCCTTCTTTGGAGGTGGTGAGTCACAGTGCTTCCATTGCATTGACTGGGCTTTGGTCTCTGGATCATAGTGATGGATCCAGGTTTCATCCTGTGTAATCAGTCTTTTGAAAAACTTTGACTCATCTTCTTTGCACATCTCCAAATTCATCCTCAAGCACTCGACGCGTTCTCACTTCTGGAATGGTGTGAGCAACCTGGGAATCCATCTAGCAGGCGCCTTATGCACATGCAAATGGTCATGAATGATAGTTTCCACAGACACTTTACTAATCTTGACATCTTGGGCTATTTGCGAAGAGTGAGGCGCCGATCTTCCAAAATGGTAGCCTCAACTTTACGGATAGATGCCTCATCAATGGCAGAAAGGGGGGAGACCAGGTTTGGGAGCTGTTTCCACAGACTTCCGGCCATATTTGAATTCACAATGCCAGCGTTTTACAAGGTCATATGATGGGACATTATCACCATAATTTTCTTTCATTTTATCAAAAGTCTCCTGTGGTGTGCGTCCTTACAAATACAAAAACCGGATCACTGCTCGACATTCAACAGGCTCCATTTCACACCTGACTCAGTTCAAACATCTGTAAAACAGAAACCACAATTAGTTCAGAGCTGTAATTTGCCACATAACCTGTAGAGATATAAATCATTGCACATGCAAAATTTCAGCTAGATCAGATAACTGAAAGTGGGTCAGGGGCATTACTTATTGCACGCCTCTCGTAAGAAAGATGCTTTATTCATAGAATCTGCGTTTAGATTTAGGCACACATAAAGAGTGTGGGAAATTATTGATAGTGGTTTTGGCAAGACGAGTGTTTTTTTTAAGGTTTGCTAAGGGGGGCATCGATTGAAGCTCAGATGAGCACTTGCCATGAAAATAACGATAAAGCAGAGACAAGCTCGCAGCGTCCCTTCTTAAAACACTTTTAACTCTTCTATTATTGTCCATGCTTTCAGGTAATGCTGAATAACCGTGCTAGCTACACGTATGTACATTAACACACACACATACACACACAAATACACACATATGTATTATTTTTACAAGTATATAAACGCATGCTTCGACAAAGCTGAAGACGGTTGAAATTTCATTAGACCAAATAATATATTCAAAGAGGATTATAACCCTACGACATTCGGACTGATCTTTATTGCTGATCTGAAATGCAACACTTATATAAAATCCGTTGCTAAGGTCACCAGAAAAATGTTTGGATCATTCTACCGCTCCAGAAAGTATCTCAGTCACAATGGAATCCTTTTCTATATATATATAAAAGCGAAAATGTGTGTTTGTATGTATGTATGTGTTTGTATGTCTCGCAAAAACTTTCGCCCGACAAATATCGAAAAATTAGCCCAAAACATTAATTCCTTCACCCTAAAACCATCAGTTTTCGACACGGAGGGGTCAGCAAAAACCGTCCTCTCATGACAAGTTCGCTTCTACGCATGCGCAAATGACGTAGGAACATGATTTAGTTTAAATATTAAACAAAAAAAAACGACCCAATTTCGTCGACGTCGCCTTAGCTCAGTTACCTATAGGGCGGGGTCATTATCTAAAAGTCTTTGGTTCGAATCGTGGTGTGAGGTGTCTTTTTTTCGATTTTATTGAAACAGGGTTATTTAAGCCATTTTTCACGTTCTATGTTTTTTTGGTTTTTATTTTTCACATTTTTTAAAGAAGTTTTTACGTTCGTTTTTCTGTTTTCTTTTTCCATCACATTGGCGTTTTCTTTTTGTTTTTCCGATTTTTACATCGTTCGTTTGGGGTGTTTTTTTCGATTTTTAAACGTTTTAACATTTTAATATTTAAAAATATTTACTTCGCTTATTCTTACGTTTTGATTAAGAGCACACAGACCTCTAAACATCCGGGCAGCTCCGGGTACTCCCCGCTAGTCCTGTATAAAAGGCAAATACGTCCTAAAATGGAATAGTGTTGCCACGTCTGAAAAAAAAGCTGCTCAGAGTACCCTTCCCTACGTGGACAGGGTATAAATCCAACTTGCACATTTAGTGGGCGATGTTCTTTTCTCTTTTCTGCTGCCTTTTTCTCATAGAAAATACGTTTTGAGCCTATTTCTGCTCTATCGTCATTTTCATGGCAGGTGCTCGATTAAGTTTCAATATATGCCCCCCCTGTTTAAATCATTCATGGTAAGCATTTGTCTAATTGCAACCACTGTTTGCAATTCCCCTTACTATCTGTGCGTAAACTCAAACGAAAAACTTATTAGCATTTTTTTTCGAAGAATTGCTCATCTGATACATTTTATCTATTGCGGTCTATTATCCTCATTTTCTTAGTTATTGTTCCACGACATTTCGGCCAACTATTCCTCTGGCCTTCGGCAGGTGGTAATCGCGACGGGATAGGAACTCCGAATCTCCTAACTGAATACTGTTCCAGGTGAGAGTTGTCTGAAGATAGCGGTTTCAATCCTACCCAAATCCGGTCAGAGGCTTACTTGGCCCAAACGTGGTGATACAATAACTACAAATGGCAATAATTGCTGAGAATGCAGTTAGGAGATTCTGAGTTCCTATCCCGTCGCTCTTACCACCTGACGAAGGTCAGAGGAATAGTTGGCCGAAACGTCGTGAAATCACAAAGAAAGATTAGGATAATAGTCCGCAATAAATAAAATTAATAAATAATACTCATCTCAATAATGAATAACAATTAAATCATATAAATTGCTCGTTTGTTGAACACAATACCGCGCAGCTGCTTCTCAGTTGACTGGTCGTTTTTAAGTCCAAATTCTTGTTGAGCCGTCCTCTTGCATAACTAATTTGTACTCAATTTTCACCATCACCAATCATTACGGTGTTATGCAATCTGGAACTCTTTAACCCTTATCCTTGAGTTGCGGCCTCCAGGCTTTGTTAAGCGGTGGCTCTATTTTACAAAAGAAATCATATTTCTTAACCGGGGGCGTTATGTAACGAGAATCAAACGAGTCACCACCGACTTCAAACTGAAAAACAACAGTGTTCTATGATGACGATATTCAGGTCGAAAAATAGATAAAAAGTCAAGGCTATCAACCAACGCACATGAATTAACAAATGGATTATACATGGATGAAACATAAAAGGATTGCGCTCATTATCGACGTGGCTGTCAAGAGTGATTTGAAAACAACGGGATCCATGAAATAAATAAGCATATCACTTGTTTCAGAGGCATCTGGTTGAAACAAACAAAATATAAACAAAAATACATAGATACAAGCAAGCAGTTGAAAAGTATATATAGCAAGAAAACGAAAGATCGCTTACTCTTAAAAGAGGTCCTAAATATAAATATAACACAAAAAGACATGATAATTGTGCATAAAACGAGACCTCAAGTTTCAAAGATGGCGGCAGGTCTGTCAATTGAGATATGGAAGGACAATATGGATACAATACTTCCGCTGTTCTTCAAAACTGCTTACTTATATATCTGTGCAAAATAATACGATTTTTTTTGTTGATATTTTTTCTAACATTATTACTATTTCTAAATGTAGTTACGTTTTATTTTTTAAATTTAGTATATTGAATTTTTTTTTTTTACACAGTGATCACCACTTATCAAGGCCCGGAAGCCACTCAGGGATAAGGGTTATTGCAAGTACATTACGTAATGTAATGTAAATGTATTTTATTTACATATACTTTATTTAAACCTGCTCAGTCTATTACGATTGTCGCCGATTTAAAAATATATTTTTAAAGTTAACTATAATTAAGGTCTATTTTTTCACCTCCTTTAAAATAAAAATATATAAAATTGTGTAAACTTTCTTTATCAATCGATTTTGTGTTTTTTGAGCAGCATACTTTTTTCAAATAACTATGTTTATATTTTGTGAAATTGTTTAGATATTTCTAGCCGATTAAAAAACACAAACTAATTGATTAAAAAAGTTTACGAATTTTTATATATTTTTATTATAAGGGGGTTAAAAATGAACGTAAAATATAGTTAAAAATATTTTTTTCAAATCGACGACGATCGTAATAGATTGCAGAGGTTTAAATAAAGTATATATAAATAAATTATATATAAATAAAGTATATTTAAATAAAGTATATTTAAATAAAGTATATTTAAATAAAGTATATATAAATAAATTATATTTAAATAAAGTATATTTAAATAAAGTATATATGAATAAAGTATATTTAAATAAATTATATATAAATAAAGTATATTTAAATAAAGTATATTTAAATAAAGTATATTTAAATAAAGTGTATTTAAATAAAGTATATATAAATGAAGTTTATTTAAATAAAGTATATATAAATAAAGTATATTTAAATAAATTATATATAAATAAAGTATATTTAAATAAATTATATATATAGTATATTTAAATAAAGTATATTTAAATAAAGTCTATTTAAATAAAGTATGTATAAATAAAGTATATTTAAATAAATTATATATAAATAAAGTATATTTAAATAAAGTATATTTAAATATAGCACATTTGAAAAAGAAAACGTGAATATGTTAGAAAAAATATATTAAGAAAAACATCTTAATATTTTGTCCAAATACCACGGTAAAAAGTCAAAACGTTGTAATCAGAGAAATTCTGATACGGTGTGTAAATAGATGTTTTATTAAATATACTTTTTTGTAGTGTCATCTTTCAAAGAAGCAGGTACGTGAATTCATCCCGGTTATTACTGTCATATTAAATGTTTATCGAACTCTTAAAGAGTCTATTATATGAACATATGGAGCGAGATAGAAAGAGAGAACTGAATAGCTAATAGACTCTTAAAGAGAGAACTATTTCTATAATAGACTCTTAAAGAGTTTATTATATAAATATATAGAGAGAGACAGAAAGAGAGAAAGCGTCTGTTATATAAACTGTTGTTATTATATACACCCCTCTTCTTCTTCTTCTTCTTCTTCTTCTTCACCAAAGAACATTTGTCTAACTCTTCATCATTGGAACATTGTCTTCTCATGTCGTTTGAAGCTCCCTCATGCACAAGTATGTGTTATCCCCTTCAAAATAACATGTCGACATGTCCACGTCACTGTTTCGGTCTCTATATAGACTGTTGCTATTATATACTCTTTCATTCTTCTTCACCAAATAACATTTGCCGAACTCTCCGTTAATGGAACATTGTCTATTCTCGTCGTTTGAAGCCTCCACGTGCACAAGTATTTGGTATCCCCTCAAAATAACATGTCATCATCGTTCCAGTTCAGCTCAACCAAAACATTGTTCATCGTAAAAGTTATATATATATACCCTTGCCTGTCGGTTTATATACACCAACATTTATTCATCGATAATTGCTATAGCCCATTATTCAAGACAAGTGCGGTGATTCCAGGCTTTTTCTGCTATGCGTGTAAGCAATTCGCGATTCAAGCGACGAACCCTGTAATGGTGAGAGTCCAAAATTAGCTGAGCATCCTGTTTAACCGTCCTAAACCAGCTTTGGAGTTGGTCATCGCGACCTTTCTTCTGGCTTGGTGGTGATGCTAGGTCGATGACGGATGCAGTATGCAGGCGTGACCGAACTAACGAATGCATCTTGCAAAGAGGGGTGTTTAGATCTTGCCGTGAGTGTGAATTGTATTGATAGGGTAAACAGTGGACACGAAGGATTCGACGTAGAAAGTAATAGTCGAATACATCCAGTTTGCGTAGATCACTTGTTCACATTGGCCAGGTCTCGCAGCAATACGAACCATGTTGACAAGTACCTAGTACATTTCGACTTTGGTAGTCAGAGTTTTTTTTTCGAGACAAGAGCCATGGTCGAAGGCGAGAGAACGAGGTGCGAGCATTGCTGATGCGGTTGAGGGTGTCTTCATCCCTTTGGCCTGTTACGGTGAATATGGATCGAAGATTTTTTAATCGATCGACTTATTTAAGGGTTTTAGTGTTGAGGAAAACCGGTTGTTTCACATTTTGAAGAAGACCCGTCATCAATATATTTGTCCTATTGGCGTTTATCTTCATGCCGATCTATGAAGCGTTATATTGCATCTTTTCAATAGCCGATTGATTTTCAGCGATGCTTTCACCATCTATATATATAAAAGCAAAAATGTATTATGTATGTATGTATGTTTGTGTGTCTGCTAAAACTTTCGACGGACAGAACAAAAATTCACAAATTTGGTTTCATATGAAAGCGCCATCCCTCGCCCGACAAATATCGAAAAATTGCCCAAGAACGTTAATTTTTTCACCCTGAAATCAGCACTTTTCTACATGAGGGCAGCAAAAACCGTCCTCTCATGACGAGATCGGTTCTACGCATGCGTGAGACGACGCCATAACCTGATTTAGTTTAAATATTTGAAGAACTGACACAATTTCATGTACGTCGTGTTAGCGCAGTTAGTTAGAGCGTTAGGTCACTATCTAAACGTTTTGGGTTCGAATCGTGGTGTGAGATGTCTTTTTTTTCGATTTTTTAAATTTTAATATTGAAGCAGGATTATTTAAGCCATTTTAACGTAACGTTCGTTTTTCTTGTTTTTTTTTTTTACTTCGCTTATTCTTAGGTTTTCATTTACACCCCCACCTCGACCGACCACGCACACCCAAAAACACCCGGCCAACGCCAGGTACCAACCGATTTTTTAATTTTAATGTTGAAACAGACTTATTTAAGCCATTCTTCACGTTTGTTTTTTTTTGGGGGGGGGGTATTTTTCAGATTTTTTAAAGAGTTTTAACGCTCGTTTTTCTGTTTTCTTTTTTGTGTTTGTTTTTCCGATTTTTACATTTAACATCGTTCGTTTGCCTTACGTTAGTTTTTTTTTGTGTTTTATTTCTCGATTTTTTTTAAGTTTTAACTTTTACAAATATTTACTTCGCTTATTCTTATGTTTTGATTACCTCCCACTGCCGCCCGGGTAACCCCCGCTTTATTTTTCAGATAAGTTTTAACGTTCGTTTTTCTGGGTTTTTTTTGTTTTTTTTTTACTTCGCTTATTCTTATGTTTTGATTAACCCACCCCCCACCCCGCCCGAGCACACACACCTCCAAACACTCGGGCAACGCCGGGTACCCCCCCTAGTCTATTATATAAAAGCGAAAATGTGTGTTTGTGTGTGTGCACATTTTTGTATGTCGGGCAAAGGCTTTTTTCAGGGCGGGGGCTCGGAGGGTTTACCAAGTCTTACAACTTTTTATATACTCCCTATATTATAATACCTCAGATTTACGAAAGGAGGCCGTCTGTATCTTTTACTTGAGTGACATTTACACGCTATTTCTTACTCTCGCGTGTTTGTTTGACTTTTCCGTATAAAATAGCGAAACTGAATCCGGAGCAAATATGTCTACCTGGCACTCGTGCTATGGACGTCCAGAAAACAATAAGCTTTGATCAATACGGAGAAAACACGTCATATCAGACAATTGCTATTCATTTGGACACTCACCTTTTTATGGGGAGCTGATTTTCCCCAAAATATTGCGGAAACAAACAATTACGCAGAAATCGGCCTTGTGATTTGAACTTCTTTACGATGGACGGAACGGTTGTGTTGGGAAAGTTTACCTCCTTATAAATCTTATGATAGCACTCCTCTTTGGAATGACACGCTATCACACGCTTCTCGGGGTCTTCGCTGTGTTCTTTAGTCTTAACCATAACGAAAGTTCCTTTAATTCAAAACAAACGCTGTCTTAAAATTATCTGAAAAAGAAAAAGGTTAAAAATTAACATTAAATAAGCATAATAAGGCTACAAAAAGGTAAGGAAACCACGTCAAACATGAAATTGGTTGTAATTATATTGGTAATACATGAAAATAATAATTATACTGGTAATAGATGAAAATAATAATTATACTGGTAATAGATGAAAATAATAATTATACTGGTAATAGATGAAAATAATAATTATACTGGTAATAGATGAAAATAAAAATTATACTGGTAATAGATGAAAATAATAATTATACTGGTAATAGATGAAAATAATAATTATACTGGTAATAGATGAAAATAATAATTATACTGGTAATAGATGAAAATAATAATTATACTGGTAATAGATGAAAATAATAATTATACTGGTAATAGATGAAAATAATAATTATACTGGTAATAGATGAAAATAATAATTATACTGGTAATAGATGAAAATAATAATTATACTGGTAATAGATGAAAATAATAATTATACTGGTAATAGATGAAAATAATAATTATACTAGTAATAGATGAAAATAATAATTATACTGGTAATAGATGAAAATAATAATTATACTGGTAATAGATGAAAATAATAATTATACTGGTAATAGATGAAAATAATAATTATACTGGTAATAGATGAAAATAATAATTATACTGGTAATAGATGAAAATAATAATTATACTGGTAATAGATGAAAATAATAATTATACTGGTAATAGATGAAAATAAAAATTATACTGGTAATAGATGAAAATAATAATTATACTGGTAATAGATGAAAATAATAATTATACTGGTAATAGATGAAAATAATAATTATACTGGTAATAGATGAAAATAAAAATTATACTGGTAATAGATGAAAATAAAAATTATACTGGTAATAGATGAAAATAATAATTATACTGGTAATAGATGAAAATAAAAATTATACTGGTAATAGATGAAAATAATAATTATACTGGTAATAGATGAAAATAAAAATTATACTGGTAATAGATGAAAATAATAATTATACTGGTAATAGATGAAAATAATAATTATACTGGTAATAGATGAAAATAATAATTATACTGGTAATAGATGAAAATAATAATTATACTGGTAATAGATGAAAATAATAAGCCGTGCCAATAATTTTGAACACGGTATTTAAGAAATTTAGTCTGTAATTTCTTTAGTATTGAATATTTTTGAAATCCAATTATTGCATCGGAAAGAGCGGTAACAAATACATATGATACTACATAATAGACTTCGATTCTGACCATTTTTATGAGATTTTATTAACAAAATATGATTTTTATTGGACCGTGCCAATAAGTATGATCATGAGTATGCTTCGCAGAAACTTTTGACAAGGGCGACAGATCCTGATAATACCGATATCATTTTTAATCTTGATGTCCCGGACGACATATATCGAATCATTGGCCAAAACCATGAATTCCTTTACACTAAACTTAGCCACTTTGTACAAAGAGGGGTTAATATTTTTCTTCGAAATTTTAGCAAGCCATTGTCATCGTTGGGTTGACTTCGGATAATTTTAATCTGTTGTACTTCTGGTCGCTTCATGGAGACATTTGCTAATATCTAAGATTTTCTTTCACTTTCTTTTCCACCTTCGCGTCATGGGTTCGAGTCTGCCTGCCTACTACCATTTTTTAACACCTTTCTTCACCTTGGCTGCCTACTGTTGTTTTGATTCCCTCCCCACGCTACCACACTTTTTTAACACCTCTCTCCATATTTACGGGTTAGAGCCTGCCTGATACCAGTTTTTGTTTTTTGCAAAACATACACCTTCAAACACCCAGACAACGCCGAGCACCCAGGCTAGTATATATATATATATATATATATATATATATATATATATATATATATATATATATATATATATATATATAACAAAATTTGCCTAAGGCGCTTGGACAATGTGTGGGCATTGTCATTTAACACAGCCATCTTAGCAGCAGTCAAATAGCATAACCAATAACGGTTGTTTCAATTCTACTTTGAAGTGGTTGCTTTTCTAGTCGCACTGAAAAACGGTGACAAAACGAAACATACCGTCTATGAATGACTATAAATGCTCTCTACCTTGGGTTGAGGATATGCGGGCGTGAATAACAAACTGCAACTAGCGTATAATGCAATGCTCTTCGTGTAAACAAATAGAGCTTAGGCGTTTGGGCAATATTATATCAATGGTTATGTGAAATTATTTCACATAACCATTTTATCAACAGCCAAATAGCGTAACGGTTAGAAGCGGTGACTCTAATCTAGGCGTTAGAGTTTCATTCGTGGCTTAAGGTAGTGATATGTGATACAGTGAAATAATCTGTCTCTGAATGACTATATATATATATATATATATATATATATATACCGTACTTTGGGGTAATTGTGTAAGATCCGGGGGTAATTGCGCCAACTAAAAATAAGTGCTTTATATGCGTGGTTGCCAAAAGAGCACTTTTAGCTAGTTGGCTTAATTACCTGGACATGGCGCAATTACCCCAATTATATACATATATATATATATATATATATATATATATATATATATATATGATTACAAGTTAAAGGTATTCATAGATAAAGCTCATCAATTAAAACGAGGTTATAAAGAGTGCTCAATAAAAAAGGGCAGAGTATAACATTTTTATATATATAGACAAATATTACATAGTTGCTACACTGAACATGCCAATGTTTCGGAACGATTGGTTTATTAAAAACCAAAGGCTCTTCGTCAGGCAACGGAAATAAAGTTTATCCGCTATTCATCATAGCTTATCCTTAAATTTGAAGATGTAAGGATAAGCTATGATGAATATTTCTGTTGTCGACAAAGAGCCTTTGGTTTTTCATAAACCAATCATTCCGAAACATTAGCAGGTTCAGTGTAGTAAATATCTAATATTTGTCTATATAAGTAAAGATATTATATATATATATATATAGATCCTTAAGTATGATTTATATATATATATATATATATATATATAAATATATATATATATAAATTATAACTTAAGAATTTAAATTAGATTTCAAATACAGAATTTTTATTGTATGCAAAACAAAGAATAGTTACATCCAATAATATTTTATAAGATCGATAATCATTGTATTTGCATACGAGTAGATTTATTGAATTTCATTATTCTGAAGTGTGTATATATATATATATATATATATATATATATATATATATGTGTGTGTGTATATATATAACTACTTAATTTACTCACATAAAATTAATATACGAAAGTATAAATTTATGCGTAAACTTTAAGTATTTACTTTAAAAGTGCTTAATACGTAGGTAGAGCTAGTTAGTAAGTTATAAAATATATATGGCGATTAAGCTACACTGAATATTCCGCGTTTCATCCACTCTAGGACTCTTTAGGTTAGGAGTCCTAGAGTGGATAAAACACGGAATATTCAGTGTAGCTTAATCGGCATATATATTTTATAACTAACTAACTATATATATATATGTATATATATATATATATATATATATATATATATATATATGCTGTTCTCGCTCAATTATGAGTCATCTGATCATCTCTTGATGTGTGAACGCTTGATTGTCTGTACGTCTTGCGTCGCTATTTCTAATCGAAACGCGACAAGGCACGAAGACTCACTTTGTGATGCTGAAATCAGGTTGTCAAGATACCATCACACAACTAGATCGCTAGAGAGTGAGAAGACTCGGCGTAATCAATTAATAAACTTTGGTAGCCAACGAACGACACGTTAAAAAGCAGGAGACTAATGACAAACTTTGAATTTATTCCACTATGAACTCATCAGAAGAATAGGACTAAGCAACTTTAAATAGAAAATAAATGAATATGGGCATGAATGCAAATTCCGAAAATCGGAAAAGAAGTTGCAACAGTGTTTTCTTTTAATTATATACATACATATATGTGTGTGTGTGTATATATATGTGTGTGTGTGTGTGTGTGTGTGTGTGTGTGTGTGTGTGTGTGTGTGTGTGTGTGTGTGTGTGTGTGTGCGTGCAGGTTGATCCGACGTAGCCCGGGGATTTAGTTAGGATCAGCGAATGTTTTACGTAATTTTATTGTCATCGAAATCGGTGAAATCGCCCATTTTTCATTCAGATATGGGTTCCTCGATGTCATAGTAGCGACATAGATGTGAGTGAGAAATGGCACTCCGAACGCCCATACTCAGACAACATTGCGCTTCGACCAATTCATCGCGTTGATCGGTGCACCTCAGTGAATGAAATGCAAGTAGAACTCAACATTGCCATCCTTATAATATAGCAAAGTGTTCGCTAGGTGAGTTCCACGAATGCTTATGCAGGAGCAAAAGGGCCGCCGACGGGATGTCTGTCAGGACTTCGTGAACCAGTACGAAGCCGATTGCGACGATTTCTTGAACGACATCCTAACTGCTGGGGAAGCGTGATATCGCCTCTGCGAGATGGATTCCAATGTCAGTCCATGGAATCGCGCCACTCCCGCGTCCCAGCAAAGAAGGTCAATACGTAGACATCTGTGACAGGAAGGGCGTTATCCTGTGGTATTTCTTGGAACCAGGGTTGACTGTTTTAACTCTGGCTGTCTTGTTAAAATATTTACAAAGATGAAGGGCCGGATTACACCTGTAGTGCCAGAGAAAAGGGAAACATTCGATTGCAACACGATAACACCACGACACACATAAATATAGTTATGATCTGGAATCGATAGACTTCCACTTGACTCATAACTTGAGCAGCATTTCCCCAACAACAACGCCGTATTCACAGCCATGAAAACGTTTACAACCGCGGCATCAAGGCTCTCGTTCTTCGCTAACGAATGCGCATTAAGAATGTAAGAAAATAAATTCTAGAGCACGGAACGTCGCTCGTTTTAATGGTTCCATTTCAGCTTTTTTAGTTCTTAGACTTTTGTGTTAAAAAATAGAAAGTGTTACTTTTTTTAACGATCCTGTATACATGTCATTGGCAGAACTCGGATACGAGCGTACATTTTTGCTTATGAGGATCGAGTCAGCTACGAAGTATTTTAGGTGATCCACGAGGCGCAATTTCGTGTCGCGCACACTTCAGATGTCACCATTCGCTGCGTCAATCATGTACTTGACATGCAGGTTCAGGAAGGCATCTTGCAGCAAGTTGCTGGTGCACCATCATAGGGAGTATCGCGTTGTCGTTTACCCGGCAGGCGAGTTTATTCGGAGGTGCATCTCCCCCAGTGAATTAAATATGCCCTCAGATACCAACACTGGAAATTTCAACGATTCGGCGCGTTCCATATAGCGCTTAGCCTTCCCAAATGGTCACCCATCTGGCCAGGTTCATCGTTGTTTAACTTCAGTGATCTGGCGAGAACTAGTGTGTGAACGTGATTGTGCCATATATATATATATATATATATATATATATATATATATATATATATATATATATATATAATATTTTTAAATTACCATTAACAATTATTTTTGTACCTAAACACACTATTTGTTCATACTAACGCACTCATCATTATAGGAATTGATAATTACTGCTAGTTGAAGATTCAAAACAACTCCCAACGTCACACTTTACAGCGCAGGCTAGCATTTTACTTCAAGGGCAAACAAGGTTGATGAGAATTAAGTGTCTATAAATGCCAGGTTGGCGCGCATTCATAATAAACAGTTGGCGGGCATTCAAGGATTAAAAATCGGAATGTTGCATTTGCGCTAAATTTCAGCTATTTTTTTTTTGTTCTTTATTCCCGAATGCGGGCTCAATTTTAATTTATTATAAAGACTTTATTATTAAAATATTTGTCAATAAATATTGACACTCATTTTTATAGCTACAAACACTACTGACTCATGCTTGCGCAACCATCAATGTAGGAAGTTATAATATCTAATAGTCGGCTGATTCGAACCTGGTCATATATGAATGTATTTATATACAACTACTTATCTTTCTGCCTCTCGAGATATATACATATATATATACATACATACATATATATATATATATATTTACATATATATCGAGAGGCATATATATATAGAAGTAGGATATATATATATATATATATATATATATATATATATATATATATATATATAAAGGGCCTCAAATTGAAAAAAAAACATGTCCTAAAAATCAAACATTTAAACTTCAATACTTCTTTTGTAAACACCCGGAAAACATTATGAACAAAAATGATTTTGAAGTGCGATAGAGTGATGAAATGTTCGTTGAAAATTAAGAAATTTGAAAATGACATTTATCGCTTTTGCTTTTCGAACTCTTTATATTTATATGTATGTAGTTTTGTTTTTTGGTTTGTTTTTTTTGTTTGTTTTTTTTTCGTTCATTTTGCTTCTAATTATTTCTTCCAAATAACGTTACAACTCCGGCACTGGCACATGTACTTATGTATCTCGTTCATTTCTTACCATCAGATCTTTGAAGAAAGATCATTGTATGTGTGAAAGATCTCTTGATTGCCGCCGACAATTTTTTTTTTCCACGATGCGAAGCAGAATATGACAAACTCTGAGACTCATTTATGTTTCGGAAGCCAAAAGAAAAAACAAAGAAAAAAAGAAATCATGTCGTTAAGATACGATCGCCAATGGCTCGCAAAGGCCGACACGATACAATAATGAACGTTTGGCGGCCAGGCGACGAAACAGGTGTTGTAACAATGATTTTCTTTTAAGTAATGAATATCCGGATGGAAAAATACGAAAATGAAAACCTTAATGAGTATCTTCGACTGTGTTTGAAGTTTGCTTTCAGGATGAAGACAATAAAAGATAAAATAAAAATGAAATTGCGACACTTAAATGTTGATAGTTGCGTATTTTGTCGTTTTCGTAATCGCAACTCGGAGCCAAACGACACTATCAGTCTCGCTTGACGACCGGTGATTATGTCACTATTTTACTGATGAGATCTTCATATCTTATTGGATGCTAAGGAGAATAACGCAGATTGTTTGTTTGTTCTTTTTTTTAATATTTATTTACTTTCTAATTACATAAGGTGAGAACGGACGGAAAAATACTTACTTTTTATGTTTGATATATATCTGCCCATTTCTGAAAAGAATACGAATGTTGGCAACTATTTTATGACGTCAGAGGCGTCGATTTTATTCTCTGATGCATACTAGACAGGTCGTATTAATATCTTGGCCTTATTTCTGAGTGGTTTTGTCCGTTAGGCGATCGGTAACTTTGTATTTACTTGCCTCCCCACGGGGGGGGGGCGAGTTAAACATAAGGTCGACTTTTTAATCCAGCTCCCTTAACACGGGTTCGTTGGATTGAACCAAGAACAAAAAGTGTCCGTTGGTCTACGGGTCACACTTCAGTCTGGAATAATATATTAACCGTGAAAGATATAGTTTAAAACAGACGTATCTTAAGTCAGAATGACACATGCATTTAAATAAAATCTACCCTCCCCTGTCTGTCACGGCTGAATTAAAAACAGAATTTTCATCGATGTCTCACACTTTATAACGAAACCAACTGGGGTGTTCATAGAACTTGGATAATCTATAATATAAACCTCAACTGTCTGTTTAAATGTATGTATGCATGTATGTGTGTATGTTTCGTTAAAACCTTCGACAGAGGCGACGGATTTTCACGAAATTGGTATCATTTTGAAGCTTGCTGCCTCGGACGACAAATATCGAAGAATTGGCTAAAAACATTAAGTTTCTCACCCTCACTTGGGCACTTTCCTGCAGGGAGGGGTCGATCTTTTCGCCGATATTTTCGAAAGTCATCTTCTCTTTTCGATTGTTTAGTTAGACTAAATTTAAACCTACGTCAGTTCCGGTTTGGCGATGGGCACAACAGCTAACGCGCCCCGGTTTTTAATTTTTGTCACTTTCTTTTCTTCCTACGCGGTACGGGTTCGAGTTTGCCTGCCTACTACCAATTTTTTCTTTGCTCAACACATAACTACAAAAACCCGGGCAACGCCGGGTGCCCAGGCTAGTGAATAATAATTATAACCTAGATGTTAATGATGTTGGATCAGCAATGATATGTACGTAGAAGAAATTCTTCAATGATGTAAGATTCTAATGTCTTAATTTTCAACAAAAATTCGTTTAACTACAATCATTGTGAATTAGTTTTCTTTCTTGATCGATTAATCTAAAACTTAACAGAACTTCAAAGGACAAAGTTTTTTTTTTCAAAATAACCTGTCCGTGGAACACAATACTACAGGATTGCTTCCAACTTGACTGTTACTCGATCTTTTTCAAGTCTGATATTAACAATTTCTTGTTGAGCTAACTCTTAAATAAACAATTTTAAACAATCGTTGTCAATCCTTAGGTTATTGTTCTCACCATGCAACTGACAAACATATTGACCTTTAACCCCAAACTGCCTTCAGGTTTTATAAGCGGTGACTTATTAATGCATCAAAACTAATATATTGAATCGGCAAATATTACTGAAGAATCGAACTGGAATTTCCGTAAGATGCTGTTTATCGGTCTGTCTATTATGCTTGAATTGTAGAATTTCAAGCGTTTTACGCAGGTGGTGGTTGTGGTGAAGAGGATTGTGGTGACAACTGACAATTCTGAGTACCATGTTCGAATCCTGCCAGATTAATTTTCAATATATCATTTAACCCCAAGCAAGACACGGTGCTACTTTGACGTACTATTTAGTGATCAAATTTATAGGGAAATTTATGCGATATGGCTGCTCACATTACAATTGAACTTCTGCATGGCAGTACAGTAAAGGAAGTAGAATACAGGAAGGGAATTCCAAAGTCTACCAGTTTGAAGAAAAAAACTATTTTCTGGAATCTAAGGATCTCTATAATGTACGGGTGGGAGTTTGCTGTTTGTCGGGTTTGTCAGAGGTATTTACGTCGAGGGGATTGAGTTCACCAGAGTGCATGGCATTAAAATACTTGTAAACCATGCACAGAGATGCAACATTTCGACGATGGGATAGAGGTCGGAGTTTGGTTACTCGTTCAGTATATATTCGGTTGGTGACAATTTTTTAACAATATCTAAGAGCGAGAGACTAATGGCAGGTGCACCATCTCAGATGTGGCAACAATACTCTATACATATGTGAACCATGGCGTTGTAGATTCATGGGATACTTGGCAATGACATTAATGTATTTTGTTCGAGTTCATGTTTCCTGTGAATGTTAAAGTTTGAAGGAAGTACTTTAAGATAGTGTATCATTAGCCATGCCAATCAGTGATTGGAGCGATTTCTTGTAATTATCAAAGCGGATAAGGTTAGTCTTGATAGCATTGAATGTTATCCATTACGACCTCATTTTACTACAGACTGCAGGACTTCCTCTAAGATTTTAACCATTTTCTTATATACGTGGTCGTTCGTTTTCCGCTCGAGTCTGTTATAGAATGTAATGTTCTCAGCAAAATGAACCATCGCGAGGACAATTTTGTCCGGGAGTTCATTTATTAATATAAGTAATAATACAGTTTTCAAAGTCAACCCTTGTACGCCCGCATTTATATCATGTTGGTTTTATGTAAGACCATCAGGATTACATGGATTTTTCTTTTATCTAAGAAAGATTTGATTATCTTAAGTGGTTCTCTAGAAATAACTAGGGCTATGACAACAGCATATTCTTTTCATTGTTTTGACTCTCGAATATATATCCAACACAGTTAGACAGTGAATCAACCGAGAACCAAATATATATATAAAATTATATATTAAAAGCGTATAAGATATTAACTGGTCCACACTCGAGAGTTAAAATAATGAAAAGATTATGCTGTTGTCCTAGCCCTAGTAATAAAATATGTTCTAATTTTTATAAAAAGACCATTATATCAAAGCTTCTCAAAGGCCTTAGATATATCTAGGGCTACCTCTCTAACCTCCCCTGCCTGACTGCTATATACGATCAGAGATTACAGTCAGAATATCTGCAATAGAACGACATTGCCTAAATCGATACTGTCAATCGGAAACCAGTTTATCTATTGGATGTTGACTAATGCTTGATTGATTAACGACTCAAAATGTTTGTCAAAGAAAGTGAGGAGGCTAATGGGACGATAATTGAGTGGGTTAGTTATTTCGCAAAAATCGTACAAGAAGAGGCTTTTTTTCAGCAGTCAGGAAAGTGATATTCTGCCATGGTACTTGGTGAAGTATTTAGAGGGAATTAGGGCAACCTCAGTGGAGATTTTTTTAATAGTATAACATGGATGAGATAAGACTCAGACGTCTTTGAGATGTATAGATTTCTATGACATCACAAATATGGGAAAAGGTGATTTCCAGATTCATGAGTGTGGCTTATGTCCGCAAAGAGAAAGTTTGGGAGGAGTAGTTTATTGGGTTTAAAGTTCAGTTGAAGGAAATCCTTCCGGTAAGCAGGTTTACCTTCGCAGTTGCCGTGCAAACAACCTCAATATTGTTGGATTGTGAGAAAATTGTTGATTTCTCATTATTTAGTATATTGCTATAAATTTTCCAGTAACCGCGAGTTCCTAATTTCTGAGACTGAATGCGTTTTCTTGTGACTTCGATGTGCTTTCTCTTGGCTGCGGCTATTTCACGCTTACAATTATTTCTATCCTTTATATACTTTCGTCTATCTCTACTTGACTGATGTCAGATACGTACATCTCCATTGAGAGATGGCAGCGGCATGAGTAGAAGTAAACCATTGGGTAGAGGTGAGTTTACTATAGAACTTCAGTGTCGATCGTGTTCCTCAATTGCTGCTTTGAACCATTCACTAGTGTCATTAGCACACTGTTTCATGTTAAAAAAGATAGCAGTCAATTTGTGAATGTCTGATTCTAAGAAGGAACTGGCGAAACTAATGGAATTATCAAAATCTGATTTATACGAAAGGAAATATCGTGGAATATTATCGGATCCTAAAAACAAGTTTAAACTTCGGATGCTGACAACTTTTACGTAGTGTGCTATGTAGTGCGCTATGTGGTGTGCTATGTAGTGTGCTATGTAGTGTGCTATGTGGTGTGCTATATGGTGTGCGCTGTAGTGTATTATATAGTATGGTATGTAGTGTGTTATGAAGTGTACTATGTAGTGTACTATGTAGTATGCTATATAGTGTACTATGTGGTGTGCTATATAGTGTGCTATGTGGTGTGCTATGTGATGTACTATGTGGTGTGCTATGTGGTGTGCTATGTGGGTGCCTGATTCTATAATTGAATCCGAATTCGATATTCATTGCCATTCACTGAAAATAATACAAACGAATAAAAGAAAACTTTCCGAATCGAGTTTGATCCAGAGCAATACTTTCTAAGGATATTGATAACCTACACGTGTTTGTTTTTTGTTTTGTTTTTTTTACACCGAAATCACCACATTATCAAGGCCAAGATGCCACTCAAGGATAAGGGTTAAAGAGTGTACAGTAGAAATTGGACAATATAGTAATCATTAGTAATGAAAATTCGGTAAATTTGATAACTTATATGGAACGGCTCATCAAGAACTTATTTACGTTAGACTTGAACACAACCATATTGTAGTCAGCCGGAAAGCAGGAAAACGGAAGACAATTCCACAGGCGTGCAGTTCTAAGAAAGAAGATTTGTCCATGGAATCTACGTTTAGGTTTAGGCACAGATAAAGTGTGGGGGAAATTATTGATAGTGTTTTCAGCTAGACGAGTGTTTCTTGTGAAAGTTTGGCGAGGGGGACCATAGACTTAAGCTCAGTCGAACACTTTCCATGAAAATAACGATGCATTAGAGACAAACTCGTAACATCTCTTCTGTGAGATAGAGGTTGCAGGGAAAAGAAAAGGACATCTCCTACGAGGCTACGAAGTCTATTTTGAACTCCATCAAGGCAGGACAAGTCCTTTCCAGCAGTTCCTGTCCAGATGTGGCAACAGTATTCCATCCTTGGACGTACCTGGCTCTTATATAGATAGAGAATTGCATCACCAGTGAAATATCTACTGGATCGATATAAAGATCCCACTATTTTTCCAGCGGCCTTGGCAACAGATTTGATGTACGTGTTCCATTTAAGATCAGGAGTAATGGTCAAGCCCAGAAGCTTGTCAAAACTTGAGACTCCTGAAGACGAGAGCCATTCATTTCAATTGATGCCTAATGTGGATCAGAATGTTGATGATGTAAAGAGAGAAGCTTGGTTTTAGATGCATTAAAAGTAACCAGCCACTCCTTTCCCCATTATACTACGTGCTCAAGATCAGAGAAGAGAGAATCGGAGAGAACTTGGTCGTTTACTGTCTTAGATGTGCTACCATAAATGGTAGTGTCATCAGCATAGATGTCTACAAATGATGTAAGGATGTGATTTGGAAGATCATTAATGTAGATCAGGAAAAGAGTTGGGCCCAGGATGGACCCCAGAGGGACACCAGCATTAATACAGTGAGCTTCTGATTTTTTCCCATAAACTACTACTCTTATGAACCTATCAGAAAAAAATGATTTAATAATTGAGAAGACATTTCCAGTTCCACCATAGCGAGAGATCTTGTGAAGTAAACCTTTATGCCATACCCTATCGAAGACCTTAGATATGTCAAGAGCAATTGCCCTAGAAAGGAAGCCTCCGTCGAGAGATTTGCTAATCCTATGAGTTATAAGTGTAAGCACATCTGCTGTAGATCTAGCAGAACGGAAACCATATTGTCACTAGGAAGGTTATTTTTGTTGAGATGGTTGATTACTTCTGTATTTAACACAGATTCCAGCAACTTACTCATGACGCATAGAAGACTTATTGGCCTTTAGTGAGAGGGGGATGAGCGATCACCTGAATTCTTTAATACAGACCATACTGATGAAATTTTCCAGGGAGATGGGAAACTATTCTCCTTAAGACAGCGTTTAAACAGTTTTGTAAGTATGGGCGCTAGTTCAGGTTGAAGTTTTTTGAGTACTATAATTGGAATACCGTCAAGGTTTTTGATTAGCTTGACAACATCACGTACAGATATACGCATATCACATAGCGTGTTTTCTGATACAGGAGGAAATATTAGGGGTTGGCGGCCTTGGTCGCAAAGGGTAGAATTAGCTGCAAAGTTCTTGGCAAAGAGTTTGGCTTTGTCTGATGCTGACGAGATTACCTCAGGTCCATTGATGATAGTTGGGATAGAGCACACGCTTCAGTTCAGAATTCTGTTTGCTATTTGCCAAAACTGGTGGGAACAAAGCCGCTGCTCAGCTACTTTGGACTAAATTCATTTAGCATACAACTCTCTTGCGTTCTTTATTACTTTCTTACAATAGTTGCTGGCAGTCCTGAAAGCGGCTTTAGTTTCCATACATCTATTACGTTGGAAGCAGTGGAAAAAGTGATTTCTGTGCGCAATAGCAGCAGCACATTCTGGAGAGAACCATGGCTGGCTGTTAGGTTTTTGCTGGAACTTTTTCCAGAGTATGAAACGGTCTATACTTACAATTAACCATTCCGTCAGGTCTGATACTATAGAGGACACATCCTTTTTAAACATGGAACGCAGAGGTAGATCCGATATAAATGTACGGAAGCTATCCCAGTCAGCATTCGTGTAACGATATACTGTACGATGGAGAGGTACGTCTTGGGACTTATTACATTTCATTTATATCTTAATTGATACAACAGAGTGGTCGGAAGATCCAAGAGGAGACAGAACAGAAACTGAACATAGTTCAGTGCAAGTTGTGAGAAAAAGGTCTAGTAGGCTCGCATACTGGCCGTCATTGTCGGGCACACGGGTGGGTTCATGAACAATCTAAGTGAGGTCATAGGCAATGGAGAAATCATGACAGAACCTACCCTCATCATCGGTCTTGTTTGACAGGGTCAACCATTCGACGTTGTGAACATTGAAGTCTTCACATACGTTAATGTTAGCTGAAAGATAAGCAGATAGGATTTGGTCAATTTTCTCAGATATGTTTTTAAAGATAGTAACTCCGCTATTGTGGGGGCGATAGAGAGTAAATATAAATGCAGTAGTGTGAGCTAAAGCAACCCGGAAGCACATATAGGGTAGGTTAGGATATTCCCTGGAGATGTCCCTACCACATGGAAAGCTATCTTTAATATAGGCACATATTCCATGCCTATGGCGATCTTGGGGGTCAGATTTAGAAGTTAAGTTAGAGTATCCTTTAATTGCGAACTCTTCTAGGGAAATAGCCTGTCCAATGCCAGTTTCGCTTAAAAATAAAAGGTCTGGTTTAGTCTCCTGTAATTGGGTTTCCACCTCTGGAAGGTTAGAACGTAGACCCCTGATGTTGTAGAAGAAGACATGGCAGTAGGGGTCTACGTTGTAAGTTGGAGAACCGGGTTTAATCGTGTATTTTTTATTGAAACTTGTCATGATGAAATTTTGGAATTTGTGGACTAGATCGTCAGATTTACTTAGAGCAGGACGGAGGGGAAACTAAGAGAGAAAAAGAAACAAAGGATTTACTTAGAGCAGGACAGAAGAAACAAATTCGAGAAACGGCATCTCTTCATACGAAAAAAAAGCGAAGAATAAATCAGTTCTGTCTCATCAATAGCGCTACTTTATCCATGGGATATTAACAGCCTTAACGTGGTCCTTCATGTGAGTGTCCGATTCTGAAAATCGAAACTAAAGAACTAACGCCAACAGCAGATATGATTCAGAAGAAAAAGGAACCGCTAAAAATACAGATTAAATGAACGTTTCTTAGTTCGAAGCATTTCTATTAGGAAATCTGTAGGTCAGTCTGTACGTCACTTTGTCTGTCATACGAAAAGTTGCAAAAGCATTCGCATCACTAGACGCGCTAATTGAATGGTCGTATCTTAACTTGTCTTTTCTTGGTTTGATTGTATTCATTCCATTGCATCAGCATACATTGTTAACCTCGTTAAGTTTCGGTTCTCATTTAAAGCGAAAATATTACCAAATTTGTTTGCGCGGGAAATATATTAAGCGCACCTGGTTTTATCTAGTGTGAAATTGATTTGAAACAAAAGAGAAATGTTGATATCATTTCGGATATGATGTTCAGATGATTAAGGCTGGCAGTCGATGAGGCCGTTATTAGACTCCTTAGACCAGTATTTCTCTAGCTTTATTCAAAGTATTTTCGGCGCATCTTAAAATAAATGATGTTATCATGGACCAGGGTTACAAATTTGCCGACATTTGGCAATTCGTGTTTACTTTGCGCTTACAAAATCTACAAAATATCAAACACCGAAAGAGCAAAAGGTGGAGAGAAAAGAGAAACATTCTGAGACAGACAGAGGGACACACATAGATAGACACATAGACAAAAAGTATTATACAGAGAAAGACAGAGAAAAACGAAGGAAAATAGGAAAAAAAGAAAGAGAGAGAGAGAGAGGAAGAGTGAGAAGGAAAGGGGGAACAGTGAGACAGACAGAAAGGTACACGGACAAATATAGAAAGAGACGTACAGAGATAGACAGAGATAGGCAGAGAAAGACAGAAGGAGAAAGAAAGAGAGAGAGACAAAAGGAGAAAGAATGTATGCCATCTATCATATCATAATCTATTGACGACAAAATTGTGTGTATCACCTTTATCTGTTTTCGTATTATACGGAATTTTCGGACGACTTTTCTCATCTTGAGTTTTATGTTCAGAACGTTTCGGTCGATGTAACATCCGTCCTTCTTCAAGTGTATCTAGTCGAACTCGGCAATCTTTATCTCGAACTCTGGAATCTGTGCGGAATTTCGAACGGAACGCTTTATTTAATTCATGGGGTGGCATGCTCTTGTTCCGTCAACCATGGCCCGGCAGAAGTTCTAAGTAATTCGCAATTGTATTTTTGACTATATCTTTCAATGTTGTGTTTCTTATTCAATAACAAAGCTTGTTTAATTGTATGATCGATTAAGTGTTTGAAATCCACATTGTAAATATATTCCTAGTGAACTATTCAGAAACCATGTTACACTAGCGAGAACTCATTCATACGTAATATATTGATGTTGCCATTTTGTAAATGTTCAGCGTAAATGGAGGTGCTCTGATATTATTGTAGCTCTTTTGTTAAAACTGCAAAAGTATTTTTCAAAGATAGCAGGGACGCCCGGCGTAGTCTGGTCGTAAAGTATGCTTGAATATGATATTTTAATTCTTGCAGATTTCGTAGTTAATGTTTTATCGATTTGAAAAATATAAAAATATATCCATATGACTTGGGTGCATCAGCTTGAATCGAAACTGGGGCCAAAACTTGTGAAGAATTATTGGTAAAATTATTTATGACAAGAAATGGAAGTCCATTACAACTAAACAACAGTAACTCGGATGTAAGTGTGACACACAAAATAAATAACACACATGCTATCCTATAAATACACAGATAATTAAACATTCCATTATTTATATATTTCTTATTTTATTTTTTGGCATCGTTTTAATGAAGCTTCATTAGGCACGGCACAAATCGAAACAAGGAAGTAGGTATTTTTGACGGAATCTTTCTTCAAAAAATCTAGAAAAAAATCAAGCAATTATCCAATCAATGCGCAAGTCATATCGATTATTAAGTAAAGAATGAATTTGCAATGGTGAATTTTTTGGGTTTTTTGTTTTTTTTGTAATCGATATTTATAAATATATTTTGCCTACAGCTCCCACCTTCTTTGTGGGTACATATATGCTTAAAATAACTGAAACTGAGCAAAATAAATTGCATTGTGGCGAGAGTGAGAATTGTAGATAAACAAGCAAAAAAATAACAAAAACAAAACAAAAAGCAACTGCGCACGTATCAAATTTTTATGTTGAAAATCTGAACTTAGAATATGATTTATTCTTCATGTTTTGTATTTTGGAAGTGAAATTTGTTGAATTTGTTAATAGTCTTTCTTTCTCTCTCTCTCTCTCGCTCTCTCTCTCTCTCTCTCTCTCTCTCTCTATATATATATATATATATATATATATATATATATACAGGGTGATCCCCCCAAAAAACGGGCCCCAACTCTAATTAGGCCCTGTTTCTTAGTGTTTTGTCCGAATCAAATGAAACTTTGGTCAGAACTAGTTTATTATATTCAAAACATCATATCAAAACACTAGGGTCTTTAGCATTTTTTCTCCGTTCTACAGCATATGTTCTAGATGGCCTCCATTTAGCTTTTGTTTTTTTTTTAGGGAGGGGTAACCCTGTATTCATTATTTGGGCGAAAAACATTACTTTTAAATCTTTGAAAATAAATTAATATTTTTTTTTAGTCGGCCCAATATCGCTAATATATCATTAAATGGGAAATGCTTTGAAGAATTTATACCAAAAGAAAAAAATCGATAAATAACCACGCATTTTGCTAAAAATACGATAATTTCTTTCGCCAATTTCTTTTTTATTCACTTATGGTGGACTAACCGTGATAGAAGATGCAGGAGTTAAAAAAGATAAAACCCTTTACGTAATCATCAACTCAAACGTTAAAAATAGATGATTAAATATAATTTATTTAGTGTCCTGTGGGCATCCATACTTAATTTGGAACTATCATTAAATTTTGCTTTTTATTAATTTCGCTACGCAAATCTATAGAGTGATATAAAAAGTTGGAATTATTATGTGCATATATTATAATATTTTTGCATATTTTTATAGCAAATCATCCTTAATCTTATTTAGAAGAAAAACATTATTTGGTTCAAAAACCTTTTAAAAATATTTTAATGTTTTATCGATCGGTACAAAAATGACGGTGAATGGTGTTGTGTTGGAAATTTTTTAATTTATAATTCTATTAAAAATAGGAGAAATAGTTTCATATAATTTGTGTATTCGTCTTTTTATATTTTTTTTACTATTATCCTCATCTTTATAGTTGTTATTTCACCACGTTTTAAGTCAAATCTTCCACTGATCTCCTTCAGCTGATTAACCGGGACGGGATAGAAATGATGAGACTTATAGCTATATCCCCAGTAATTACTGCCTCCCATAGTTGTTGTAACCTTACCACGTTTTGACCAACTAATCCTCTGGCCTGATTTGCGTAAGATTGAACCCGCTTTCTTCAGACAATGCTCACCTGGAAAAGTAGAGACCCCACGATTCTGTCCACTGCGCCATATATATTCGAGGCACCTAATATGCCCAATGCATTTATAACTTTCCGGTTAAATTATGTTTAAAAAAAAACAATAGAAAGTATAATCACATGTGTAATATTACTTTTATATTTTTTTAATATACATAAAATGGTTGTATTTACAAAAGGTTTACGATTTACAAGAGTTTTTTTTTACTTAAAAACAAAAAGTACCATAGTTAAAAGTATGTTTAATGTTTAATTAAACAGTTTTATCGGTGAAATATTTGATTTTATAAACCTTGAGGACTAATGAGAAAACGGAGAAATCATAGTTTTATTTACAGAAAGTTTTATTTAAGCAAAATATATAAAGTAATGTAGACTTTATATGTGCGACTTATATAAAGTAATGAGACTTTATATGTGCAAAATATATAAAGTAATGAGACTTTATATGTGCGTGTCTGGGTTTATTTCAGCTGGGCTGATTTTTATGAAATTTTACACGAAAGTACTTTATGTGCCTAGCAGTGTTCTTTTACGGGGGTTTTAGCGAAATGTTTTCGATAAGTATCGACAATCGATATAATCGAAAATAAGAAGCAACAGGCGATTTTGACCAAAATTAACACCTTACACAGCCTAACATCATAAGTGCATTTCAAAAGTTTTATTACCACACAAGTTGAAAGTCTCAGCATATAAAATCAAAAGTAAAGTCTTTAATATGACAGGGGCGCGTTCCAAATGAATGTTTCTGTTTAGAGCACAGTTAAACCATGATACTTGACTTTTCCATGTAAAACTTAAATTGAAGCTATTATCACCGTACAACCATTAAGGCCAGACATATGAAATAAACAGAGGGTTATTTGATATGACAGGGCTGCGTTTTAAATTAATGTTTTTGTTTAGAACATAATTTAAGCATGATACTTGACTTTTGCATCCTAAATTTTTATTTAAGCCATCATATACAAAAAATAATTTATAACATAAACAAGAGGTTCTCTACAGTGCAATGTAGACTACAAAGTGTTATGGACTAAGTCACTGCGGGGAGGCATGTGAAGTTTCCTCCCGTTGCACCGCGATCGGTTCCCAACTAAAGCAGGCAATCAATCGATTTGATGAAAAAAAGGGCAATTTCAATAATTTCGATGACAGAAAAATATCTAAGTGCGACACATTCGTCGATCATCGTCCTGTCGGAGCTAGTTTCAAAATAAAATTCACATGAAACGTGTTGACAGAAGACAATTTGAAAAAAAAAAAACTTTCCGTGTGCTTTTTAAGGAAGCAAAATGCGAATAGTTTTATCAACAGCATTTATAAATGAATAAGTTTGTACAAATAGATTTTTTAATGATAAAAAACTATAACACTGTGTTTCTTAAAATAAATACATTTATTTTTATCTGAGCTTTCGAAAAATAAAATTTTCCTGATGAAAGTGAAATGTCAGGTTGACAAGAAAGTTCTTGCGGTTTTTAACTTTTAAATGCAGATGAACATATGTCGGCTCAAATAAAAAATTATTGATCGAAATAAGCAATATCAGAATCAACACACTGTTGCCAATGCTAAACAACTGTATTCATGTCTGTAATAGAAAAAAATCTTACATTCTGGTGGCGATGCAGTCTCTAAAGGCGTTTTTTATATCGCCTAACTTTTGTAAGCATTTCTCACACAGGAAATTTTCAAGGTGCTTGAAAAAGTGATAGTCAGTAGGGGAGAAGTTTGTAGAGTATAATGGCTGAGGCAGATTTTCGTAGCCCAATTCGTTCAACTTCTACAGAGTCGGTTTAGAAACATGCGGTCGAGCATCATCGTGGAGAAGAATTGGGTCTTTTCTGTTGACTGATGTTGGGTGTTGTTGTCGAAGTTTCTGATGCATTTCATCTATATATCGCCGATATGGTTTTGCTTTCAATAAAAAAGTATAATTGATGAGACCGGTCCCAGACCAGCAAACAACCAGTATAATTTTCTTTTGGGGCAAATCTGTCCTCCGAGAGTGTCGTCGACCTTCGTCGGTGTCTAACCATTAAGCCGAGCGTCGCCAGTTATCGTAAAGAACAAGTTTTTCATTGCAAGTTACAACCCAGTCAAGAAATGGGTCGTTTTTCTTGCGTAAAAAAAAGAGATCAAGATACTTCATAATGGCATTTCTTTTAGTTGTTGTTCAATTCGCGAGGCACTCATTTATCAAGTTTTTTTTTTTTTTGTCTTTCCAATCTCTCTAAAGTCGTAGCATACGTTGCGTTTAATTCAGAAGCAAGTTTTTAACAGTTGTACCTTGATTGGCTTCGACTAAGGCTCTTAATTGATCCTTGTCAACATCCAATGGCCGACTACTTCAAGACTCGTCGCCCCCATGAAATGTCTTAAACCACAATTGTGCTATGCGTTTAGTAGTGGTTGCTGAGCCAAACGCTTCATTGATATCGCTGTTTTAGCAACTTTTCGGCAGAGCTTGAATTGAAATGAGAAAATTGCTTTTCTTCCCATTTTATGTTCAACGTTCTGAAAAGAGGGCATGAGTGTTTTAAAACAATTGTAAGTAAAAAGATTAGATAGAGCAAAAAATGCTCTTTAAAATGATATATAAAGTAAAGGTGTTATAATGAAAATTTATTTTAAAATACATCAATTGAAATAAAAATTAAAAATTTCAACCTAATATATTTTCCTTTCTTCATTGTTTGATGTTAAAGAGGACATCCTAGTATGGTGAGGCAGAATCCGGTTATCTATCATGGCCCTACAACGCCAGATTAAATCGAGAGTAATATGGTTTTCGATGTATACAATTACTCACACAAAACAATGTTTTAATAATGTCTGTACTACTATGAATAAAAACAGTTTGCGTAATACATTTGTATTAAATATATTTTTATAATTATTTGATTTTTCCGTGTAAAAATATTTAATCTATGATATAAATCTGACCTGTCTGTTTAAATGTATGTATGTATGTATGTAAGTATGTATGTATGTATGTATGTATGTATGTATGTAGGGCGAATGCACTCTTTTTTCTGGGTCAACGGCCAACTAGCACCAACTGTGTGTATGTATATGTGTATTGGGATAGAGAGGGCTCCCGTAAGCCGTGGTGAAGGTAACCTTTCTAGGAGAAGCAAATCTCCGATTTAAAAAAACCATAAAGCGGAAGACCAGTACCCGCATTATACTGGTCTACAGTTTAATTTGTTGCTGGCTATCTTGCTCTTGCTTGTTGCTGGATCTCAACATTTTGAACCGAGAGAGAGACTTAGCTGTCGTACAAAGCTAAGACTCTGTAACATCATATTTGTATAGATACTCCCTCAGACATTTGGGCTCATGGATTTTAGATGTCTGAGGGAGTGGCACTTGTCTGACAAGACATTGCAATCATCGTCATCATCATATATGTATCGCAAAAACTTTGGACAGAAGGGACGAATTTTTAAGAGATCGGTATCATTTTAAAGATCGGCCCTTCGGATGACAATTATCGAAAAATTGGTCAAAAACATTAATTCCTTCACCCTCAACTGGGCACTTTTCTACATTAAGTGGTCGCTTTTTTTCGCCGATATTTTCTAAAGTCATCGTCTCCTTTCGATTGTCTAGCCTGAATTTAAGCCTACATCACTTCCGGTTTGGCGATGGGTGGAACAGCTAACGCGTCACGTTTTTTTTTGTTGTTTTCACTTTTTTTTCCTCCTTACGCCTTACGGATTCGCGCCTACCTGCCTGCAACCACATTTTATTTTTGTACTCGAAAGTTTCCATTTTTTTTTTTTTTTTTTGCTTAACCAACACCCTTACACACACTTCTATTTTTTCCACCTTCTCGTCACGGGTTCGAGCCTGCCTCCTTATTACAACTTTTTCCCCCAATATACACCTACAAACACTCGGAAAACGCCAGGCTAGTCTATAATATAAATCTCACCTGTCTGTTTAAATGTATGTATGTATGTATGTTTGTATGTCTGCCTTAAAGTCTTGATAGAGTCGACGGATTTTAGAGTGAGCACTAATATTAAACACTAATACTATTACGCAAAGAAAGGGCTTCTGCCATTTAGCCCCTAGCATAGGGAAATAATAATCAAAGAACAAAATATGAAAACAGATCCTGGATAACCGTTTTTCCTTAATCCTTAAATAATTCAAACAAAATGAATAAGTTTAGAGGGGAAAAAGTGTACATATTTATTTAACGTATTTTTAAAAGTGTATATATATATAGACATTGAACAACCCAACCTTCCCATACACACACATAGTTTCCTTCCCGAAATGGGTAGGATTCTAACACTGTTTCCTTTTCATTTTCGTATGGTCTATGATCGTTTTCTTCTTTTGCATTTTTTCTTTTAATATCCTGAAGATGTCCTATACAATAGGGACGAAACGTTGATCATTTCATAAATTCATTCAGTTTTTCTTTTTTCAAAACAATATATATATATATATATATATATATATATATATATATATAGAGAGAGAGAGAGAGAGAGACAGAGACAGAGACAGAGAGAGAATGGGGAAGAGATAGATAGATAGATAGATAGATAGATAGATAGATAGATAGATAGATAGATAGATCGAAAGTTAGAGTAAGATAACTGGATAGTTAGATACAATAAGTAACAATGTATACTGATAAATAGTAAGAATACACATCAAAAAATAAGAATTGGGTTAAGACTTCTTAAATTCATACTGGAATTTCCTGTGGCGTAACGGATATAAGTGCTTAGTAAATCTTTTATATAAATATCACCTGTCTGTTTAAATGTATGTATGTATGTATGTATGTATGCCTAAAACCTTCGACAGAAGCGACGGATTTTCAGGAGGTCGGTGTCGTTTGTCAGCTCGACCCTTCCGACGACGAATTTCGAGAAATTGGCTAAAAACATTTATTTCTCCACTCTCAACCTAACACTTTTCTACAGGAAATGTCGCTTTTTTCGACTATATTTTCGAAAATAATCCCCTCTGTTCAATTGTCTAGCCTTACTTTAATCCTACGTCACTTCCAGTTTGGGGATAGTCGTAAAAGCAAAAACGTCAGCTTTTTTTTTTCACGTTATTTTCTTCCTTCGCGCTACGGGTTCGAGCATGCCTGCCTACTACTACTTTTTTTTCTTTGCTTAACACACACCTCCAAGCACCCAGGCAACGCCGGGCATCCAGGCTAGTTATTTGTAAGTGACAGATGCTTGGATGTTTAGTATTCAATACTAAGTGGGCGGCGCTTCTCTCTGTGGATTAAATATAGACTCCTCTCGAAATTTCATACAAATTCCTTAGTAAAACATAAAGATTATCGAGAAGCACCCAGAGAAAGTCGAAAACTTCATCGGCCGAAAGATTGTGAGAATAAAATTCATGATGAAAACAGCAAGATAAAAATAATGCCAATTATCAATCCTCATCTCAAAAGTTACCGAAATGTAAAATAGTTCGCTTTACCGGAAGTAGTTAGTATCAGCGATATTAGGCATTTCTCCAATTACTTTTCAAGATGTGATGGGCGCAGCAGCACAAAGAATCAACAATGTCGCTCGTCGTTTGTTCTGTTGCCGGTGGCTAAATAATTTTCGTATTTGTCGATTCGATTACTATAAAAACACCTGTGAATATATTTTATGCTTTTAAATCTTAACCGAATTCTTTAGCGGAAAGAATAAAGGCTCTGAGTGAATTTATCACCTGAGGCGCTACTTAATGGAAGCTTATCAAAAATGTTGTCGTTACTAACAAAGTAGCCCGGCGTTGCCCGGGAGAAATCATTCTAAATCTAATCTCGAACGTATGTGTAGAAGGTTTCTTGTTTACTCAGTTTCGATTTATTTTCATCCCCATGAGGCCAAATTTACGCACAGTATTATTCCATAATGGCCTCTACTGAATGTGTTAATCTTTTGAATGTTTTCTCATTAATTATGAAACATACCGAATTGATTACGTTTCAACATTCTGCCAATTAACCCTAATTCTTATCCTTAGCTTATATGCTAATTTAATGTTCTTAGCATGTTATCGCATTTTATTCTCCTTTTTAATAAATAGGATCTTCCGATGGAATATATTTATAATCTGGAAACTGTGACACACATACGTACGTACGTACGTATGTTAAAGATACTACCGTATTATTAATAATAAAGAGGGTAAATATTTGCCCGATGGAAACAGTGAAGAAACTTTACAGAAAATTAATACATTGAAATGAAGAGTCCTTATTAAAACTAAGTCTAATAACGTTTTCAGTTCTAAGTGTTCTAATAACGTTGTTTGAGGATAAGACTAGAGACGACAGTTTTAATGGTTACTTTTGTAGAAAAATAGTTAGTACATGTGAGAAAGAAAGTCTAGTATTCTCGTACCTAATTAGGTCATTGCTTTCTTAGAGATAGATGGATGTATACAGCAAACATAGGTCTTGGCGATTATCAAAGTTTTCCTTTCAGTGATTTCAGCATTATTAGAGATCTGCCTCACACACGTCCCATGAATAAACTGCACTGAAACTTTGTTTCCTCATCGGCTGTCTCCCCTTTGTTTATATTTTACTGTGACCTGTTGAATATTGTTGATATAACATGATATTTCTAGCTATTACCTTTCGTGGGGATCGGTTTGTTTCCAAAACTTCGTATCACTTCGAACTGCACTTAATTCGACCCTTGTCAAAATTAACTCGCTATGCTACACAGTACCATCCATTATGAAACATAAGCCTCGAGTGACTCGGGACTTGATAAATGATAACCAAAATTTATGCGAGAGAAATATAATAAGGCGGGAGCCCTACTAAAATAAATACTTTATAGATATATCTTTTTTCTTGGCATTTATTACATATACGGCATAGTCGTTTTGACACACCGGTTCTCGTCAGATCACCGAAATTAAGCAACGTTGAGCCTGGTTAGTACCAGATGGGTAATCATTTGGGAATTCTAGGTATTGTATGTGCTCTCCGCCTATCTCGGCATTTGTTTCCAGTCGTGCTGTATATACACTTTACTTGCCACTAGTATTTAACAATGTCGAGTCAGGAGAGGTGTGGTTGGAGATTGCGCACGTTCTCTCACGAAAATCTCACGCACAGGCACCCCTTCGTGGGTATCCATAGTCTGTTAGACTCAAGGAGCCCTTTATAACATATACATTTGATAGGATTGCAGCTGGAGGCAGACTAGTAGACAGTTATATGGCTACGCACGATTACATCCGATAATGTGAACATTAAGTTTAAGAAAGCAACTGCATCTTGCGTTATTCGCTAACAGACACACTATTTCCATTCTAATAAGATGCATCTTAAAAATCAGATCAAATCAAGGGTGTATGTTAATATTGTCAGTATACATATGTCGTTTTATTACGAAATGTTCTCGATAAGTTATCAGGCCTGGGTGCCCTTTAATCTGACAGCAAGATTCATATTCATATTGGCGTAATTAAATCATTCGCCCAGGAGGGTGAACACTAGCCTTTCCTCCGAACAGGTGTTGTGCCCCGAGGGCATCCCATTTGTCGCGGTTCATTTTACGAAGGTGTGTAACATTCCACGGTGGTAGGGCAATTGTCATTTAATGTGAAATAGAAACGCTGTTACATATACATACACACGTGCATATCAACGCGATGGTTGTAGGTTCAATCCTCGGCTAAAAAAATGGCGCTAGTCTAGCCGCACTGATGAGTTGTGATACAACGAAAGAGTACTGTATGTGGATTACTATATATATATATATATATATATATATATATATATATATATATATATATATATATATATATATATATATATATATATATACTAGCAGATCGCCCGACGTGGCTCGGTTGTAAAATATGCTTGAATAAAATACTATTTAAACAGATTTTGAATATATTATTATACAGCCAATTCTATATAAGTGTATATTAGCGCATGCGTAAAGGATACACATTAGTCCAACTTATGTCTGTCATGTTTCAATTTTTTTCAATTTTGACCCTTTAGTATTTTGGTAAGCGAATTTGTTTAACGGGTCTGAATAGACCATATAGCAAGGTAATACAAAAACTGGCAGAGGAGTTTTGTAAGGACAGTTCTGCATGTATACACGCAGACAACCATACTTCATATATAACGTTGGTAAAAAAAAATGCTCTGTTTTACGGTTATTGTAAAAATGGGACGGAAACTGAAATTTCATTCCATTTTAAATTCGGTATATTTTTCCATTACGTTCAACTATTCGTTCACATTCGACATGTCAACTTTTATAGGTTTTCGGGTATGCTGACAAGGTTAACGGGTGTCTATTCCGAAAGCCGTTCTTAACATGGGGAGATTGTGGGTGACTATTCCAAAAAGCCGTTCTTTACAGGGGAAGTTGTGGGTGTTTATTCCGAATGCCGTTCTTAACATGGGGATGGTTGGAGTGTTTATTCCTTGTAAGCATGCCCGAAAACCTATAAAAGTCGGCATTTCCACTGTGAACGGTGAGTTGCACTTATGGAAAAAAAAAATACCAAAAAGGTATACCAAATTGACTTTTTTCGTTTAAAAGTTTAGTAATAAAATTTTATTTTTATATAAAAAAAATCTTTCGTTTTTTTTATATATATAAAAAGTACGATTGTTGAATGGTATTCTTTCGATTACTTTCGTTTGGTTGGCACAGTAATAAATAAAAACCAATTAAAACGGAACGAAATTTAAATTTCCGTTCCAGTTTTACAACAATGGTAAAACAGCATTCTTCGCAAATTTTACCAGAATAAATTTCCTGTTTTAGAGTAAATCGAATGAAAATGTCCTTCTCTCGGAAAGATATATAAATTAATGCCACATATCATGCGAAATATTGTTTTTTTTTTTGTTTTAGAAATAACTTAAATATTTATTACGTAGAATATGTTGTAATGATCATTTTATAAATCATTACGCTTGTTTGAAGTTTGGATAAAAACATTACATTTTATGTTAGATTTCCTGCTATATATAAAGCCATCGAAACAGGTTTAGCACAACTGAGCTAATCACATCTCACGATATTGATATTTAATATTGTTACATAACGTGTTGAATTATGTGATCAATTTTATTATATATATAAAAGAAAATATAATAACACTATTTAAATGAACTGCTAAAAAAGAATGGGTCAAATGGGATTTAAATATGAAATAAATAATTTTTGTGTCTATTTTTTAGCGTGGCGAAAAGATACCGAATTACAGCCGTTATGATTTTTTCCAGAAAAAAAAGCGATATATATTATTTAATTTGATTGGAATTCATTATTGAGGTGAGTATTATTTATTAATTTTATTTATTGCGGACTATTGTCCTAATCTATTTTTAGTTGTTTTTCTTAGTTTTAGCGTTGCGCAGTGGAGAGTCGTTGAATCTCTATGGTTCCAGGTGAGAATTGTCTGAAGATAGCGGTTTAGTCCTATCCAAAGCAAGCCAGAGGATTACTTGGCCGAAACGTGGTGAGATGACAGCATCTACGGAAGTCAGTAATTGCTGAGGATGGAATTAGGAGATTCGGAGTTTCTATCTCGTCGCGATTAATACCTGATGAAGGCCAGAAAAATAGTTGGTCGAAACGTCGTGAAGTAACAACTAAAAAAAAAGATGCGGATAATAGTCCGCTATTAATAAATTACAAAAAGAGAATGTTTTTATGTATCGCATTTACTATATTAATTTAAGTGTTTGATATGCAATTTGTCTTAATATCTATTCCTATGTAGTTTTACACGAGATAAATAAATCAACTGCTGTCACATTTGCTGAAGCATTTCTATGCATCTATGTCCTTCTTTAATTTTATCACTATGTATATCTAAAAAAAAAACACTGTGTGTATGTGTGTGAGTACATTCCCTATTGACTCCAAAACGGATGTGCCTATTTTGTTGAAAATTTCATGCAAATATACTTTATGTTAGACTGAAGGACTGAATGTTTTTAGATAGATTTTTATATCGAACTGCCTTCGATAATATCGAAAATCAAATCCCATTAGGGAAGGAATAGTACAATTTAGACGACAGTTAACATATTTATAGTCTTACATCACAATTTTATTTAAGAAATTGTATCTCCGACGTAAGAAATCAACAGTAAGTTCTATGATAACAAAAGAAAACATGCGAAATGAATGTTTTTGTTAACAGCACAATTGAACCGTAATACTTGACCTTTTTGTTTTAAACTTTAATTCAACCATTATATAAAATAATTTTATAAAATTAACACTAGGCTTCCTACAGTGCAATTTAGACTACAATGTGTTGTGGACTAAGTCGATGCGAGGAGACATGTGAAGCTTCGTTCTGGTTCACCTCGGTGGGTCTCGGATTAGAGTAGGCAATCACTTGATTTAATTGAAAAATGATCGATTTCGAGATTTCGATGACAATAAAAGATTTGGAAGTGTGAAACTCTCACGCTCCACTCATCCAAAAAAGGATCAGATGGGTATATTGCGTTGCTGCCCACTGTTGTAAGATGCTGAAAGAATCGCTGCAGGAAGGCCATACATGTGGCAGTAACACTCAACTTCGTGTCATACCCCTCAAGAACTGATTTTCCGAGAACTTTTGTAACTTTATCAGCCCCAACAAATGGCTTCCAAATTCGTTTGATTCCAAGCCTTTAGCCTATTGTATTTTTTGGCGCACATGCTTACAACACCTTAGACAATCTGTGCCTTAGGCGCTTATTGAAGATTACGTATATACATTAAATTTGATCCATAGTCAATTAATATTAACTTTGTTAATGTTTATTGATCATGGATCATTAATTTCATTAATTTCACTTTATTTTTACGATTCCTTAAGCTTAAACCATAAATGTATACATTTCCAAACCAAAATTGTTTGATAAAAATTCAGATTAGACACACGGTTTAGTAACGTATACATTTATTTTAATATTCGTAAAGGGACATAAAACTGATAAAAAACTGTTTTAAGAAATTAAGTTTACTTGTAATGAGATGAATAGTCTGCTAGTCTGTATATGATTGTAAAAATTTAAAATACATTCAAAAGTTTTTTTTTGTTTTTTTTCACTATTCACCTCTGTTCCTATTCTTGGTTATAGGTTAAATTATCGACAGGAAACTGATTAAAATGGCATTTCGTCTAATTTTAGGTGGATCAAAAGGAATGTGATAATATTCATGCAATACATTATACTGTATCAATTAGGTTTCAAAGACTCCAGAAAAAAGGATATATAAAAGGAGCGAATTTTGATCCACAATGGTTTATTTGACTTGAGCTTGACAGTCGCATACGGTAAACTAACAAAAAATAAAACTGAATGACTTCGATTATTTATATAGAGAAATGTTTATTTTAAGAAAATAGGACATACAAAATCTTCCTTTTTATTGCATATTTTTCATTTGTAAAACTTTTTTCAAAATAAACAAACAGGACATTGTAGAGGTGGTATCCTTATTGGTGAAAGCAAAAATGATTCTATTTTCCTTCTTGTGTGCGCTTTAAGCTTTCAAAACTCTCGTTTATATGTGGCACTATTTCCTTGTGCCACTGTTTCTAACACACTCTGCAGCATGGACGAGTGGTAAATTGTCCATGAGCGTAGAGATACAAAGAAATCCCTTCCCATCATTCCCTTGCTATTTTCTGTCTCTTTCCTGCACGATCACCATGATGTGAGGACGCATAGTCTGTCTCTCCGTAAATAAGGGGGGGGCACCCCCTCCCTCAACACTAGTTAGGGTAGGTTAGTTAGCTTTGAAAAACCTATTGTCCACTTTTAAATTGTTTTTTTTGTAATATATATTGTATCTCTAATGTAAAATAAAATAGTTAGTTATACCTTATGTATACTACAATTGTGTTGCGTGTCGTTTTTTTGTGTCTGCCATGAATGCCTTCATAAATGTCTGAAGTCGAAAGGCGGCCCTGAGGACAAAGAGATGAAGATTCCCACCAGAATGTCACCAGGGTGAAGAGATCATCTTGAGAAAAGAAAGGAGCCACACCCAGATCCAACATCTCAGGTATGATTTTCTTCTTGCTACACAGACCCTAATGACTGGCCCATCTTCATATCTTCATGAGACCGCTTTAAGACATTTACTATAACACGTCTGTCGGTCACACCTCAGTGACCGGCTGATAGAGGTATAAGGTGGGCTCTCTCTACCATGCTAGAAAGTTACGGCTGATAGTGGTATATATAAAATTATTCCATTCTCTACGATTATTGGATTTATATTCAAATTTATTATAATTCGTCAATTTTATATTTGTTATTTCTGGGATCCTCGAACTCTAATGATTCCATTATTCGTTTGTCGGCATGATTCGTCATTGTAAATTTCGGCCACGAAACATAATTATTGCAGACAACCGTTGAGTGTGTAGTCAATAGTATCGATTTACTTTAATAATTATAACGGAAAATATATTATTAGAGTCTTTGTGTTTTTTATACAACTAGCAGTTCACCCCGGCTTTGCCCGGGCGCTATGTACTATTCATAACTTGCCCTACGTTTGATTACACTTTATGGAAGATTTCAAATGTTGAGACCAAATTTTCAGTTATTTCGTAGTGACCGCAGAGGTCAATTTTTTTTTAGCTTTGACCCCGATTTTGACCCTTTAACATTTATTATTTTGGTCTTTAATTAAAATACAAAGTTTAACGAATGTCCAAATTACCTACATCGAAAATCTCAAGTCATTATACCCAAAATTGGCGGAGGAATCTGCAAAAGTCAACTGTTTCAACTGTGACCTCTTGGCAGACAAATTTCCGCCCCAAAACTGATTAAAATGTTTGCCGCATGTCAGAATACAAGTTATGTATAAATTTCAAATGTTTAGGCGAAAAATTAGCTGAGTAGTTTTCTAGACATCGAAAAGATCAAATCTTTTGAACTTAGGCCCAACCCGATTAAAACTCTAGTCCTATCTCTGAATACACTTTATGTACAATTTTAAATGTTTAGACCATAAATTGGCTGAGTAATTTGGTAGAGGCCGTAGGGGTCAAATCTTTTTTAACTTTTACCCCAATTTTCACCCCTTAACATTTATTATTATTATTATTATTATTATTATTATTGTTGTTGTTGTTGTTGTTGTTTCGCTCAAATTAAATTAAAAGGTTTGATCCATGTCCAAGTAACCTACATTTAAAATTACAAGTGTTTAGACCGAAAATTGGCGGAGGAGTTTGGTAGAGTTCTCAAAGGTCAAATTGTTGAACTTTATCCCTTGACAGCCAAATTTCTGGGCAGAAATCGATTGAAAACATTTTCCCAAATCTCAATATCCTGTATGTCAACTCTCGAGTCTCTAGACCGAAATTTGACAAAGTTATTTGGTAGGGAAATGTACACAGACACAGAGATGCTTTGTCCAATAATGTGTATCCTTTAGATGTAATTGAAACCACCATTAAAAAGAATAAGAGCAGATTTTTTTTACGAACAAAACCCAATATTGTGGATAACTGTCCGTTTTATATTCGATTGCCGTGGTTGGGGAAAGTAAGTGAAAAATTCACCAAACAAATTAGTTCAACTGTTGAAGGATGTTATTTTGCTTTTAATTAATGGCGTCGAATAAAAAAGATGTTCTACCCCCTCATCATATTAGTAATATCATTTATTCATTTAAATGTGGTTGCGGTGCCGACTACGTTGGTCGAACGTCTTTAAAATTGGTTAGTCGCATACAACAACATGTACCGAGCAAAATCAGGAATGGAACATTCCTACCTACCGACGCTGTAAACAACACATATGGATCCGCTATAACGGAACACTTCATTAAATGCCGGGATTGTGCAGCGAACTTCAGCATCGACTCTTTCTCCGTATTGAGTCGAGCTCACTCCGTATATCATCTAAAAGTCTTGGAGACTGTTCACGTTCGCCTTAGGAAGCCTTCCCTTTGCAAGCAAAAGAACTGCTTGTTGGCTTTAAACGTGATCAACCTCTAAAATTCATCCCCATACGATTGCTCTTGCTCCCGTCTCATTTTGTAGATTTTTTCATTAGGGAAAACAAATTACTAAAAAATAAACCTCTGTATTCCAATTTTGATGAGTGAGGGCAAAACATGTCAATTGATTCATTTTGATTTTTCCCCTCTACTTTTATTTTTTACTCGCTATCCATTTTCCTTTTCTCCTCGGTCTTTTTTTTAATATAAAATGAATTCCTAAGAAATACGTCTCCCTTCATGATTGCCTTAATAAAGTTTTGTACCCCCAAGAAAATCATGATATATAGATATATAGATAAGCGTTAATTGAAACATTCCAGCTAGTTACTCTGAGAAAGTTCCAAGTACCCAATTAACTAAAATTTACAAGGAGAATTCCATGCATAAAACTGGTTTCTGTTTACAGGTTAACGGTGGTGAACTGTATATCTGCGCAGACGAATGGCAACGGGAAATTTTCGATTCTTTTTTCCTGGTCCATAGCAACATCATGCGCGTTGACAACCTTCATGTGTGCCCTCATATCGGTACATATGAATATATTTGAAACGTATACCTCAAAGTTGGATCAAATGTGCCGATTTCTGTACAGTGTTTTATTTTTTATTATTATTAAACACGAAGTACAAAAGGATAAATATTTACTCCCCAGATTATTTACAGAGAAAAAATAATATTTTAACCAGGAAGATCAAAATCTGTATCGTATGTAATAAATGTATCGTATATAAGTAATTAAAATGTTCATGGAAATGAATATTAAAAAAAAAAAATTAAAAATTAAAATGTTCATGGAAATGAATATTAAAAATGTTTGACATAAAAATCGTTAAAAATCTAATTGATATCTGGGTTACCTGTACAATGCACGCATCCCTTATATTGTTCGTCTGTTTTCAATTTTTTTTTAAATCTCCTAGAAAAAATGCAAAAGAAAATCAATATTCAATGACTTTTAGAGTGGTGCTCAGTTTCAAATTAAGTCTTCTGGTAAATCTATCCCGTATATTTTAGAACCACTCGACGGATACACAAAACCGATTTAGTGAGGAGTCTGTTTAATTGTTTGTCATTGTTTAAGGACAAGTTTACTAATTCCGGTTAATTCCTATTTTATTAATCTAAATCATTTAGAGTAAAATGAGTTTTTGAATTTATATCCGATCATAAATATTATTTTTACTTAAAAATAACACTAAAACACTACGTTATAACAACTTCTATATCTACTTACGTGTTATTAAAAAATTGGGCGACGCCTAAAAGTCTTTACAAGAATTTTGGCAAAATCTGTCAGATGAGTGTCTGATCAATAATAAACTGGTGAAAATATTGAAAAAAAGAGAGAAAAGAAAAGAACGCCCTCCCAAATATATGGGCAATAATTCAGTTTTGTGTTTCCGTTGAGCGTTTCTAATAATAGGGATTGATTGTATTAGAAACTGAGCATTTCTTAAAAATCTTTAAATATTGAATTTTGGTTTAATTTGTTAGTTTGCAATAAATAATCATTTGCTCCAAAATTGAAAAAAAGACGAAATATCAAAAAATGCTACTCTTGCAGAATTTGGCCCGTGTTCTTGAGATTTCCCGTCAATTATGGTTAGGGCTCGACCGGCAATCACTGAATTAAGCCAAGCGTTAAATCATTAAATCGACATTTTTTTTTGTATAAAAAATGTAATTAACGATTTAGTGGGAGGATTATGGGGGTACTTTTTCTGGTTTTTTTTAAAAAAATTTCATTTAACATCTGTTGACAAAAAATGATTTTCATGAAGAACTTTTCTGTACTTTCATCTAACAATTTACGGTTTACATAAAACATTCATCTTTTCTTATAAAAAACAACAACTTCTGTTTAGAAAAAAAAACGTTTACTGCCAATATTCTTTTTAAAAAAAAACATAAATGTAAGCTTTCTTGTAAAAAAATTGTTCTATCACATAACAATTGACGGTAAAAAAAATTAACCTTTTCTTGAAAAAACCCCAGCTTTTGTTGATAAATATTTTTTTTAAAGAAATAAAATTAAACACTAATGCAACTTAGCTTTAGGAAAAATATATGTTCAATCAGTACATTTTTTTATTTTTTTATTTATTTATTGTATTTCTAGTTTTTCTTGTTCGTTTGTTTTGATATTCGTCCGCGTCTGTTACTTTGCTCGGCTTAATCCGGTGACTGTCAGTCGAGCCAGAGCCGTAATTGACGGAAACTCCCAAGGATCTTCTGCAAGAGTACTAAAAAATACATGCGGGGGCGTTCATTGCACAGCTCGGCCGATAAAACGGGTGCTTTATCATTATAGTAGCGACATCCGACAGCCGAAAAGTTGATTTTTTATTTTAAAAAATCAATAATAACTACTTACATTTTTTTTTCAATTTCAATTGTTATTTACCTAATTGTCATATCACAATAAGTTAAATCTTTCATGATTCAATGACAAAATAATTTCGGCCATGTTTGTTTTGGTCATGTGGTATGTGACGTTAGCGCAATGAAAACGCTAACATTTTTCATATCTTCGAAAAATATTTTGTTTTATAATGAATTTCTACCTTATAGTTTTTCGTAAGTTTTGTATATTTTAATTACTGTAGCAGGGCAATCCAATAGATACTATTGTTTTCACTCGAAGATCAATATTTCGATTTCCGAATTTCGCAATAATAACGATGAAGCACCAAAATGTTTACGATTATTCTTATTAATTATATTTTCTCCTTGCTAGGAAAGTATGTTTATTTGAATAAAAAAACAAAAGTTTGACAAACTATTGTTTATCTTGCAACATTTTTACATTTTTTCTTCTTTCTTTCTTCCGCCTGAATTGCCATCTTACTTCGTTGGTTTATTCTTTAACGGTTTCCTTTTCAATTTTTCCATCGACTTATTTTTAATAAAACACTACTTTCATACAAAAAAAAAAATCGGCTGATTTTTTTTCATTTATGAGATTTTCCGGTGCGTTCTAGTGAAATTACACTCTCATGTTTTTTTTCTTTCTGTCATCTTCAAGAAAAACCAATAGCGAACTGCATTGAATGTTTTTAACATATATATCATTTTAATTTAAGATATCGCACTTCACAATTCGCTTGGCATTTGCAAAAAGCAGTAACAAGGCTCAAGGGAAAATTTTTTACATTTGTGTGACTTACATCTTCACCCTGATTACTTTTAACGTGGACAAGTATATGTTGCATGTTCTACAGTCGGCTAATCAGACAAGATAAACCTGATGAATCCTAGCGTGGATGAAACGCAGAATATTCTGTGTAGCTTAATCGCCATATATATATATATATATATATATATATATATCATACAGAATCTGAGGCATGTGTATGCATGTATTGTGTTTTCTAAACAGTTTGCGTATTTCAAGTAAAAAATACTCGAGCTGAGATCAAAACCTAAATGCAGTGTGTTAAGTACGATAACTATTAGGTCAGCTTGCCGCGATTTAGAGAGAGATTTCAAACCTCGTAAAACAGTTGACAAACAGATAAAAATCCGATTCCCCCCCTCAAGTATCAATTTTTAAATTTTTAGGTCTTAGCCGCTCTTTTCCGGATGAAAACCGATTAAAAGTTATCAATACGTCTGAATATTTTATATACCAAATTTAAAGTCTGTAGATATAAAATTCGTTGAGTATATAGGTTGAGACTTGTCCGCACACACACGCGCGCGCACACACATACATTCTCACTTTTATAGACATGCTAGTAGGGGGGGGCGGTGTTGCTCGGTCGTAATTACGCATGCATATTATATTTTAATGAATCCAGAATTCTTGTTTATTATAAAAAGAAATACCGTATGCATAAAACATTACGTTGATTCTTTACAAAAAAAAATGAAGAATAAAAACGGAAAGAAACTAATACGCATGCCTGCGAGTATTATGTTTTTCAAACCGTTCATTTCTTGTAAGTAAGAACAAAGAAACAATATTCGGAATGAGATCGAAACCAAAACCTAATGACAGTGAGCGAAGTACACTAATTATCAGACTAGCGTGATACGATCTTTGAAAATATGTTTTCAAACTACTTATTCTTAATATACTAATTCACGCATGAGCATTCGTGAAACAGTTAACAAACACATAAAATCCGATCACTCCCACGCACCAATTCTTCGATTTTCACCCCTTAACAGCGGTTTTTTTCCGGATGAAAACAAATGAAAAGAAAGTTTTTCACACGCCTGAATATCGTATATACCAAGTGTTATGTTTGTAGATAAAAAATTCGTTGAGTATATATGTTGAGAAGTGTTCTCACACACACATTCGCACTTATATATATATATATATATATATATATATATATATATTGTTTTGAAAAAAGAAAAAAGTAGAGATAAATATATATATATATATATACGCACACAAACATAGACACAGACACACACGCACAAATATGTACATATATATAACATTTTTATTTATATCGGCAAATATTACATCACTGGAAAGCTGTTATACAGTGAAGAAGTCTGTCTGTGGATTACTATTATTTTAAGTCTCGATTTGGGTAAAGTATTGTTGTAACCAATTTCATCAGCTTCTTGCTTGGTGTAACGCAAAGCATTTTGTAAACAAACAAAATAAATAAATAAATAAATAGTAGCGGACAAATGTTTAAATAAATACACATTTCAGGAATTCATTTGTGGGCACCGCTCAAATATGCCAGAGAGTCGAAGTGCTGACTATCCACTTGATAATTGTATGGACAAACTCTGAGTTCCAAATGAGTTCTGGTCCAACCGAACTGAAGAGTTGTGATGCAGCAAACCGTCTGTCTGTAACTAAATACTATATATATATATATATATATATATATATATATATATATATATATATATATATATATATATATGCTTCTCTGACCTGATGATGATCTAAAGAAGTACCGAAAATCGAAACCGTTAAATATTGTATTTTTATTAATTATTTTTCATTTTAGTGCAAAAACGATCATGAGAAAAATCGGAAATATAATAAAGGTACACTTAAGCGGAAGATTACTTTTATCGTCTCGTCTGAGCTCCAATCTCTGGTCTCTCCTCGCCAATCTTTCCTGAAGAATAAACCGTCTAGCTTAAACCACTGTCAATAATTTTCTTCACACTTTATCTGTGCCTAAATCAAAACGTAGATTTCATGAACAAAGCTCCTTTCTTAGAACTACACGCATGTGGAACTCTTTTGCGATTGACTGTTTCCCACCTGACTACAACTTGGATGTCTTCAAGTCCAACATAAACAAATTCCTAATAAATCGCCCCCTTAAGTAATCCAATTTATCAAATCTTCATTATTAACGATTACTACCACATTATTCCATTGATTATTGTGCACACTATAATCCTTATCCTCGAGTGGCCTCCGGGCCTTGATAGGTAGTGACTCTCATGTAATCTTTTTTTAATAATATTTATAACTCCTTATCCCTGACTGGCTTCCGGGCCTTGATAAGTGGTGATCACTGTGTAAAAAAAAAAACAAAAAAAAAACTCATATACATATATAAATGTATGTGTGTATAGTATTTTTATAAGGTTAGATGTATCTATATGTATATATATTTGTATGTATATGATTAAGGATATATTTGTATGCATATGATTAACAATTTTTATGTCAGGTCATGTCATGTGCTACTGGTACCATGTAACCCAGTACTACCCGCCTCATGGTCGGGTCACCGGCGACTAAACTGGTTCCCCCACCAGACTTGTTTGGTGAGGTGGGACGCTAGTCTCCCTGAAGGATTAAAAACAAGACCTTCCAAAGGGCGAATGAACTCTTCTTCTGGGTCAACGGCCAACTAGCACCGTGTATATTTGCGTGTGTGTGTGTGTGTGTGTATATGTGTATTGGGGTGGAGAGGGCTCCCGTAAGCCGTGGTGAAGGCAACCTTTCTAGGAGAAGCAAATCTCTGATTTAAAAAACCATAAAGCGGAAGACCATTACCCGCATTAAGCTGGTCTGCAGTTTAATTTGTTGCTGGCTATCTTGCTCTTGCTTGTTGCTGGATCTCAACATTTTGAACCGAGAGAGATACTTAGCTGTCGTACAAAGCTAAGACTCTGTAACATTATATTTGTATAGATACTCCCTCAGGCATTTGGGTTCCTGGATTTTAAATGTCTGAGGCAGTGGCAGTCGTCTGACAAGACGTTGCAATCATCATCATCATATGATTAACTACTAGGCCAATTCCCATCAGTTTGTATTTCGAATAACAGCTGCCAGACATAAGTGACCATATTGCAGGCTATATTTAGTTTATTTAAGATTCGGGGGACGGGAGTAAAAAGATGGAAACGCTTTATAAATCTTTCCAGTGTTCGGATTTTATGAAATTAATAAAATACATTAGACATTATATAAAATTTATATCACACTAGATATCAGTTTACATATATATTATATATTATATATTATATATGTCTATATTATATATTATATGCATATATGTATTATATACATATATATTAAATATATATGATATATTATATCTATTATACCTATACATTATATATGTATATTATATTACACACTCAGACATAGACACACAAAGACACAGACACACACAATAATATATATGTATATATATATATATATTCAGTTATAAAAATATATATGGCAATTAAGCTACACAGAATTTCTGCGTTTCATCCACGTCTGATGAATTCTAGCGTGGATGAACGCGGATAATTCTGTGTAGCTTAATTGGCATATATATTTTTATAGCTTACTACCTAGCCTTACCTATGTATTGTGCACTGTTGAAGTAAATACTTAAAGTTTACGCATAAGATAATACTTTCGTATATTAATTTATGTGATTAAATGAAGTAGTCATACACACACACACACACACACACACATATATATATATATATATATAAAAGTACTCCTCTCAGCAATTTTTCACAGGGACATCTCTTCAGATGTATTCAAGATATATTTTACACTATCACGTGTTTTTGCTTATGACCTGATTTGGCGTATCATATGACATCAAAGAGTTAGCTTACAATGTACAATTTCGATTGCTATTTTATTTTTGTGAAATACTTGCGAAATACTTCTATGAATAATGTTTTTCTATCTGAAGAGAAAAGGTTTCTTTTTACACGGAAATACTCAGAATTCTGCAAAAGAAAAAAAAAGAAAAGTATGAAAAAAAAAAACACTATCTCATTATGGTGCGTTATTAATGGATAAAGTTTTATAATATAAATAGAAAAACAAAAATGCTAAAATAACTTAATATAAGCAAGCAAAAAGGCTAAAATAATTTAAAACAAACAAGGAAACATCACTGGTTCGGTATCACTCGTGAGGGATCGCTATTTTCCGTGTGGATTTTTCCGAGACAGAGATAAGAAATGGAATGGAATCTTACTGAATTAATTGCTTACTTCGCTTTCTGATAAGCTCACCGGCTAATGAAATATAAGACCGACGACTTCAGTTATGTGTCTTAACACTCTTAATGGAAACAGGAAAAATTAGAACTCGTTTATTATCTAAATATAAAAAAGAAGGGGAGATAATGAAGTGAAAATGAGATATGGAGTTAGATTCAGTCTTATCTTTGAGCGAATTGAGGATAATCTCCATCGTTTTTCCTTACTTAAATCTTATACCTATAGAGAATTGATTCTTACCAAAGGAAGCACTCGTAATTCGCCTCGATGTATTCACTTATATATATATATATATATATATATATATATATATATATATATATATATATATATATATATGTACATATATATATGTGTGTGTGTGTGTTATTGTTATTATTATTATTATTATTATTTATTATTATTATTATTATATTATGTATCTACATAAAATTTTATAAAGGATATATGATATCTCATATATCGATTTTCAGTATTTATTTTAATACTGCTCAAGATTTGAGTAGTAGAGCAAGGTAGTAACTTATGAATATATATATTTATCTATCTATCTATCTATCTCTCTCTCTCTCTCTCTCTATATATATATATATATATATATATATATATATATATATATATATATATATATATATATGACAATTTAGCCCCACAAACTTTCCACGGTCCCTCCTCGTTAAGACTCGTCAGGCGAATGGTGGATTTTTTGTTATCATATATATATATATATATATATATATATATATATATATATATAATTATTATTAATATTAATAATAATAATAATAATAATAATAATAATAATAATAATAACAATAATTTTCCAAGCTACTAATCAGATTCTTTGCTATTCACACACCAGTTTCCACAAGCCAATGATCAGACTTTTATCAAGCTTTAGGTTTACGTGTATTTCCCCTCGTTTGTTTTTAGTTTTTTGTTTGTTTGTTTGTTTGTTTGTTTTTTAGATAAGCGATTCACCTTTCTATGTGTGTTTATAGAAATAAAGAAATAGAAAAATTAAGTTCAGTTTTGACATATCTGCTAAATTTAGGCTATTAGACATTTTTTCACTATCATATGGCATTTTTATCCTGGGCAACGTCAAGAAAAACTTTCTGTATAAAATAGTATAACAAAATATCGATGTTTTTTTGTTTGTTTGTTTTTTTTTTCTGGCAAGATGGTCTTTAATCCTGTCTACTTTCTCCTAGATATTAAACATCTTTTATTTACTACTTTCTCTATATTGGATATTGAGCACTTTGGCAACACAGATTTAAAGAGAAATCCATGATCTGTTAAGGATATTGAATATATTGAAAAGTACAGAGACTTTTAGAGCATTTCGAAAAGTAAGTCCTTTTATCCAAGATACTGAGCAATTTGGATTATGGCTCCAGTCAAATCATTAATGAACCTAACTGCTAAAATATCTTTTTGGTTATAGCTTGCTCTCTGCATGATATTTAGCACAATTGATTATGGCTCGTAGGCAAATGCAAAAAAGGGCAGAGAAGTTATTTATCTCGGGCGACTCTATGTTTAAGCATAACTGCTCTATCTTGGGCCGAGAGCACTACTAAATTATGTAAACTCACGTTTGGGTTACGAACTGCTTTATTAAGCACAATGAGCATTTATAACATTAAGAAAGCCTCCCGAGCATTACTAAATTGAGAAATACCTTCCTCTTGAAAATCAATTCTTTTGTTTCTCACTTTGCGGTTACTGCCTGCTCTACCCAGTGTATTGATCACTTTTGAATATGTCACCCGGGTAACAGCAATAAAATGTCAGAGAAGACCTTTACCCCGGGCGACTCTGTGTTTGAACACACGTGGTTACGTCTTGATAACCGTTAACGATTCAAGAATGAATCATATCTGAGGTTAAACCGATTAAAAGGCTTAAAAGTTTATTAAAGCATGATCCTGAACTTTGTTTTAGTGTTAATTTCAGCATGGTCCGTAAACTACAGAAGTTTATTTTACCGGGGATAAACGTTTGTATATTTGGAAATATGTTGTTGGTTACTTTTAGGATTTTTAAAACGATAAAAAATGTAAATGAAACCGACGCTGCCAGCTGCGATAGAAACAAAAACCTTAGGATCTTCAGTCGATCATCAACTAACCAAGAAGTGTTGTAAAATTAATATATTTAAAAGAAGAGAACTGCAAAGACAGTTACGCATGCGTAGACATATATCCGGGCGATAATGATGCGTTTAAACTTGACCTCTCAGGAGATTTTCTAACATTTCTATTCATTTCTTTTAAATTTTATATATTTTTCGTCCGGGAGAATAGCGACCAAAGAAATATGAAATATATTGACCTTATTTTTAACCATGACAATTGATTTGTCTTAACAGATTCTAGCCATCTCAATGTTCATGGCCATCCTAATCGCAGTTGCTGGTTGAATCGTCAGTGACACACAAACTGCATCCCTGGGACCAAAGTTGACTTTTCGGACCCGAAGTTGACTTGAATAGTCGGCCACATATGTGCCAGACAAAGTTTACTGTAAAAAATTGTTCCACTTTTGCCTCTGCTCTCTCTGCCTACAGCATGTGTTTTCATTTTGTAGTTAATGTAAGCAGTTTTCGAAAGGAGCATCCGATCACAAGCTATGTGATATACAAATATCTGTACGTGATGTTGCCAAGCTAATCAAAAGCCCTGATTCCAGTAAAGCAACCGGCCCTGACGGCATTCCAATTATAGTACTCAAAAGACTTTAACCAGAACTAGCGACCATACTTACAAAACTGTTTAAACGTTGTCTTAAGGAGAATTACTTCCCGTCACCCTGGAAAATCTCATCAGTATGAATTTAAGTATTTAAGAATTCAGGTGATCGCTCATCTCCCTCTAAGTACAGGCCAATAAGTCTCCTGTGCGTCATGAGTAAGTTGCTGGAATATGTGTTAGATAGAGAAGTAATCAACCATCTCAACAAAAATAACCTTCTTAGTGACATGCAAAATGGTTTCCGTTCTGCTAGATCTACAGCAGATGTGCTTACACTTATATCTCATAGGATAAGCGAATCTCTCGACGGAGGCAACCTTTCTAGGGCAATTGTTCTTGACATATCAAAGGCCGTTGATAGAGTATGGCATAAAGGTTTACTTTACAAGATCTCCAGTTACAGTATAGCTGGAAATGTATTCTCTATTATTAAGTCATTTCTCTCAGAGAGGTTCATAAATGTAGTGGTTGATGGGCAGAAATCAGAAGCTCTCAGTATTAATGCTGGCGTTCCTCGGGGGTCCATCCTGGGCCCAACTCTATTCCTAATCTACATTAATGATCTTCCAAATCACATACTTACATCATTCGTAGACATTTATGCTGATGACACTACTATCTATCGTAGCACATCTAAGACAGTAAACGACCAAGTTCTCTCTGATTCTCTCTCCTCTGATCTTGAGTAAGTGGTAAATGGGAGAAGAGGTGGCTGGTTACTTTTAATGCATCTAAAACCAAGCTTTTATCTTTACATCATCAACGCTCTGATCTCTATCTGACATCAATTGAAATGAATGGCTCTCGTCTTGAGGAGGCCTCATGTTTTGACAAGCTTCTGGGTTTGACCTTTAATCCTGATTTAAATGCAACAAATACATTAAATCCATTGCCAAGGCCGCTGGAATTTTTTTTTTTTTCAATTTTCACCTCAAACAAGGCAAAGTGCTACTTTGAAGTAGGGGGCTACTATCAGGGACATAATTTGCGGGGGTATTATGAATGGAGATGAGTAGAAAGATGTTTGTTCACATTACACTTGAACTTCTGCATATCAGTATAGTTGGGAAAGCAGAATACCGGAAGGGAGTTCCAAAAGACTAGCAGTCCTGGTGAAGAAACTATTGGAGTAAAAGGCGTTCTTGCACCTAGGGATCTCTACTGTAAAGGGGTGGGACTTAGTTGCTTGTCGGGTGTGTCGGGGCTAGTTACGGCGAGGAGGTACAAGTGTTTGCAGTCCGTCAGAGCATTCACCATTAAAGTGTTTGTAGAACAGGCAGAGGGATGCAACATCTCATCGATGGGACAGAGGCTGAAGCCTAGATGACAGTTCAGGACTTATCAGGTTGGCGACTCTCTATTGAATCCTGTCAAGGAGTGAGAGCCAAGCAGCAGATGCACCAGCCCAAATGTGACAACATACATGGGCGAATGGTAGCCTATAGAGGCACAGGATACTTTCAGGCGTAAGTGACTTTCTAGCACGGTAGAGAGAGCCCACCTTCTTTGCAGTAGTCTTGGCAATGCTCTCAATGTATTAATCTATTCCAGTTCATATTCCCTGCAAACTTCGGCCGAGAAGTTTAAAAGAAGTACTTTCGGGAAATGTGTTCTTGTCTATTGCTATTGGTGGTAGAGAAGGTTTTGTTGTAGTTATTGCAGGAAACAAGCTTAGTCTTGGCAGCATTGAATGTGACTATCCATTTTTGTCCCCATTCCACTACAAATTGGAAGTCATCCTCTAGTGTTTTTGTCATTTCCTTAGATATGTGTTCATTTGTTTTCCCTCATATCTGTTATAGAGCGGGGTGTCATCGGCAAATATACCCATCTCCGAAACAATTTTATCAGGGAAGTCATTAATGAATATAATGAATAATAAAGGTCCAAGGATAGACCCCTGAGGTACTCCTGCATTTCTGTCATATTGTTTAGATGTACGACCGTCGAGGACAACTTGGATTTTTCTCTTTGGGATCCTTCTATCGATCCAGTAGATATCTCACTGCTGATGCAATTCTCTATCTATATAAGAGCCAGGTACGTCCAAGGATGGAGTACTGTTGTCACGTCTGGGCAGGAGCTGCAAGAAAGGACTTATCCTGCCTTGATAGAGTGCAAAATACACTTCGTAGCCTCGTAGGGGGTGTCCTTTTCTCTTCCCTACAACCTCTCTCATAGAAGAGATGTTGCGAGTTTTTCTCTTCTTTATCTCTATTTTCATGGCAAGTGCTCGACTGAGCTCCAATCTATGGTACCCCTCGCTAGACTTTCACAAGAAACACACGTCTAGCAGAAAACACTATCACTAATTTCCCCCACTCTTTATCTGTGACTAAACCATGAACAAAGCTTCTTTCTTAGAACTGCACGCCTGTGAAATATCTTCCGTTTTCCTGCTGTCCAACTGACTACAATATGGTTGTCTTCAAGTCTAACGTAAACAAGTTTTTGATGAACCGTTCCATATAAGTTAACAAATTTACCGAATTTCCATTAGTAACGATTGTCTAATTTCTACTGTACACTCTTTAACTCTTATCCTGGAGTGGCCTCTTTGCCTTGATAAATGGCGATGCCTATGTAAAAAAACAGCCTTATCTTTCCAACAGCTCAACGAATTAGGTAAAATTGACACACTGCATTTCCTATGGTTTCTCTTGAGCTCAGCATGATCGATTCTCTCTCTTACAAAAACTTAAAGATCCACTTCTAATTAGCTTTCTCCATTCGGGTCGGCACTTCTCTAGAGTTTCCCAGTTCTGAACTGATATCCTGAAAGATTTAAGATCGCTTATTATGCAATCCTTGAAGCTCTTCTTTGGACCATGCTGAGGACGTTTCCCAGTCTTAAGCTCACCGTAAAACAACTGCTTAGTCAACCTTGCATCCTCCAACCGAACAGCATGGTTTGCGCAGCGCAACCGGTTCCAGATCACCATCGCTCGCTTCAATGCTCACACACTCAGCTTTCTTGAGAATGTCCGTTTCAGGTGTCAGTGGATGCCATTTTACATTCAGAAATCGCCTGAAGCAATTCTGATGGAATGCTTTAAGTGCTGACGCTTTATTTTCCCGCACTTGGATGAGTAAAATTAAGCCAAACATACAAACATACAAACATACAATCACACTTTTTACCTTTATATAATAGATTGGAGATAATTGGATTTGTGGTTGACGTATATTGGATTGGCGTTATCATTTTAGTATACCTCGTAAGTATTTTAATTTCAGTTAAGAATAAAATCTAAGGTTTTAGTTATTTTATGTTAATCAGTACGTAGAGTATCTACAGTTGCTTTTATAAAATTATCTTATCTATTGTCTTGAATTAAATTTTATAATAAAAAAAGTCAAGTATGTTGGTTCGAATTTGCTCTAAATAGAAACATTAATTTCGAATACGCCTTATCTTTTCAAAGAACCTACTGTTGGTATTATAAGCTGGACATTTCTGCTTGTGCGTGGAGAAAACTTCTCCGCTTCACTTGTTATTTAAAGATGAATAAGGGTGTTAACTGTAATCGGAGTTGTTCGATTATCGATTTCCGATATTTATTGAGGTCATTCCAATACAAAACCTATTTAAGAAGAATCCCAGACATGTAAGTGTGATTAAAAAAAACCCAGTCAATCCAGCCGTTTCAAAATACATAGGAAAAGAATTCACATACAAACACACACACAAAGTGTAATTTATATATTAGTACACATTTCGCAAGGCTAATACTCCGTGAATATAACAATATTTGAACTTGCATATATGTTACTAAAATTTCAATGTAATCATAGTTTACATTATCGTAGATGATCCTCCATTATATGAATGAATTTTCAGCCGCAAAATATTTCTTAATAAAAACAATAGCGAAAATGTCTGCATATATATATTTATATATATATATATATATATATATATATATATATATATATATATAGTCATCCACATAAAGACTGTTTCGCTGTATCACAACTCTTCTGTGCGGCTAGATGAGCAACTATCTCATGGCATGATTGAAACTCGACCGCATACTTGACAGGTGGAGCTTTAAGCGTTACGTCAAGTTGGTTGCTGCTAAGATGGTACACGAAATTAAAATAATCAAACATTGTTTAAACGCCTAAGCTCTATTTGTATACACAAAAAGCATTGCACGATACGCTTGCGGTAGTTTGTTATTTCACCTTCCAACACTCTAAACCCAAGATAGGAAGCATATATATATATATATATATATATATATATATATATATATATGATTAGTTCTTTTGGAAAAAGAATTCCAGCAGAGTGCTCAATTAAAAGGAAAATCCAAATTTTAAGAGCGTACTTATATTTTGTGTACAGAAAGTTGTTAGTTGAGACAGGTCATTGGTACCGTCGGTTTCAAGCCCGATAATAAGGCCCGTTTAAGGTATCCTTATCGAGCTCTCTTCAGCCAATATTCGTCTATCTTATAACCGGAAGTGTGAAGTATATATACCTCGCGAGTCCACGTTCAAATCTCGTTTTGTTTAATCCCCCCCCTTTTTTTTTTTTTTTTTTTTTTTTTTTTTTTTTTTTTTTTTTTTTTTTTTTTTTTTTTTTTTATCTATCTATATCTATATATCTATATATATATATATATATATATATATATATCGGGTAATGTAATACCTAATTTTCAACTTTGAATTATTTAAATTTAAGATCTAATTTCGAAAAAATGTTTTTTTTAATATATGAATCGATTTTAATTTGAACCCCATTTAATTTTAAAATCTCTTTCCTTATGTATAAAAACTTTAAAATCTGTATTGGTATCGGTTAAAAACTTAAAAATTCGTTTAATTATATCGAACATTTAAAAATTTCCAAAAATACGTTTAAAGTTTTAAAAAATATATTTTTAATTATATCGAATCACGTTTAAAAATTTCGAAATACGTTTAAAAATTATTTTTTAAAAACCCAAATCTTTCAAGGTTTGGGGAAGTGAGTATTTATCTATCCTAAGTGATTTCCCTAGTTTATTAACATTATTATATTTTTCTATAGTTTTAAATTCGAAATAGATTATAAATTACATTTATAAAATATTATATATATATATATATATGACATTAATTAAAAATCTATAATATAATTGCGATTAAAATCCAAGTTTACCGACCAATTATTTATGTATTTACAATTTTTTTTCCTTATATATATATATATATATAAAAACAACATCTAAGTGTTGTTCTTTTCATTGATCCAATTTATTAGGAGACCCTTCCTTCTATGTATGCAACTTTTCAAAGCTTCACTCCTCACATTTAAACATTTTATTTTTGGGTCATGAATGGACCGGAGGATGTAGTACTTCTCTGCGTTACAGAGTGAGCATTGACTTAATTCCGGGACGTAGGCTGGTCTATGCTCTATTTTTCTCCATTTTATGGAAAAGGGTGTATTTTTTTCTTTAAGCTCCCACACGCGGGTAGCTAATGCTGTATTCATCCTTGTTTTAGCTCTAAAGGAGCTCATATGTGCATAATACCTTTGTTTAAATTGGCCTTTTGTCATACCTATATATATTTCCGGTATATTTGTGGATTGTTCCGTTACTGTGGCCTCATAGACAAGGGATTCAGCTTTACAATTACCCTCCAATGGACAGCTATTTTTGGTCCTGCAAGAGCAGCCTGCGTTATCTATCTTTTTTGGTTCTTTGGATATTATCGACTTAATTGATGGAGCTGTCGAGTAACTAACTTTCACCGTGTTTCTATTAAAAAGTTTATGTAGTCTATGTGTTCTTGGAAAATATTTGTCTAGAAGGCTAAGAAAACAATGCCCTACTCTAGTTTTAGTGTTCAATGAAAACGGAGGTAAGAACCAGATTATTTTCCGTTTCCTCTTTCGTTTTATATTTTCTTTATTCTGGGTTTGTTGAAATTTTATGTTTTCATTGAACCCACTTTGATGCAGTGCGTCATTATAATATGGTGCTGCTTTCTCGAACACTTCAGCGTTCGAAGAAAGCCGTGAAATCCTTTGGCTAATGTTCGCTACCATATTTTTAAACACTGTGGGTGGGTGGCATGAACCCTTATTTATATACATGAGTTTTTCATTTAGTTTGTGAAAGGGTTTGTGTATTTTCTTCTCGAGATCTAGAGTGGCATCTAAAAAATCTACTCTATCTAAATTTGTATGTATTATTATTTTAAAGCCTAGTTTCTTAAAAAATTCAGTTAGGTCTTTTCTAAGCCTGTCTAGTGCACATCCATTGTAGTCACGCGATAGGCAAAGTCCATCATCTCTATATAATCCAAAAAAGTGATCTGGGAATTTATATTTCATGGTCTCCAGTAGAAAAAGTCCAACCAGATCGCAGATATCAGCACTGTCATACGCCCCCATCGCGACGTCAAAGGGGTCTTCGGGGTTTGATTTTTTGACCCACGTTTTATCGTCAAAAAATAAAAGGGTCTGTCGAGCTTGCATGATTGTTTCCTTATCGAGCTCACTTATCTTTCTATATTTTGATGCGAAGATCAACGATTTTTCTAGGATTTCCTTAGTGATTGAAGGGTAAAAATCGACGATATCCAGTTGTGTAAACTTACATTTGTGTGGTTCAGTTATGTTTTTAAACCAGTCCAGTACCGCGCTAGTGTCTGCCCACAAATTAAGATTTGATTTTCTTTTTATCTCTTTTACTATTTCTCTAAGTATAGACTTGCTAGCTAGACCGATTTCGCTTTTAGCCGGGTTTATTAACCTGCAGGTTGGCCTATTATTAAAATTTTCCTTGTGGTCTTTTAAAGTTATAAACACATTTTTCTTTGCTAACCTATTTACTCTGTATTCTATACCTAATTTTGTGGCAACTTCTGTAGCCTCTTGGTTAATAGATTTATAAGTATCTTTTCTTGCTACCTGGTATTTTTCTGTAATTGAGTTTAGTACATATATATATATATATATATATATATTAAGTAATGTGATTTATAATTTAAAAGTTTTAAAATTTTTAAAATTTAAAAATCAAAATTTAATTAAATTAAAAATCAGTTTCATAAGAAGGAACAACAACAAAGTCAATTATCTGTACGATCGTTTCGGAAATCCGTGCTTTTTATTTGTGGTATACATGAAGTCACGTAGAATAATTATACATAGTTTTTTTGGTAAGCACGGTCTCCTCATCAGCAAATTTAGGAGGATTTCTATTGAATTGAAAAGACACCAAAAATAAACCTAGCATTAAAAGTAAGGCAGATGAATCTGAAAAATTGAAGTAAAAGGTTTGGATATAAAATTTATAAGAAAATTAATAAGGAAATTGGTATAGGTTAGAGATAGAAATGAGTAGAAAAAATATATATATTTTTGAATTTACATAATAAATTTGATTTAAAAATATATAGATATATAATTACCTTTTGGTTTTTCTTTTTTTGAAATCAGGAACTGTATTTAAAGTAGTCATTTAGATGTTTGCTATAGCTTTTTATTTTATTGAATGATGAATTTTAAAAGGGCGACGCTCGTGCAGTAAATTGTTTCCGTTAGCGTATTTTGATTTAGAGACGCTACAGTTAATATCTATAGAGAGAGAGTTTTTTTTTTTTTTTTTTTTTTTTTTTTTGCAAGTTTTTAAGGGGAGATAATTGTCATGGCTTTATTTATTATTTGATTTACGAGTCTAAGGGCGGTAATTGGTTTAACTTAATTTATTAAAAAAAAAAAAAAAAAAAATCTATTTTTACTAATGAGTAATTTTTAATGATTTAAGGTGGTTTATATTTATTAAATTTAAACCAACGTTTATGATTACACGATAGAAGCCCGTGTCTTGAATTTACTAGTTTGGTTGTGCTTTTTATATCTTCATATTTTAAAATTTTTACGGTTTCTTTTGTACATAATGTACAAAATTTATCTCCTGGTTTATATGATTTGCAAGTCTCAATTATATATATATTAGAATTTTCAGAATGTGAGAGATTGTATAATAAATTCCACAGCCAAACAACGCCACAGCTCACAAGAGCCATGACAGTCAACGAACCGGAAGTCACAGACTCGAGTTTCGCCCTCATTTGGGCTCATCAGTTAGACACATGCGAACTCAGGATTCGAACCCCGAGCCTCTTGCATGCGAGGCAAGCACTCTACCAACTGAGCAAACGTCTCGCACACAAGAATTTCTATTAACCAACACAGATCAAGTAAACCGCGTCGAAATCCGACTGTGAAATGAACCCACTTTATCTCGACAAGGGACGCGGCCGTCCAACCAGTCAATAACCCTTGCCGATGTCTCACAAGTAGGATTTTAACTCGAAGGGACGACGCCGTCCAGCAATGCTAACCCAACGAGCAACTTATAATAGGATTTTCAGAATGTGAGAGATTGTATAATAAATTCCACAGCCAAAAAACGCCGCAGCTCACAAGAGTTCGGATGTGTCTAACTGATGAGCCCAAATGAGGGCGATACTCGAGTCTTGGTCTTCCGGTTCGTTGACTGTTATGGCTCTTGTGAGCTGCGGCGTTGTTTGGCTGTGGAATTTATTATACAATCTCTCACATTCTGAAAATCCTATTATAAGTTGCTCGTTGGGTTAGCATTGCTGGACGGTAATCCACCTTTTTTACAAGAGTGTCACCACTTATCAAGGCCTGAAGGTGATTCGAGGATTAGAGTTAATGAGTGTAAGGTGGTCAGTGAGGCATCTGCGTAGTGATCGTTAGTGGTGGAAATTGGGTAGAGTTTGAGTATTTTACTAGACGGCTTGATTAAAATTTGTTTACATTGGACTTATAATCGAGCATGTTGTAGTCAGATGGAAAGCAAGCTAATGGAACAGAGTTCCCAGGCGGAAAGTTATAGGAAAGAAACTTTGTTCGTGGAATTTTACAGCTATATTTAAAATAGAATAGATAGTGGGGGATAGTGGTTGTAGCTAGATGGGTTCTTGTTAAAAATTTGCAGGGGGGTTATAGCATATAGCTCAAACGATCATTGCCGTGAAAATGCTGACAGTGCAGTAAGAGACTGGTAACGTTTTATCGATAGGAAAGGGGTTTTAGGAAGTAAAAAAGGTCAGCACCTAGCAGATTTCGAAGCCGGCTTTGAACTCGATCAAGGAATGGAAAATCTGCACCGAGCAGCTCTTCACCAGATGTGGCAGTAGTACTCGTCTTGAGGGCATATTTGGCTCTCATATGGGTAGAGAAATGCGTCGGGAGTGAGGTAATACTGGTGCGGTAGAATGATGCAACTGTCTCGGCAAGGGCACCCTGAATAGATTTAAATTTCCTCGGTTTAGAATCATTTCTTCTCCACTGACATAGGATAGAAAATATTAAATGCAATATCAGAACGTATTCTGTGTTTTGTTCCCGGGAGTCTTCCAGATATTGGACCCGAAGTTCGGAGCAAATAATCGTTGGTGCTGTTTCATCTGAAATATTTCTACACTCTCTCCACCTTCTTATTTCAGCTGTTTTCATTATCGTTATTCTTTGTCATTTTGCAACCATGCCTCTGATTCCTATTTCTCTCATTCTTTTTTCCAAGTTTTTTTCGGAATTGTCCATAGTGCATTATAGATACTATCTTGATTTTTTATATCATCCATATCCCTTTCAGCTCTCTAGCTTGCTCTGTGATATTTCTTCGTTTCTCCTTTCCTTTGATATGGTCAGCTGGAACAGTAAAGTCTACGATTTTGCAGGACTTTTCCTTCTTGTTAATTATTTCGACATTCGGTCTTCTTGCTTGGATGGGTTTATCCGTTTGCATGTCCATGCCCCATACGATTTTGTGATTCTCGTTTTCGATTACTGTTGCTGGCTTATGCTTGTACCAGTTGTCCGCGCGTTCGAGACGCAATTGTTTGCACAATTCCCAGTGTACTGCCCTTCCCACTTGGTCGTGCCTGTTTTTGTATTGTTTTGGGGCTAGTTTGCTGCATTCACTCATTGTTGTTATTATTATTATTATTATTATTATTATTATTATTATTATTATTATTATTATTATTTCTTTTTCCATCTTCTCTTCTTTCGGTTTTTGGTCTTTGTTGCTCAAGTCAATGTTTTCTTTTACTTTTTTGTTTTGTTTTGTTATGCTTTAACTAGGTTGAGAACATAATAAACACAAGCGGTAGAAACATTCTACTTCTCCATAATGTTTGGTGTCGCCCGCTCAGACTACCTTTTCATTTCGACGCGAAAGAAAAAAATAATAAATGCCAAACAAAGATAAAAAAAAAAAATTAAAAAACAAACAAAAACAATCAACATAATTAAGTCGAGGCAGGGAGGGACAAAACAAAACAGAAGTAAGCCTCTCTAAAAAAAAAAAAAAAAAACAGCATCACAATTACAAAGCCAGTAATAAACAATTTTTTAACAAACTTACATACGCAGCGAGAATAAACACGCGCATATACAGGCACACACGCGCACAAAACAAAACATATATACACAAAAACAAAACAAAAAACACTCTAGCTCTTGTAAAAGTCTATCTTCAAATTGCTACGGACATTTATTTTCTTCTTATTGTTACTTTCTATTGTTTCTCCGACAAAACATCAGAGACAAGACTGATTAATATTGGTGAAATTGGTTTTCTTTTCCACTGTTGTCTTAAACTAATTAGGGGTGCCTGCCTCACCAGGGGGCGGACTCTTCTAGTTAACAAAATGGTCGATTTTTAGCTTTGCTAAAAACAAGGCGCAAATAATCGAATAGACGGTGTATTAAGAGACATTATTGTGAAGTTAGAGCGCCGCCTTGCGGCCGGTTTCTTTCGTAACTGAGTTAGCATAGGAAACTCTTCAATAATAATAATAAAAAAAACAATGGCTGCCTATCAATATTCGATGACTGCGCTGACTTCACAAACAATTTGGAAATACGAAATAAGAGTTTGACATTGATCTTCCCCATGTACTAATTATTTTTTTAAGCTAGACAGACATTTTTTATATATATTTACAAACACACACACACACACAATCACACACACAATCTAATATATATATATATATATATATATATATATATATATATATATAATTATTTACTGTAATAATAAAATATCTTAAGACACTAGTGTTTCATCCTTTCGGGAATCATCAGTGCCGGGTGTCACGATTAACGCCAGTTGAGAGATTCTTAATTTTCTCATATGTTTTGGAATGTATTATTTTCATGTTATTTATTAAAATATTTCTGAAATCAAAGGATAAGAGTCGTTACGTATTTTAGATGTTGGTAAATTACGCTAAAGTTTACAAGATGCATAGTGGTGTGAGGAGATATGTTATTGGTTGTAAAACCCATGTAGTTAAGAGCTTCATTAATATTATGGCAGTTTAATTCTTCCAAAGGGCATTTAGACTAATAAATAACATTATTGTTACTTTTCTTACAAGATTCTGGGTTTTACATATCTTATAGTAAATGATGTGTGTAATTTGATCTTTACTGTCGATTGGGGATATGTATCCGGTAAACTCTTGCTCAATTCAACAATATCTACATATAAGTGTTGTTACATTTGAGTTGCGCCTCGGGATCGACTTTGAGATCATCTGGGGTGATTTCAATTGTTCTCTCCATCAGTTTTCTCAAAGAAGACTCGTTGATAGTTTCTTTCTGCTCCATGCTTATTTCATGCTATGTGCTGAAGTGCGTCCCAATTTCTTCCCAATTATAAAGAATTCACACCAAAGTATAAGTGCGTTAAACTGAACAAAAATTCAATTATCCAAGTTTCTGTCCCATCCATGCCCATCTGTGGAACACAATAATGCGAGGCTGCTTCTCAGCTACAACATGGTCGTATACAAATCTGATATTAAAAAAAAACGTTTTTGTTGAGCTGTCCCTTACAATAATCAAACTTTACCCAACGAAGATAAGGGAGATAAATCTTCTGGAGAAGGGCGGCGGTGTTGTCCGAAAATGTTGCAATATTAATCAGCTAACGAAGGAATCGAATAATCGACTAAAAATCTAATGCAGGGGAGACACATTTAAATAAATTATAAAAACGTTTTTTTTAACATTTAACTGAAGTCCATATCGTCTGGACGTGAGTGTTGATTGATTAAAGGGATTAGTTGTTCTTCACAGTAATAATGATATGAACGCGCGTAGGTTGATATAGCGTAGTAGCATATTTACCGATTCAAGCGATTTTCTGTTTTGGAAGTCTTCCGCACTAAAGAGTGGAACATAATCTGAAGATCTCGACACATGAATATATTCGAAAACTGATTATTTTCATTGAAATATGTTTACATTTTTTTAATTTTTGAGATGAGGATTGGTTATTCATATTATTTGGATGCTTCGGACTACTATTCTCATCTTGAATATCATTTTCATAACGTTTCGGTTAGCCATTATCGATCATCTACGTGTTGTCTCACAACCCACCTGGCACTCATTAACCCTTATACACGAATGAGACTTGATAAATCGTGACTCCTTCCTTTAATAATTAAAACAAAACACGAAGATTTGTATTTTGATGAGGTACCTTGTATAAAAATAATGAAAAGAGAAAGATTATCAACGTCTCCGGTGAGTAATGTGTTATAGAGAAAAGATCGAACACCCTAAATTAAAAAAAAAAAATAAATACATAGGGGCCACTACTAATCAAGGCCAGAAAGCTACTCGAGGATAAGGGTTACTGAGTGTACAGTAGTCAATGGGATAATATAGTAATCGTTACTAGTGGAAATTTGGTAAATTGGATTACTTTAGGAGACGGTTCATCAAGAATTTGTTTACGTTGGACTTGAGGACAATAAAATTGTAGTCAGATGGAAAACAGGAAAACAGAAGAGTTCCACAGACGTGCAGTTATAAGGAAGACGCTTTGCTCTTGGAATGTACGTTTTGGTTTAGGCACAGATAAAGAGTGGAGAAAATTATTAACTGTGGTTGACTAGATGGATGTTTTTTGTGAAAGTTTGGCTAGAGGAGACCATAGATTGGAGCTCAGACGAGCATTTACCATGGAAATTGGGATAAAGCAGAGACAGGCTCGCAATGTCTCTTTTGTGGGGAAGGGGTTGCAGGGAAGAGAAAAGGGCACCCCCACTAAGTTACGAAGTCTATTTTGATAGAAGCTTGGTTTTAGATACATTAAAAATAACCAGCCACCGCATCCCCATTGTACCACGTGCTCAATGTCAAAGGAGAGACAATCAGAGAAAACTTTGTCATTTACGGCATTTAATGTGTTGCCATAGATGGCAGTGTCGTAAGCATAAACATTACGAATGATCTAGGGATGTGTTTTTGGACATCATTAATGTAGATCAGGAAGAGAGTTGGGCCCAGGATGGACCCTTGAGGAACTCCATCATTAATACTATGAGCTTCCGATTTCTGCCCATCAACCACTACTCTTATGAACCTCTCAGAGAAAATGACTTAATAATTGAGAAGATATTTCCAGCTTTACCGTAGCTGGAAATCTTGTGAAGTAGGCCTTTATGCATACCCTATCAAAGGTCTTTGATATGTCAAGAACAATTGTTCTAGAAAGGGAGCCTTTCTGAGATATTGGCTAGTCGTACGGGATATAACCGTTAGCTCGTCTTCTGTAGATCTAGAAGAACGGAAACCATATTGCATGTCACTATGAAGGTTATTTCTGCTGAGGTGTTGACTACTTTTCTGTTTAACACAGATTCCAGCAACTTACTCATGACGCACAGGAGAATTCTGGTCTGAGATGACCGATCACCAGAATTCTTAAATACAGGACATACTGATGAAGTTTTCTAAGGTGTTGAGAAGCAATTCTCCTTAAGAAAATGCTTAAGCAGCTTAGTAAGTATGGGAGCTAGTTTTGGTTGAAGCTTTTTACACACTATAATTGGAATGTTTTCAGGACCAGTTGCAACATTACGCACAGATATTTGAATGTCGAATAGCGTGTTTTCTGTTATAGTAGGAAATACGAGAGGGGGGGTTATGGCGTTGAATTGGGAAATTGATGTTATACTCTACAAGGAAGTAAGAGGGTTATCTTAGACGATTACAACAGAAATCAAGTACTTTCTGGAGTGGTGGAATGATTCAACTATTTTTCTCGCAACCTTTTACAAACAATGCCTTAGAGAAGATTACAGGGAAACCGTAGCTAAAGTTTTTTTTTTTTTAAATGGAAGTCAGTAATTTCTGTGGATAATGTTACGAGACTCGGTATTCCTATCTTGTCGCAGTTAATAACCTGAGGACGGCCGGAGGATGAGTTGGCCGAAAGGTGATGAAAGAACAACTATGAAGATGAGGATAACAGTCCGTTAAATAAATAAATAAAAGCGCATGCTGTGTTTACTATCTCGATATCTGTATAGCCTTAATCTTTGGACCTTGATGAGCGATGATCCGTTAATATTAAAATGAACTCGTTTTGCCACCACTGCTAAAAATATTTTCCTTTCTTTCTCCGTGTGTCTAATGTCAAGCGATATTTCTACCAGCAAATGTTTTCGCAATGACCTCTCGTTTATAGAACACGTTATCTCGAAACTGTTTCTCTGTATACTACAATATAGTCTTGTTCAAATCCACTGTAAACAGATTTCCTGCCGTATATCATCACTAGGGCTATGACAGCAGCATATTCTTTTCATTGTTTTGACTCTCGAGTATATATCCGACACAGTTAGACACAGTTTATCAACCGAGAAACACATCACTCTATATAAAAAGCATATAAGATATCAAGGGATACACACTCGAGGGTCAAAACAATGAATTAAATATGCTGTTGTCATAGCCCTAATCAACACACAAACTTACTGAAATCCATTTATCATCCTCAAGTCTTTCATGAGTTCTTCGTCTTTCAACTAGCTATAATTCCAACTCATTAACCCTTATACTTGAGTCGCATTCGACCTTGATAAATCGTGACACATTAATATAAAGACACTAATACATTCAATATGGTTGCAAGCAAGCAGAGTATTATCGTATTTTTTATTGTATCGATACATTTAAGACATGTTTCTGCATATTATATTTCTGTTTGGAATTTGAGGGCGGATACTTTTTAAATACTATTTTTACTGACTCATATCTTTATTGGCAAAATACACAACTTAATTGTCCGTTTATTAATCAAGTGTGCAAAAAAAAACCCTTTTATAATTGTGATCATTAAAAATAGGAGCGAGGACAACAGAAAGGGTTCAGCCTGATAGCATCTTCAGACATCTCCGACTGCACGAGACAGGCACTCTAAATGACCGGGTTTTGCCTGAACTTACTTTAATAAATAAATTGAATAAATGAAATAAACATTAAGTTTATAATTGTGAACAGAAAACGATTAGGGGTCATTAGGGTGATTGCGGCCAGGCGTGCTGCACTTGCTTATCAAAGCGGTCGGCAAACGGCGTTTAAAAACGAACAAACACTAACAACAATGGCGGCTGCAACCAATTGTGTCGTTTCCGTTATTCGTCGACGACTCTCTTGCTTTCATTGTCACAGTTCTTATCAGATATATTAATAGATGCGCCCTGGACTGTACTGAGTGACTTACGTCAGTATGTCGTGCGTTTTGTTGGTATGTCACGCTTTAATTTGAATAAAATGTTCCACACCAAATGTATAGTTTTAGTGGTTGTAGCCAGGGCCATCGTAATAGATAGCCTATCAGCTAAACAATGACGAAATCACCAGTGTCCTAGCAAGCATGATACGTGGAACACCTAGACAGTCAATAATTGTTTGTTTATGCGTTAAAAGCAATTGAACATTTCGTTGTAATATGGATTTTAAAGGTTTAAACTGAAATTTATTCAATATAAATAAATAAAATTATGCATGTGAGATTACGTATGGTGAAGCAGAAGACAATCAAATGTTGCAAAATATGAAATATGAATTAAGGCAATAAACAGTTATTAAAATTAAAAGATATTTTTTATTATTATTATTATTATTATTATTATTATTATTATTATTATTATTATTATTATTATTATTAAAAGGAACGATAAATACTTTTCAATCAAAATGAAAAATAAATACTTTTTAAATCAAAGCGAACAACAATATTTTTAAATCAAAACTAAAAACGAATGATAAATTATTTAAACCGAAAAAATAACAAGTTAATAAAATTAAATTCAAACAAATAATGTTAGTATAAAGTCACTAAAGCAGAAATATTTCAAACATTAAGTATTAAAACATTCCATAAATCTGTTGTAGAATTTAATTAAATAAAGTTGATTTTTTTCTTTGTGTAATATTTGCTTTTTTTTTTAGAAATATTGTCATTTTCTTTGCGATAAAAAGTGTTTATAGAGGAATTCAATGAACTCCATATCAGCATTCTTTTTCAATTTACTTAATAGTGTGACATTCATCACAAGAGTCAACATAATATGAAAGGTTTTGGTCAGTGAAAACATTTAAAATTATATACATGGCTTTTTTTTAAATGTTTTAGTCTCAAACATTTTACAAACTCACTTTGGTATATCGAGATGGCGTGATTTTTTTTCTCTTTATCCCATTCACCCACATGTAATTTGATTTCTTGTTTTTCGGAAATGAAAAAAAAACAATAACATTCGGTCCCTTTTCGTAGTTCCCTTTGCAATTTGGAACGATGCATGATGCAAATTTAACATATATATATATATATATATATATATATATATATATATATATATATAACTTTCGGTTAAGATGTGGGGCACGTGACCAGATTTCACTGGATTAAGGTTTATGACGTCAGCAGACTAAATAACATTAGTTTATAAGCCATCTATTACGACAGTCGTAGTGTACCTTAATCTGAAAGCGTCCATCATCTCGCTGCCAAATTCGGGACATTGTCGTCGCGTGTTCATGCTGTTTACAATGAATTTAATATTAATAATAATAAAAATAAATAAACGATGTCATTGACGTACTTTTCATATAGATGCGTCCAAAGATTTCTATAAGAAGATTGTGCGCCAACACATCGACAACTCCTAATTTAGGAATAACACTTTCTAGAATTTGTGAATCTTACTCCTGAAATAACATTTTCGCCAAGCGTGAATGATCCCGGTCAGATCAAAGTGCAAGAAGAAAACCCGTACAGAAATTAAAATCGGTATTATATTGCTGTTTTCCTAATGTTATTAAATCAGAAATCATTTCGATTCAAAATCCATTTAGTATTACGCATGTAAACTTTGGAACATAACGCTTGGAATGTGTCAACCTTGTTTGAATAAGCAGGATCTAAAAAGAAGGGCGTCTAAATTTGACCTGATGTTGTGTCATTCCGTTTATTCAGATCTTGTTGACATATTTCAAGCGTGCTTTTCTCGAGTTTACATGCAAAATAGTAAATCGATTTTAAATCGAAACAATTCCTCATGTAATTATATTTAAGAAAACAATAAGATAAAAGTATTTTTTATGCATATATCTTTATTGTCACGTTGGCACACCGGTTCTCGCTAGATCATCGAAGTTAAGCAACGACGAGCTTGGCCTATACCAGATGGGTAACCATTTCGGAAGGTCAGGAGCTGTATGTACCGCGGCGAGTCGTAGAAATTTTCAGGTTGGTATCTGGAGGGCGTGTTTAACTCACGGAGTAGATACAACACCCTTAGATCAAGATGGAAAGCAACGGACACTGCTGTCTTTACTTGTCTTCCCGATATTACCATGGCTCTACAATTTGAGAGCCGTGGTCGCCAACGCTGTTTAAAAAGCAACGCCGCTGCATGTATGCATGTTCTAACCGGACCTATAACGTTTAAAAGTATTTTGTCGATAACCATGCAGATAAAACGGGTTCATGTTCATCGCCAATCATGTTTGATATTAAGAATACACTTTTGTCTGTCATATTTTCTTTTATAAATATCATTTGTATCGCTAGATGCACAGATTGGATGGGCATATTAGGGATGTGCTTTGGTCAATGTATCACGATAGGACGTTCGTGAATTTTTGAGATAAGGATTGGTTATTTTTTTTTTTTTTTTTTTTTTTTTACAAAGGCATCACCACATTATCAAGGCCCAGAGGCCACTCAAGGATAAGGGTTAAAGAGTGTACAGTAGAAATTGGTCAATATAGTAATCATTAGTAATGAAAATTTGGTAAATTTAATAACTTATATGGAACGGCTCATCAAGAACTTATTTACTTTAGACTTGAACACAACCATATTGTAGTCAGCCGGAAAGCAGGAAAACGGAAGACAATTCCACAGGCGTGCAGTTCTAAGAAAGAAGCTTTGTTCATGGAATCTACGTTTAGGTTTAGCCACAGATAAAGAGTGGGGGAAATTATTGATAGTGTTTACAGCTAGACGAGTGTTTCTTGTGAAAGTTTGGCGAGGGGGGACCAAAGATTGAAGCTCAGTTGAACACTTTCCATGAAAATAACGATACATCAGAGACAAACTCGCAACATCTCTTCTGTGAGATAGAGGTTGCAAGGAGGAGAAAAGGACATCTCCTACGAGGCTACGAAGTCTATTTTGAACTCTATCAAGGCAGGACAAGTCCTTTCTAGCAGCTCCTGCCCAGATGTGGCAACAGTATTCCATCCTTGGACGTACCTGGCTCTTATATAGGTAGAGAATAGCATCAGCAGTGAGATATCTACTGGATCGATAGAAAGATCCCACCATTTTTCCAGCGGCCTTGGCAACAGATTTGATATACGTGTTCCATTTAAGATCAGGAGTAATGGTCAAGCCCAGAAGCTTGTCAAAACTTGAGGCCTAGTGAAGACGAGAGCCATTCATTTCAATTGATGACAAATGTGGATTAGAATGTTGATGATGTAAAGAGAGAAGCTTGGTTTTAGATGCATTAAAAGTAACCAGCCACTCCTTTCCCCATTGTACTACGTGCTCAAGATCAGAGGAGAGAGAATTGGAGAGAACTTGGTCGTTTACTGTCTTAGATGTGGTACCATAAATGGTAGTGTCGTCAGCATAAATGTCTACAAATGATGTAAGGATATGATTTGGAAGATCATTAATGTAGATCAGGAAAAGAGTTGGGCCCAGGATGGATCCCTGAGGGACACCGGCATTAATACTGTGAGCTTCTGATTTTTGCCCCTCAGCTACTACTCTTATGAACCTATCAGAAAGAAATGATTTAATAATTGAGAAGACTTTTCCAGCTATACCATAGCTAGCGATCTTATGAAGTAAACCTTTATGCCATACCCTATCAAAGGCTTTAGATATGTCAAGAGCAATTGCTCTAGAAAGATTGCCACCGTCGAGAGATTCGCTAATCCTGTGCGATATAACTGTAATGACATCTGCTGTAGATCTAGCAGAACGGAAACCATATTGAGTGTCACTAAGAAGGTTATTTTTGTTGAGATGTTTGATTACTTCTGTATTTAACACAGATTCTAGCAACTTACTCATGACGCACAGGAGACTTATTGGCCTGTACTGAGAGGGGGATGAGCGATCACCTGAATTCTTAAATACAGGGCATACTGATGAGGTTTTCCAGGGAGATGGGAAACTATTCTCCTTAAGACAACGTTTAAACAGTTTTGTAAGTATGGGCGCTAATTCAGGTTGAAGTTTTTTGAGTACTATAATTGGAATACCATCAGGGCCAGTTGCTTTACTCGAATCAAGGTTTTTGATTAGCTTCGCAACATCACGTACAGATATACGTATATCACATAGCGTGTTTTCTGATACAGGAGGAAATATTGGGGGTTGGCGGTCTTGGTCGCAAAGGGTAGAATTCGTATTATTTGAGTTCATCGGACTATTGCTCTCATCTTGAGTGTCATTTTCACAACGTTTCGGTCGATGTAATCTCCGGTCTTCTTCAGATGTATCTTATCGAACTCGGAAATGTTTCTGTCGAACTCGGGAATCTGGACGGATTTTCGAGCGGATCCCTTTATTTACATTTGCTCTTGTTCCGTCAACCATTATTGGATAGAGGTCCTAAGTAATTCACAGTTGTATTTTTCGGTCGCCCACACTAAGAATTGAACCTTCAACCTTCAGGAGAATATCATATTTTACAATTGATTTTTTCAAGTACGCTAACCACTGTGCCACGGATGAAAATCCAAATAATATGTATCACGATTGCTTTTAAAATATACTTATTTGTCGGTCTATCACTATTAGGTTTATTGTTGTGGCTTTGAAACAGTATTTTCATTACTAAAAGTACAGATTGAACGCCCCCCCCCCCTCGTGTTTCTTTTTTTTTTTTTCAGATTATTGTCACAATGTTAATTGCCACTTCGATATGTCCATAATTTATTAACTAATAACGGAGATAAGGGAGATAAATCTTCCGGATGAGGACGGCGGTGTCGTCGGGAATGTTGCAATATTAATCAGTTAATGAAGAAATCGAATAATCTACTAAAAATCTAATGCAGAGGAGACAAATTTAAATAAAGTATAAAAACGTTTTTTGAACATTAAACTGAAGTCCATATCGTCTGGACGTTCGTGTTGATTAACTGAAGGATTTAGTTGTACTTCACAGTATTAATGATACGAACGCTCGTACGTTAATAAAGCGTAACAGCATATTTATCAATTCAAGATACTTCCTGTTTCGCACTAAAATGTGTAGTATAATCTAAAGACCTCGACGGAAATGTTGGTCGACACATAAGGATATTCGAAAACCGATGAGTTTCATTGAAATATGTTTACATTCTTTTAATTTTGGGGATGAGGATTGGTTATTCGTATTATTTGGATTCTTCTTATCTTGAATGTCCTTTTCACAAGGTTTCGGTCGATGTCGTCATTCGATCTTCTTCAGGCCTTTCTTGTCAAACTCGGGAATGTTTATGTCGAACTCGTCGAGAATTTGGACGAAATTTAAAACGGAATCTTTATTTACTTCGCGAGGATAGCATGCTCTTCGAAGAAGAAATAAAGGAAGAAGAAAAAGAAAAAGAAAAAGAAGAAATAAATGAAGAAGTAAAAGTTTTAAAAAATAATAATAACAATAATAGTAACAATAATTATAACAATGATAATAATAATAAAACAACAATAATAATGACAATAATAATAATTATAATAACAACAACAATAATAATAATAATAATAATAATAATAATAATAATAATAATAAAAACAACAACAATAATAATAATACCAACAATAATAATAGTAACAACAATAATAATAATAATAATAATTATAAACAACAACAACAATAATAAAAAACAACAACAATAATAATAATAACAACAACAATAATAATAACAACAATAATAACAACAACGATAATAAAAACAACAATAATATTTATAATAACAACAATAATAATAATAATAATAATAATAAAACAACAACAATAATAATAATAGCAATGACAATAATAATAACAACGTTAATAATAACTATAATAATAACAATAATAATAACAGCAATAATAATAGCAAAAATAATAATAATAAAAACAACATCAACAATAATAACAATAATTCTGATTTAATAATAATAATAACAATAATATTAATAATAACAAAAAATAATAATAATAACAGTAATCATAGCAACAATAATAATAACAATATTAATAATAATAACAACAACAATAATAACAACAATAATAATAATAACAGTAATAATAATAGCAATAATAATAATAATGACAACAACAACAATAATAATAATAATAATAATAATAATGATAATAATACAACGACCAACAATAATGACAACAGCTGAATTATTAAGGAAGCCCTTGAATGTGGAGACTAACACACACGAGCCACACGCGCTAGCCAGACAAACTGCTGCAAAGGCAAAACATGAAACGCTACATGGAACCAAGAACATTGAAGCCGCATATCTATAAGTTCTATAACCCCACTCCCATCCCCCCATTACTACATCACTGCCCCCCACTAAAAAAGAGTGAGACGAATAGCCAAGTAGATTAAAGTAGGAAGGAAAGACCGAGGAGAGAGCGCTGACCAGTCCTCCGCTGGATAAGTGCGAAGAGAACCGCGACCTTCGAGAGGCTTATTGCCACTCAAATTCCAGTGAAGAATAATAGCCGCTGCCAACGAGAAATCAATGGCAAGCAGCTGTTGCGATAATGCATATTTATTTGCAAATGTTATCGACAGAGGTGGAGAGTACTGGAAATTTGGGGAGACTTGTTGTCACTCAGCTTCTTGGGAATACCACAGGCTGTTTTCAATGAGAGATCTTTGATGAGTTATGTGAAAGCTCTTTGTAATAATAATAATAATAATAATAATAATAATAATAATAATAATAATAATAATAACTAGCGGGACCCGTGGAAATATCACAGGAGACTCATTCATGTGTAATATGTTGATGTTAGCATTCTGTAAATGTTCAGTGTAAATGGAGACGCTCGTATATTATCGTAGCTTTCTTGTTAAAACTGCAAAAATATTTATCTAAGCTAGCACGAACGCCCGGCAAAGCCCGGTCTTAAAGTACGCTTAAATATGATATTTTAATTCTTGCAGATTTCGTATATATTATTATAGAGTTAATGTTCTATCGATTCAACCTCAACGACTCCTCGATACAGGTCCAGAATAGGAAGCATGCCTTTTCCACAAATGCCAGCGGGAACTCGGCGATTACTCAGCGGATGGCGATGATCAGGCTGGCTTTGGTGTTCTGGGATGTCATTTTGGTGGTGTTCTCGACGTATGTAGTCCAGCGGGTTCAGATCGGCGGTGGAGGGGGCCAGTGAGAGAAAGGTACAATTCGTAGCACTACTTCTGAAGCCAATATTGGGTCTCTTTGAGACGTGTAGGCTGACGCCGAGTCCTGCTGTCACACTCAGGATTTACCAGCGGCCAGCAGATTGCACTATGGGATTACCCCACTCGTTAGCACATCCAGGTATACTTTGGTGTTGACTTTCAAGCCGACTTTGAGGATGTTACGTGGCATGATGTGGCCCTCACTTAAAACCACACCAAAACCATAACCGTAGCTTTTTTCTTTTTTTTTTTTACCTGGAAACTTCATTGAGCTGTGCCCTAAAGCGTCGAACCATTCGGATCTACATGGCTAAGGTTTTGTTGTCATAACTTGGATCGGTAAGAGTGTGAGATGTACAGCGGCACATCTCCGATCTCGCTCGGTGACCTTTCTGACATAATAGAAGGCCGCTTTCGCTCTTGGGATTTGTGTACAACTAGCCAAATAAAATAGATGCCCTGCAATAAAAATGAAACGGTTTCCATCAAACAGAAATAGAATCATTTCGTCTGTTTTTAAAGCGACAAATTTATCGTTACACCGATTTGTGACATTTGTTTCTTTAGAGGAGCATTATCCTTTATGAAGGGTGTCAAGAATAAATACGGTTTACTAAAATAATTTAATTGAAATCACATCATAAAGGGTTGATATTTCGTCAAAGTAAACAACTAAATCAAACATAGTCATCTTGTAGTGGATATCTTCCTTCAATTATGTTTTTATAGCTATCAAGTATTTATTTTTATTGGGTGGCGGTCTACTCATTGTTTTCGGCGATGGTCCATCGTGTTTATTACCTCCATTTTAATTGCCACTTCGATAAATATGTCCATAATTCATTAACTAATGAACGCAGATAGGGAAGATAAGGTTAATGGCGAGGAGAAGTCGTGCTGGAAGATTCTGCGAGATTAATCACTTAATGAGTGGATCGAAAATTATGCACCAAAAAATTCTAAAAAATCAATTTTAAATAAGCATAAAAACGAGTCTAACATTTAGCTATCTTGATTAAGAGAACGTGTTATTGATCTAATGGATACGGTTTCAGACTGTGAGATAATCAAATCGGGTCTCGGTTTGAAGAAAGGGTTATCGTTGGTAACTGAAGACTACTATTCGTTGTATAGACTAAATTCAAATATGACGTTTCTGAATTTTTGAGATGAGGATTTTTTATGCGTATTATTCATCGGACTACTGTTCTCATCTTGAGTGTGATTTTCACAACGTTTCGGTCGATGTAACCTCCGACCTTCTTCAGGTGTATCTTGTCGAACTCGGGAATGTTTCTGTCGAATATGTAAATCTGGACGGAATTTCAAGCGGAACATATCTCCGGCAACAATTATGGTCTTTGGTGTGGTTTCAAGCGAGGGCCACATCATGGCATTTCACATCTTTGGAATCGGCTTGAAATGTTACACCAAAGTGTACCTGGATGTGCTGAACAGTGTGGTAATCTGCTTGTGCAATCAGGTGCCACTGGTAAACCCTGGGTGCGGCAGCGGGCAAGGTGTCGGCCCAAAATCTAAAGGAACCCAGGCTCGGCTTCGGAAAGAAGTGCTACGACTTTATACGATTCTCTCACTGCCTCCCTTACCCCCCGACCTGAACCCGCTGGACTACTTCGACTGATGATACGTCGACAACATCAGTAACATGACATCCCACAAAACCAAAACAGGCTTGATCGCCGAGCTCCCGCTGGCACTTGTGAAAAGGGCATGCTTCCTATTCTGGACCCGTATAGAGGCGGTAATTGAGGCTGGAGGCGGCTACATTTAATAGATGTTAGCTCCACTAAATACTCAACTCACCTGAACTGATTTTTTTTCAATAAATGTTTTAAATAAACTATAGTGTTGTTTCTTTTAGGGCGACAACTTGATCATTCCACTCTGTATATGTAATCTAAGCGTTCAGCATCTTGTGAAAAATTATTCTTAACGTACGCTACCTCCATGAGAGGAGATAATATGTGATATCATTATCTCGTGACAACAGAACAGAATAGATACTACACTACCGGCAAAGGACGGAGAATTGTTTGTGGCAATGATCCCATGAATAGAGAGCAAAAACCAGGCTATTCGCTTCCCACGAATATTGAGCTAATCCCTGGAACAATATAATGACCACACAACAGATTCTACACTGCCCTTTGTAAAAATAAATGGCAGCGACAATGCCTGCGATGATCATTTAATGATGAACTTCCATATCCTACTTTACTCAATGGGGGAGAAAACGTCTGTGAAGACATGGCCATGACTATTGAAAAGTCACTAGCATTGAAAGATAATATAACGACACAGTAATAGAAGTAATAATATAGTTTGGATTTTAGACAAGCAAATAAATATCATTACTAATAACTAGCGCTATGACAACAGAATATTTTTATCAATGTCTTAACTCTCGAGTATATATTCGACACAGTTAATCAAACGAGAACCATATCACTCTATATAAAAAGCATAGCCGATATTAAGGGAAACACACTCGAGAGTCAAAACAAGGAAAAGAATATGCTGTTGTCCTAGCCCTACTAAAAACAGTACCATATTACAGCAATAAAAGTAATAGTATGGTTTCGTCTTCAGAGAGACGTATCAAATCTCCATTAGTTATAGACATGTATTCGGTTAATTTAGTCACATGCAATTTAAATTTTGAAAAAGAAATTATTGTGTTCATTACTTTACAATATGAATTTAAATTAAACTATGTTAGTTTTCAAGTCACAGATTATGATGTCATTTATGTCACGATTATCTTTAAACTTCATTTTAATGCAAACTTCTTGGCGACCATGCATTTCCAATTTTATTCATTTTAATGAAAGTTTTTTTTTTGTTTTTTGTCGGGGCACTGATGTGAGCCCTACTTCCTCCAGCGCTACCACAATTAGACATATTTCATAAAGTTTCTTTATTATACCTTCGGAGATTAGTGTACCCGACTATTTAGAGAAAAAATGTCGTTTATTAGTGAAAGTGATACAATCGAAAGAATAAAAACTCGGCATGAGACTTTCACAGTCCTCGTGATAACGACTACATCAGATCTACTCTGCATACTAGTAAGACTAACAATTATTATATCGCAAGCAATAATAACTGTAATACTAACAACTGAAGCGAGGAAACAATAAGTAGAATACCCCCACGTAAACTATGAAAAAACCCAAGTCTCTGTTTTTATTTGTAATAGTTTCAGGAGATCAAAGGCGATGAAGACTTTTAAGAATGACTCGTGAAAATTCCTGCATCCAAGCGGGGGCTTGACAAAATTCCTTCCGTCTCTTAAGAATTCATAACAAAAAACAATGCCTGAAGCAAACGCTTGTCGCCCACCCGTTTTCAAACGATGGAAGATTATCCGAAGCTTTACTGTGAAATGCATACTGACACAATAGGCGGATTGTTTGTATTAGAAGATCTCCGCCTCAGCTGAGTTAGTATATTCTTTCAATTACTAGATCCTTGGCCTTTTTTACTGTTGGATTATCATTAGTCGAGGACATGGGCCATTCAAGGATAAGGGTTAATGAGATGAAATTATGTTCAGCCAGAATATTAGGGTTAATTAATGAAATCCATACTGCATAAGAGATGCCCATGTATATATATATATATACCTCTTACACACACGCATATATACACAAGCATACACATACATACACACACATGCATATATACCAGGCACATACATATTATTGGCCCCCACGCGGGTGAAACAATACTTTAAACTATATTTAATAATATAATTCAAATTTGATGTAGAGGTTTTTCTATCTATCTTATAAAAACACGGAGTGCGATTTTGAGGAAGCACACACACATATGTACACACAAACACACATAGACACAAACGCAGACACACACACATATATCTATAATATAAAGCTGAATGTCTGTGTGTGTGAGTGTGTGTGTGTGTGTGTGCGTGTGTGTGTGTGTGTGTGGTCACGAATAGGCTCCTATATGGTTGACTATTTTAAAAAACTGATTACATATAATGATAGAAGATGTATCGAGACACAGGAATGGGTATGTTTGATCTGGCAGAACGGTGGCTCATTAACATTGTGGGGGTCTGCGTACGCGCCTGGTCCACAAAGTATGGAAATAAAAAATTTTAAAATTAAAAAAAAAAACCTTTATAAGTGTTTTTGATATAGATGTACATAATAATACTTTTATAAGTATGTTTTAACTTAAATAGGGATGGTATAATAAAATTGTGGGGTCTGCGTTCGCGCCTGGCCTCCATAGAATGGAAATAGGTGCAAACTTTAATAAAGACTTTTCATATCTATCTGCGTAAGTATACTTTGATAATTATGTTTCAGTTTGAAGAAATATAGTATAATAAAATTACGGGATGTTCGTTCGCACCTGACCTCCATAGAATGAAAATATGTCTCAAAGTTTAACATGGGTTGTAATATTGTGATAAGTGTTTCAGTGTGAACAGGTATGGTATAATAAATTATGGGGTTTATCTTTTACTTTTACTTTCATCATATTTTGCTTTGGTTTTGATACCCCCAAATTCAACCCAAATGTACAACCCTTCCTTTTCATAACTTCTGAGCAGCGGCTTGGTTCCCACCAGTTCTGGCAAATAGCAAATACGATCCGGAACAGAAGTGTGCGTTCTATCCCAACCATTATCAATGGGCCAGAGGTCATCTCGTCAGCATCCGACAAAGCCAAACTATTTGTCAAGAACTTTGCAGCAAAGTCTACCCTATGCGACGAAGGCCATCAACTCCCCGTATTTCCTCATACAACACACAATACGCTAGGTAACATACAAATATATGTGCGGGAGGTCGCCAAGCTAATCAAGAACCTTGATTCCAGTAAAGCAACTGGCTCTGAAGGTATTTTTTTTTTTTTTTTACATAGGCATCACCACATTATCAAGGCCCAGAGGCCACTCAAGGATAAGGGTTAAAGAGTGTACAGTAGAAATTGGACAATATAGTAATCATTAGTAATGAAAATTTGGTAAATTTGATAACTTATATGGAACGGCTCATCAAGAACTTATTTACTTTAGACGAACACAACCATATTGTAGTCAGCCGGAAAGCAGGAAAATGGAAGACAATTCCACAGGCGTGCAGTTCTAAGAAAGAAGCTTTGTTCATGGAATCTACGTTTAGGTTTAGGCACAGATAAAGAGTGGGTAGTCCAATTATAGTATTAAAAAAGCTACAACCAGAAATTGCCCCCATACTTACCAAACTGTTTTAACGTTGCCTTAAGGAGAAGTGCTTTCCAACACCCTGGAAAACCTCATCAGTATGCCCTGTATTTAAGAATTCAGGTGATAAGTCATCTCCCTCTCAATACAGACCAATAAGTCTCCTGAGTGTCATGAGTAAGTTGCTGGAATCCATATTAAATAGAGAAGTAGTCAACCACCTCAGCAGGAATAAACTTCTTAGTGACATGCAATATGGCTTCCGTTCTGCTAGATATACAGCTGACGTGCTAACAGTTATATCTCATAGGATTAGCGAATCTCTCGACAAAGGCTTCATTTCTAGGGAAATTGCTCTTGACATATCAAAGGCCTTCGATAAGGTATGGCATAAGAGCCTACTTTACAAGATTTCCAGCTACGGTATAACTGGAAATATTTTCTATATCATTAAATCATTTCTCTCTGATAGGCTCATAAGAGTAGTGATTGATGGGCAGAAATCAGATGCCCACAGTATTAATGCTGGAGTCCCTCAGGGGTCCATCCTAGGCCCAACATTCTTCTTGATCTACATCAATGATCTCCCAAAACACATACTAAAATCATTCGTTGACATCTATGCTGATGACACGACTATCTATGGAAACACATCAAAGGCCGTAAATGGCAATGATCTCTCTGATTCTCTCTCCTCAGATCTTGAGCGCGTGGTTTTGTGGGGGAAGACGTGTCTGGTTACCTTTAATGCATCTAAAACTAAGCTCCTATCATTACATCATAAACGCTCTGATCCCCATCTGGCATCGATTGAAATGTATGGCTCTCGTCTAGGGGAGGCCCCATGTTTTGATTAGCTTCTAGGTTTGACCATTACTCCTGATATGAAATGGAACACATACATCAAGTCTGTGGCCAAGGTCGCTGGGAAAATGGTGGGATCCTTCTACCGCTCAAGAAGATATCTCACTAATGATGTAATTCTCTATCAATATAAAAGCCAAGTACGTCCAAGGATGGAGTACTGCTGACATATCTGGACAGGAGCTTCTAAAAACAGTCTATCCTGCCCTGACAGAGTACAAAATAGACTTCGTGGCTTGGTGGGGGAGTATCTTTTCTCTTCCCTCCAACCTCTCTCCCACAGAAGAGACGTTGCGAGCCTGTCTCTGTTTTATCGGTATTTCCATGGCAAGTGCTCATCTGAGCTCCATTCTCTGGTCCCCCCCCCCGCCAATCTTTCACGAAAAACACCCGACTGGCTGAAACTACTGTCAATAATTTTCCCCACTCTTTATCCGTGGCTTAATCAAAACGTAGATTCCATGAACCAAGAATCTTTCTCAGAAATGCACGGCTGTGGAATTCTTTGCTGTTTGCCTGTCCCCCCCCCCCGAATTCAACTTGGATGTCTTCAAGTCCAACACAAACAAATTCCTGATGAACCGCCCCCTTAAGTAATGACACCTATCAAATCCCCAATACTAACTATTACTACGATACTATCCCACTGATTAGTGTACACACAATAACCCTTATTCCCGAGTGGCTCATGGGCCTTGATAAGTGGTGTCCCCCATGTAAAAAAAAAGCATTTTCTGTAGGCTGTTTTTGAACCCAGTCAACGACCGGTTCTTTTGCTAGTATACATATATATATATATATATATATATATATATATATATATATATATATACATACATATACATATATATATACATATACATATATATATATATATATATATATATATAATTAAAATGCAAAAAATAAAATTGTCTTTATGTACACACAAACACACAGACACAGACACTCATAAACAATTTAATCGATAAACAATTTAGGACGCTAAAAACGTACTTTTTTGTAACGCAAACCAATTAAAATATATTTTCGGTTTTATTTATTGTTTTTCTTTTTTATTCGTTATGTTCATGTTAGAAGTGTAGAAAAATAAAATGTATAAATAAAAAAATAAATAAACTGGAACCGGGTGCAGGGTTTTAACGCCTCAGTCAAACCATTTGAGTTTTATATTATAATATATAAAGTAGTTTATTTTTCGGTTAGAAGTATAAATTTCCTGAATCTCGCAAATAAAATAAACGGCACTTGCACAGTTTAATCTAGAAATTTAAAATGAAAATATTCGAAAAGGTTATATTGTTCGTACCCGTTATGGAATTAAGTTCTCCGAGAAAAAAATTCACTTAATTTGATCAAATAGTTTTCTTTTACATAGGAAAATTACATTTTAATGAGATCAATCCATCGTCGTCATTGAGCTGTTTAAGGACTCGGCGGACTTTAAACGAAAAATTGATTAACAAAGGACAAAATGAAAAAAGGATTAAAAAAGGACACAGAAACTCTTTAAAATAAGTGAAAAAAAACTCAAATATTTATCTAAGTATTTTTTCTGCTCATGTTTCAAAATAATCTCGTCAAATTTTGACAAACTTTAAGCTGTGATTGGAGTTATCTCCCCTGGCGCTCCCTCCTCATCAACGAAAAATCAAGATGGCCGCTACCCGATCGACCTCATTAAAATTTGATTTTCCTCGGTAAAAAAAACTTCTTGATCAAATTAAGTGATTTCTTTGCCATGAAAACTTTATTCCATAACGAGTACGTACAATATACTTTTTAAAAAAATATTTTCATTTTTTAATGTCTTAATTAAACTGTACAAGTGCCAAAAGAAACTTTATAAAAAACTTGATATTTAATTTTTGTTATTGAGATTATTTTTACAAAGGTTTTATCTCGAACTTTCTTTAGAAATTCTTATATCTAACACGAAACTTTACCCTTTAAAGACCTTTTGTACAATCGACGCGGGAAGCACAAGTACGTCCAATGATGGAGTACTGTTGCCACATCTGGGCAGGCGCTGCTGGAAGCATCTCATCCTGCCTTGATAGAGTTCAAAATAGACTTCGTAGCTTAGTGGGAGATGCCCTCTTCTCTTCCCTGCAACATCTTCCCCACAGAATAGACGTTGCGAGCCTGTCTCTGCTTTATCGTACTTTCCATGGGTAGGGCTCGTCTGATGTCCAATTTATGGTCCCCTCACCAATCTTTCACGAAAAACACCCGTTTAGCTGAAACCACTGTCAATATTTTTCCCCACTCTTTTTCTAAACCGAAACGTAGATTCCATGAACAAAGTTTTTTTCTCATAATTGCACGCGTGTGCAACTCTCTTCCGTTAGTCCGTTTTCCAGCTGACTACGATTTGGTTGTCTTCAAGTCCAACGTAAACAAATTTTGATGAACCGTCCCATTAAATAATCTACTAATTTCTACTACTAACGATTACTAAGAAATAATCCCATTGACTACTGTGCACTAAATAACCCTTATCCTCGAATGGCTCCCGGGCCTTGATGTGGTGACCCCTTTGTAAAAAAAAAATAGTTCTAAGTTACGGGTTGAAGGTCTAATACGCAGTACAATGTTTCTAAGAATACCATTGCAAATTACCTAATAGATTTCCATCTGGTCATGGCTGACGCAACGAGAGCAAACTACCCTGCGGGTTAAATAAAAGTATCCATTCAAAATTCTGGAGGCTTGGTATGAAGGTCCTTGAGTTCGCCAACATTCATTTGAATTAATGAAGAGAAACGTTGTCTGAATAATTTCAAAACTGCAAATTCTTCATCTTAAACTTTCAGACATATTGATCTTAAATATTTTGTAGAGAATATTCTTTTCATTATCTTCACACTCGAGTATATATCAGTTAATATCTTATATGCTTTTAGACAGAGTGATGTGGCTCTCAATTGATTAACTGTGTCATACTATACTCGAGATTCAGAACAATGAAAAGAATATTCTCTTGTCATGGCCCTAGTCATAACGTACAAATCGCTACATCAGTCTTATGAAGCATATGCTAGTTTCCACTTAAGCGCATATTAATATTCTTTCATCAAAGTAAACACAAAAACAACAGTTTAAAAGTGTTAAATAGTTCTCATGTTAGGAGCATTAGTTTAAATGCCAAGGCGTTGTTAGTCCATGATCGGCATTGACTGATCTCAGAGGTTTCAGTTCTGGTGTTGATATGCTCGGTGCACCACATCGATAAATCTTGCAAAGGCAACTCAGCCGTCTGTGGATGACTAAAGATCTTTGTAAGCCCAAATAGGACGCCCTCCGGTAATTCATAATATTTATTTGCTTCCCCACCAAAGCAAATTAGGCACAAGGCCGTCTTTAATGTGGGGTAAAAACCAGGTCCCCTAAAAGTAGGCAAAAAGGGGGCACTCTGGTTACCAAAAATAATAATTGTTCCAGTATAGTGGGTTTCCCCTCCATTGACTGGTACAAATTATCTTAAGTGTAGCATCTGCAGAACAGATACTACACTTTGATACCGGCCTGAAGGCCAAGAACAACAGAAAAAAGGCAGGGTATTTATTTGCTCCCACACCGAGCAAATTAAGCACTGGGCCGATTTTTAATGTGAGGAGTGAAGGGGAAATGGGGACCAACTCCCCGGGGAGTAGGGGGGGCTGGATAGTGACAATTGTTATGAGGGGTTGCCCCTATATTGACCAAGGTCTTATATGTGGGAATGCCCCCACATATGGTCTTTGCTTGCAGTATCTACCGGAAAAGATGCTACACTTTGATCCCGGCCCGAAAGCAAAGAAGAACAGAAAAAAGGTAAGCGTCTTTTCTTTTTCATATATTTATATAACCATTGCGATGTCAATTATTCTTTGCACTGGTGTCCCGATCGAATCCTTATTCAACTATTACGACTGTAAGCTAGACAAACGAAGTTCTATTCCGGCTTGAAGCTGTGATTTTGATATAAAATTTAAAAGCTGTATATGTATGTATATATATATATGTATATATATATATATATATATATATATATATATATATATATTATAAAACTCAAATGAGATTGTAACGGGTGTTGTAATCCAACATCCGGGTTACGACTTCCGGTAGCGCATGCGTACATAAACATAAACCAATAACAGCGTAAACAAATAAGCACAAATCGCTGGACCGGTTTCGTTCGAACAAACGGAGTCCCTAGAAAAGCGAATATCTTAAATTTATTGAATAAAAAACTTCAAGATATGGCAAGCAAACGCCAAACGTGATTACAAATAATACGTATAATCATCGACCTGTTTCATATATACGATATATATTATACTAAATAATCAACGTGACAATAAAACGTATTGTTTTACTGTGTATATTTTCAGCGTCTCAATTGTTTGGGGTTTTTTTCGCGTTGAAATTAAAAGATATATCAAATTTTGAATTAATCTTTAAGTATTATGATATCTGTTCAGTGCATATTTACTTATAAATATGGCAAACCACTTATAATTCAATCAGTGTAAGTATTTTTTTTAAATAATCAGTTATAAACAGAACGACTCATAGAAATCTATCTATGTTCTTTTTTCATTGTACTATACTTTCATAGAAATGTTTCTGTTATGTCACAAAAAAACTATTTTCTTTACGTCACAGATGTCACGCTCATACATTAATTCCATAGCTAATATAACATACTGACCAAACATGTCACGGGTAGTCTAGTATATATATATATAAATATATATATATATATATATATATATATGTGTGTGTGTGTGTGTGTGTATACATATATATATATGTATGTACATATGTGTGTGTATATATATATATATATATATATAATGAAATAAGAATTACAGTTAAGTTTACCAAAATAATCCTAGATGGCAAAACTAAAGTATATTATAAATATTGAAGAGTTAACATTTATAAAGTAGTCTCAACCTGATGTAAAAGCTCGATAAAACCAAATAGAGAAATAGAGCTTATAATAACTTACGACTTACTTGTAGTTTGATTAAATATTTTTGCAAGCAAAATCCGATCCCGCATTTTGCTGATTCCTAACCTCTGAGGAGAAGGAAAGTATTTCTTCGAAACTCCGCGGATAACGGACTATCCCCTTATTTTGTGCTTCCTATTTAAAATTAAATATGTTTTAAACTCTTTTTAACATATTTTATGAATGCACAAATACTATATACTGGAAAATATAGAATGAGTCATTTATTTAATGAAGATATACATACGAGGGTCGTGCAATAACTAATGTCCCTGACCCACTTCCCATAGCAGTAGAGCAACGAAACTTGGCAGTTATTAGTCTTTCGTTACATAGGAACCACCCAGAGTAATGCATTTCTCCCATCGTTTGATGCACCTCTGAGGAACGTTTTTTGTAGAATACCCAAGGTTGGTCCTCCAACTACGACGTGACTTCAGAAATCAAGGCTGCATTATCTGGGAAATGCTTTCCTTTTAAAAACAACTTCATGGCTGGGAAGAGGTGAAAGTCAGAGGGTGCAAGGTCAGGAGAGTAGGGAGGATGAGGAAGCATTTCATAACCACACGCCCGTACTTCTGATCTGGCGACATGCGAGTTGTGGGCCGAAGCGTTTTCCTGCAGGAGGAGGGTACCTTTGCTGATCTTGCTCCGCTTCTTGATTTTGATAGCTTCCCATAATTTCCTCAAAAGTGAAGCACAAACGCTCCTTTAATTGTGGTACCCTTTGCCAGGAAATCTGTCATCACTACTCCGTCCTGGTCCCAGATGACTGTGAGCATGACCTTGCCATCGGAGGGCTGCACTTTTGCCTTCTTTGGAGGTGGTGAGTCCAAGTGCTTCCACTGTATTGACTGGACTTTGGACTCTGGATCATAGTGATGGACCCAGGTTTCGTCCTGTCTAATCAGTCTTTTGAAAAGCTTTAACTCATCTTCTTCGCACATCTCCAAATTCATCCTTGAACACTCGACATGTTCTCGCTTCTGGGATGGTGTGAGCAACCTGGAAATCCATCTGGAAGACACCTTATGCATATGCAAATGGTCATGAATGATAGTTTCCACAGACCGTGTACTAATCTTGACATCTTGGGATATTTGGCGAATACTAATGCATCGACCTTCCAAAATGGCAGCCTCAACTTGACGGACAGATGCCTCATCAATGGCAGAAGGGGAAGGCGCCGAGGTCTGAGAGCTGTTTCCATAGACTTCCGGCCATGTTTGAATTCATGATGTCAGCGTTTTACAAGTTCATATGATGGCGCATTATCACCATGAGCTTCTTTCATTTCCTCAAAAGTCTCCTGTGGTGTGCGTCCTTTCAAATACAAAAACCGGATCACTGCTCGACATTCAACAGACTCCATTTCGCACCTGACTCAGTTCAATCACCTGTAAAACAGAAACCACAATTAGATCAGAGCTGTAATTTGCCACATAACCCATAGAGATATAAATCATTGCATATAAAAAATTTCAGCTAGATCAGACAACTGGAAGTGGGTCAGGGGCATTACTTATTGCACACCCCTCGTACATTTAGTTTAGGGATAACAGGGACTCTTTATATTTCGAAGCATAATGCTTCACATCAGAAAGGCAGAGAAGGTGCTAGATAACACAATGGGGGCGTGACGTCTATCGAGGCAATCATCAGAAACGAAATAAATAAATAAAATTATTGATGTTGTTAGGGGAAACTATACTGAATTCTAAGATAAAGGAGCGTACTATATAAAGTGTAGTGTAAAAATGAGTGCAGGGTTTCTATCATAGTTTTAAATAATGTAAGTAGTTTATGTGTTTAAGATTCAGAGGGAGTTATAGGGGTAGTTGGTTTGTGGTTTTATTTTATCCGTGTGTAAGGTGTATAGTGGCGATGCAGGGGATTTATGTTAAAGGGTTTTATCGACAGCGGTAACCGAGAGAACAATAGCACTTAGAGACGGTGTATGTTTTCAGGCCTAATATTATGATGAAGAATTAAAGCGATGACGTATATATTAAGATGGATTAATCAAAGTAACTTATATCACAGCAATACTTATAAGGGGAATAATCCTCTTATGAATATATTCTTCAATATCAGTTCCATTGAAATTTGTTGAGCTTTATATCATCCCGATAAGTCCCCCTCTCTCTTCTATCTGGTTATATATATATATATATATATATATATATATATATATATATATATATATATATATATATATATATATATAAGAGTAGGTAGTAGTTTGATTGAAGCATTGTTGGTAAAGAAATATATAGAATTTTTTTAAAGCCAAAGACAATGCGGGGAAAGACCGGAATTATGAAAGTAAAGAAAGAAAAACAAACAAATGTAGACGGGTAAGCTTGAGTAGAGGAGTGTCTAGCCTTTATTTGTCTATTCGTCTGTAGATAGACTAATAAAGGCTAGACACTCCTCTACTCAAGCATACCCGTCTACATTTGTTTGTTTGTCTATCTTTACTTTCATAATTCCGGTCTTTCCCCGCATTGTCTCTGGCTTTAAAAAAAAATTATATATATATATATATATATATATATATATATATATATATATATATAAATTGGTTGAGAGATTCTAACGAAAGAAAAATGTATATTTAAATAAGAAAGGTCACCAAGAATTGCTATGTATTTTTTAACATTATTTTATTATTCCGTCTTTTGATTTTTCATATAAAAAGGTATCATATTTAGATCATTGTAATAATGTTTTGAAATCATTGAAATAGTTTTTTACGCGTTTCAGACGTTCTCTGTAGCGTCCTCTTCGGAAATTATTCAAAGTGTAAATTTTTTTGGTTACATGTTCCCCGAGCGGTGGAAATGTCTGTAAATAATTTTATACATACCCGTGAAGACATTTAGAATCATTTACAGACAATTCCACCGCTCGGGAAACATGTAACCAAAATGGACTGCGAAAATTCTTTTATACATTCTGAACACATTTTAAATGTATTTTAAATGTTTTACACTTTGAATAATTTCTGAAGAAGACGTTACATAGAACGTCTAAAACACTTCTCCCTAATACTAATAACCATTTCTGTAAGGTCTGACGAGGCTGTTGGATCGTAAACATGGTCCAACATCTGAAACATATTTAACCAAACAGATCAAACGGTAATAAAAAAAACAGACACATATTTGCTCTGCAATAGTATTGAGCACGCTCTTCAGGTTTTTACTAATTACCAGTTTTACCATGTATATATGTATGTATGTATATATTTGTAGTCATGTACATACAGTCCTGTTTCGTTGTATCACAGCTAATCAGTGCCGCTAGACTATCACCTCTCCCAAGCTGACGATTGAACCTAGAACCATCGCGTTGACAGTCTGCAGTTCTACCGATTGACCCACGGTATGCGTGTGTGTGTGTGTGTGTGTGTGTGTGTGTACGTGCGTCAGCACTAACCTTATTCGAGTTTAGCCAGCTCCCTCCGAACAAGGAAGTTCCATCGGGGTGTGAAATTCACAAGCGGTCCCCAGTCACACGTATATCCCTGTCAGGGAAGATGACGTGTTAGGTTTGAACAACTTTTATAGGGAGGTGTCAACGTCCTCCTACATACAGCGCCTGGAATTTCCAAATTGGTCACCCATTTTTGTAATGACCAGGCTAAACGTTGCTTAACTTCGGTGATCTGACGAGAATCGAGATGTCAACGTGATTATGCCGTACTATATATACACTTATAAAATAAATGAATAATTTATATATATATATATATATATATATATATATATATATATATATATATATATATATATATAAAACATTATAAATGGAGGATTTAGGACTTGATAGACTAACAGGCATACAAGGGGCAAAACAACTGAGATAAATGCATAGATTTGCTGATAGACAGATAGATACAACGATAGATTACAACATTTTTCTGTGAATTTATTCTTTCATTACTTATCTCAGTTTATATATTTAGTAGGTTTTCCATATTAGATTCGTTCAAAGATTCTATCGTCTGCTAATGGCGTCGGATAGTGTTTCTGCCAGACGAAATCGCGATATCGTTAGCATCTCATCTCACCTAGAAATAACACTTACCCCGTGCTTTTGATGGGAAAGTCATTTTAAGAACACAAAACGTCCCAGAATGCATATTAACATCGGCTATTTAATACGCGCATCCCAGAATCACAATAAAAATGCAAATTGTACGCATATATATATATATATATATATATGTGTGTGTGTGTGTGTGTGTGTGTGTGTGTGTGTTTATGTGTGTATATGTGTGAATGCTTGTATATATATATATACATACATATATATATATATATATATATATATATATATATATATATATATATATATATATATGTAAATCGCTGTCCGAGATGATAACTACGTATGCAAATAGATATTAAACTATTTGCAAAAAAGATCTCATTGATAATCTTTGAACAAAGGAGAGTTTAAGCCCTCCCCCGCGTCTCGGAACTCGGTAAATAATGGCTGTCGGCGTTGTATTATAAACAGAAGGGAGGGTAAAAACGTACAATGATGGCGGCCAAATCTAAACAAAGATGGACGCCGTCACTTATCTGCATCGACCAATGAAAAAACAGGTGTCTCAGTTCGACATTAGCAGCGACCTCGGCAGCGATGATAATGGCGAATTGAACTGCACCAATAATAATGACGCCTGCAAATGAAACAACGGCCGTTTTATATTCTGACGTTAGTTGGAAAATAGATGGAATATGCATAATCGATACTCTTGGTATACATATATCGACAAGCGTTAATCACACACATATACATATATGACTATATTTGTATATGTACTAGCAGCTAAGTAAAATATGCATAAATATTATATTTTAATTCTTGCAAATTTCTTATTTATAATTCTAGAACTAAGTCTTTATTGATGATTTTTTTTATATATAATGATTTAAAAAGTTGTAAAAAAAACGTGTCTTGCGTACCATCCGCTAGAATCGAAACTAGAACGTTTAGCGCACCAGCTTCAGTCGTTAATATATCTCTTCAGCGCCGTTACCGTCTTAGCAACTGCAATATGAACCCGAAATCAACTTATAGCTATGAATATTTAATGTTGCGCGTGCGCAAAACAAACAGCACAAGAAATATTTTATTAAACTACCTTTGTCAATGTCAACTGTTTTGGTTTAAACTTTGACATATAAGCAGCAATTTTTGCCGGCTAAAAACCCGATCCAAGATTTGCTTTATATGTCATGGTTTTAAGTGGTTTAATTTTATCACTTTCTCATCTATCTGCTGAGTTAGCTCAAACGATTACGAACGCGACTGAAGCGTTGACTCCTTTGGTATCGATTCCTGCTGGTGGCATCCAAGTTTTTTTTTAATCAGTTCTATATTTTCTGTACAAATAAAACAGTAGATGAATGTATGTTTGTATGTGTGTGCGTAAATATTTAGCCGATAAACTCTTAAACTACAGGTCACATAACACTGAAATTAACAGGAAATAGTAATCATACACCTAGGATTGTTTATAACAAGTAAAATCTTTGTTTGGATGGATGAATAACGCGAACAGTAGACGGCAATATGAAATACTAAATGTTCCTTTCAACTTGACGATATTGCTATTAGTTTGCGCATGCATAAAACTAACTAACCAACTTATTAACTAACTAAATATATAACTAAATATATTTCTAACGTATATATATATATATATATATATATATATATATATATATATATATATATATATAAGAGTAGGTGGTAGTTTGCTTGAAGCATTGTTGGTAAAGGAATATATGGAAGTTTTAAAAGCCAAAAACAATGTGAAAAAGACCGAATCATGAGAGTAAAGAAAAGAAAAACAAACAAACAATTAGTGTGTTTTAGAAGAAAATGCCTAACTTTTTATTCATCTATCATTCCTCACCTCGATGTATAATTATTTTATAACCAAGTTGCTGGTATATCCAATGTATATAAAGTCCGTTGGTGGTATGGAACTTTGATTAATTTCGGGAGAAAAGTACCTCCCCTTTTTCAAAAAAGAAAACAAAACTATATTAAAGATGGCGGAAGAGAAGAGGTCAGGACCGCAAAAAGATCCGATTAGTTTAAACGTATCAAGCTGGGGGTGTAATTTTATTTTATTTATTTACTATTTTTTTGTTATAAACATTGGCTATATATATATATATATATATATATATATATATATATATATATATATATATATATATATAATATTGTATAATTTATTATTATTATTATTATTATTATTATTATTATTATTATTATTATCATTATTATTATTATAAACATATCAGTAATCTTAAGAATGTAAATTGGTTTTTATAGATATAAAGAAATATCCTAAAATCCTAACAGTTTTTATGGGGGTAATAAAAATATATTTAACCTCATAGATCAATGCGTAATTTGAGATAAACGATAAAACAAAACTATAGTTAAATTTCTAACGCGGTAGAAAGAGCCCACCTTCATCCCAGCAGTCTTGGCAATGTTCTCCATGTATCTGGTCCAACTCATGTTCCCTGTGAACGTATATATATATATATATATATATATATATATATATATATATATATATATATATATATATATATATATGTACAGTACTTTATGTGGATGACTATATATATATATATATATATATATATATATGTATATATATATATACACATATATATATATATATATATATATATATATATAAATTCTTATATTCTTATATTTTTATTTTTGTTTTATCTGTATAGCTACACATTTTTTCGTTACCGAATCGTATCAAGGAACCAGTAACTTCAGTCTTTACAGAAATGGTTATTATGATTAGAAAAAAAACGATGTTAGAAGAAGCATAATATATATATAAATATATGTGTGTGTGTGTGTATCATTCAAACACTGCCGTATTTGAATGATACACACACACACACACATATATATGTATATATGTATATATATATATATATATATATATATATATATATATATATATATATATATAGCAGTGTTTGAATATATGCTTATGTGGCAGTTTTAGTCATTAAGAACTACTTTAAAGCTTCACAGCTCACTCATTTTTCGACCAAATTTCAAACAATTATTAAAGTTTATAGATCCCCTTCTCAGCAGTATTGGAGAAAAAAAATTAAATTTTATTCTGTAAAACAAAAGTTCTGATGAATTTTCTGGTGTTCAAAATCATAAAAATACGTAAGGAGGTGAGCGACGCTTTTTACGACAGGTTTCCGTACCAACCACGTTGTTTCAGCGACTACTGCTGCTACTAATTCACTGATGTCGCTAAAAGTGAAGTAACTAATAAAATAGAAAGAATTAACGCATGAAAGAGAGATAATTGCCGGGTTTTATTGAAAGCAGACGAGTGCAGTACATTGTTATTACGGGGCAAAAAAATCAAACTGAATTTTAAAAAAAAACATGTGAATTTTTTTAATGCCTGGAAAAATCATGGATTACAATCGAAAAATGCGAGAATGAAAAGTAATATGGTTAAGTTTAAAGATGAAAAAGTAAAGGACTAGTTATTAAAACTGGAAAAGAAAAGGAAAAGATATTCTAGTAAAAAATATAATAAATTTATAACTTAACATATTGCATCGTTAAGAATTTTTTTGAAAATTCAATTGATAACATTATATAATCAATTCTTAATGCTGCAATATTTTAAGTTATAAATTTATTATATTTCTTATTAGAATAACTTGTCTTTTTCTTTTCGAGTTTTAACAACAAGCCCTTTACTTTTCCATTTTTAAGCTTTACCATATTACTTTTCAGGCTCGTACTTTTCTATCCGAATATATATATATATATATATATATATATATATATATATATATATATATATATATATATATATATATATATATATATTGAATTCATTCAACAGCAGCGCCAACAAAATAAGAAATAATATGAATATATATATATGCCAGTATTAGCTCAATAATACAGGCCTCAGACTACAAAATCTTTGTTTTGAAAAGTTCAACAGCGCTAAGTAGTCCTAAACGACGGAACAACTGTCCGTAAATGATGAAATATCAAATATATGTAAATTCATACAATTGTTAGCGACAAAACAAATGCCTGTTGGATATTGCATTTTAGTTTTATGAATTTTTCTCTGAATGTAATAATCATTCATAATTCCTGAGATTAAAAAAATATGAAACATTTAAAATTCATTATCTATTGATATTTTTCTATCTAGTTTTAAGACTTAGGCGATTATCAGTTTATGCTTGCATAGGAAAAATATCTTTATATGTACAACATATATATATATGTGTGTGTGTGTGTGTGTGTGTGTGTGTGTGTGTGTATGTGTTTTGTGTATATATGTTATAAGAACACACACATATATATGCATATACATACAAACATATATAAATATGTGTATGCATATATATTATATACGTATGTATGCATTCACGTACATATATATACAGCTATATAAATATGTGTGTGTATGTGCGTGTGTGTGTGTGTGTGTGTATTACCGTTTTATCTGCTTAGTTACACATTTCGATTACCAAATCGTGTTAACGATCCAATAATTTCGTCAGACTTCACAGAAATATTTATCATGAGGAAAAAAGATTAGAAAAAGCATCAAAATTCCAATAAAAAAAAACAGCAGAAGCTTTCCTTTTGCTTTAATGTGATCACAAAATTGTTAGGGATATTGTGACACAAAAAATCAAGGTTACGTCATAAATATATATATATATATATATATATATATATATATATATATATATATATATATATATATATATATATATATATATATATATATACTTGACGTAACCTTGATTTTTTGTGTCACAATATCCCTAATCATTTTGTGAAGCAAATGGTTGACCCACTCAAACAAGACCGATGATGAGGGGAGGTTCTGTCATGATTTCTCCATTGCCTATAACCTCACTCAGATTGTTCAAACAAGACCGATGATGAGGGGAGGTTCTGTCATGATTTCTCCATTGCCTATGACCTCACTCAGATTGTTCAGGAACCTACCCGTGTGCCCGATAATGACGGCCAGTATGCGAGCCTACTAGACCTTTTTCTCACAAATTGCCCTGAACTATGTTCAGTTTCTGTTCTGTCGCCTCTTGGATCTTCCGACCACTCTGTTGTATCAATTAAGATAAAAATGAAATGTAATAAGTCCCCAGACGTACCACTTCATCGTACAGTATATCGATACACTAAGGCTGACTGGGATAGCTTCCGTACATTTATATCTGATCTACCTCTGCATTCCATGTTTAAAAAGGATGTGTCCTCTATAGTATTAGACCTAACTGAATGGTTAATTGTAGGTATTGACCATTTCATGCCCTCTAAAAAGTTTCAGCAAAAACCTAACAGCCAGCCATGGTTCTCTCCAGAATGTGCTGCTGCCATTGCGCACAGAAATCACTTTTTCCACTGCTTCAAACGTAATAGATGTATGGAAACTAAAGCCGTTTTCAGGACTGCCAGCAACCATTGTAAGAAAGTAATAAGGAACGCAAGAGAGTTGTATGCTCAATCTGTTAAGTCCAAAGTAGCTGAGCAGCGGCTTGGTTCCCACCAGTTTTGGCAAATAGCAAACAGAATCCTGAACAGAAGCGTGTGCTCCATCCCAACTATTATCAATGGACCTGAGGTAATCTCGTCAGCATCAGACAAAGCCAAACTCTTTGTCAAGAACTTTGCAGCTAATTCTACCCTTTGCGACCAAGACCGCCAACCCCCAATATTTCCTCCTGTATCAGAAAACACGCTATGTGATATACGTATATCTGTACGTGATGTTGCCAAGCTAATCAAAAACCTTGATTCCAGTAAAGCAACTGGCCCTGATGGTATTCCAATTATAGTACTCAAAAAACTTCAACCTGAACTAGCGCCCATACTTACAAAACTGTTTAAACGTTGTCTTAAGGAGAATAGTTTCCCATCTCCCTGGAAAATCTCATCAGTATGCCCTGTATTTAAGAATTGAGGTGATCGCTCATCCCCCTCTCAGTACAGGCCAATAAGTATCCTGTGCGTCATGAGTAAGTTGCTAGAATCTGTGTTAAATACAGAAGTAATCAAACATCTCAACAAAAATAACCTTCTTAGTGACACTCAATATGGTTTCCGTTCTGCTAGATCTACAGCAGATGTCCTTACAGTTATATCGCATAGGATTAGCAAATCTCTCGACGGTGGCAATCTTTCTAGGGAAATTGCTCTTGACATATCTAAAGCCTTTGATAGGGTATGGCATAAAGGTTTACTTCATAAGATGGCTAGCTATGGTATAGCTGGAAAAGTCTTCTCAATTATTAAATCATTTCTTTCTGATAGGTTCATAAGAGTAGTAGTTGAGGGGCAAAAATCAGAAGCTCACAGTATTAATGCCGGTGTCCCTCAGGGATCCATCCTGGGCCCAACTCTTTTCCTGGTCTACATTAATGATCTTCCAAATCATATCCTTACATCATTTGTAGACATTTATGCTGACGACACTACCATATATGGTACCACATCTAAGACAGTAAACGAGCAAGTACTCTCCAATTCTCTCTCCTCTGATCTTGAGCATGTAGTACAATGGGGAAAGGAGTGGCTGGTTACTTTTAATGCATCTAAAACCAAGCTTCTCTCTTTACATCATCAACATTTTAATCCACATTTGTCATCAATTGAAATGAATGGCTCTTGTCTTCAGGAGGCCTCAAGTTTTGACAAGCTTCTGGGCTTGACCATTACTCCTGATCTTAAATGGAACACGTATATCAAATCTGTTGCCAAGGCCGCTGGAAAAATGGTGGGATCTTTCTATCGATCCAGTAGATATCTCACTGCTGATGCTATTCTCTATCTATATAAGAGCCAGGTACGTCCAAGGATGGAATACTGTTGCCACATCTGGGCAGGAGCTGCTAGAAAGGACTTGTCCTGCCTTGATAGAGTTCAAAATAGACTTCGTAGCCTCGTAGGAGATGTCCTTTTCTCCTCCTTACAACCTCTATCTCACAGAAGAGATGTTGCGAGTTTGTCTCTGATGTATCGTTATTTTCATGGAAAGTGTTCAACTGAGCTTCAATCTATGGTCCCCCCTCGCCAAACTTTCACAAGAAACACTCGTCTAGCTGTAAACACTATCAATAATTTCCCCCACTCTTTATCTGTGCCTAAACCTAAACATAGATTCCATGAACAAAGCTTCTTTCTTAGAACTGCACGCCTGTGGAATTGTCTTCCGTTTTCCTGCTTTCCGGCTGACTACAATATGGTTGTGTTCAAGTCTAAGGTAAATAAGTTCTTGATGAGCCGTTCCATATAAGTTATTAAATTTACCAAATTTTCATTACTAATGATTACTATATTGACCAACTTCTACTGTACACTCTTTAACCCTTATCCTTGAGTGGCCTCTGGTCCTTGATAATGTGGTGATGCCTTTGTAAAAAAAAAAAAAAAGAAAAGTATAATACAGAATTTAATTTAAATTTCAGACACTCGTCAGATAATAAGTAATGTGTAAAGTGAAGCCGTCATATTTTTATGCTGTACAACTTTTCAACAAAGATCAATTTTATTTGTACTTCGGGTTTAATTAATTCGTAACTATAGTATTATCGAAATATTCTTGAACTGATTAATGTTGTTCTAAATATTAGTATGCTATTTTTGTTCTAAATAATTTTAATCATTACCTGGAAAAAATCCTTCTTTTTTTCACCCCTGATGAAGAAAATTGTTTTTAAAGATTACACAAAATAAATAAATAAATAAATTATATAGTCCTAAAAGACATCAGCAGATTAGAATATTTTTGTATAAACGGAATAGAAATTCGATATTCACAGGTGCTCTTATTACATAAACGAATTACCATTTAAAATTACATAAATAAAACAAAAACCCACTAAAATTCGACCTTTTCGCAAACATCGCACTGTTTGTCAATATGTCGTTAACGTCCCCAGTGCTGAATGGTTAGTCTATTCCATCAAAAACGGATACTGAATGAAGGTCCTTTAATAAACTTTCCTTTGTGTATGCGCTGAGTAAAGTTGATGATAATTTTACATACATTCTGTGAGCTTTTTTTTTAACATCTTTTCCTGACAACTTTCCCTTTAGCACTTTCATATTCTTCAAATACTGCCCGAATTTTTTCCTCGTAACATGTTGTGGCCCTATGATAGTTAGCGAGTAGGTCAGCTAGGTAAATATGCAGTTTATACGGCTAATGTAAAAATGTTTGAAACAAACAAATATATAAATATTTGACAAATAAATAAGTTGCCAGAAGAAATAAACAAACTATAACAGTAAATAATAAATTTAGCCTCATTTTAAAGCGTCAAAGATGACGCAATTGGATGTGAATATAGGTTAACGAATAATCGGGCATGATTTTTTTGGGTCAGTAAAAAAGTTGTTCGCTTGGCGATAGCATTGCCTCTTTTACGTCCGGTTAGCTACGGGACGTTTACAAATTAGGACGTAAAAACAAACGTGCCGAACGCTCTGATCCCCATCTGCCATCAATTGTGATGGATGGCTCTCATCTGGGTGAGGCCCCGTGTTTTGACAAGCTTCCGGGTTTGACCTTTACTCCTGATCTGAAATGGAACACGTACATCAAGTCTGTTGCAAAGGTCGCTGGAAAGATGGTGGGATCCTTCTACCGCTCCAGAAGATATCTCACTACTGATGCAATTCTCTATCTATATAAAAGCCAAGTACGTCCAAGGATGGAATACTGTTGCCATATCTGGGCAGGAGCTGCTAAAAACAGCCTATCCTGCCTTGACAGAGTACAAAATAGACTTCGTGGCTTAGTGGGGGATGCCCTTTTCTCTACCCTGCAACCTCTCTCTCACAGAAGAGACGTTGCGAGCCTATCCTTGTTTTATCGTTATTTCCATGGCAGGTGCTCGTCTGAACTCCAACCTCTGGTCCCCCCTCGCCAATCTTTCACGAAAAACACCCGTCTAGCCGAATCCACTGTGACAAATTTCCCCCACTCTATATCTGTGCCTAAATTAAAACGTGGATTCCATGAACAAGCTTCTTTCTTAGAACTGCACGCCTGTGGAACTCTGTTCCGTCTGCCTGCTTCCCACCAGACTACAACTTGGATGTGTTCAAGTCCAATGTTAACAAATTCCTAATGAACCGCCCCCTTAAGTAAACAGTTCATCAAATCTCCACACTAACGTAATGTACTTGCAATAACCCTTATCCCTGAGTGGCTTCCGGGCCTTGATAAGTGGTGATCACTGTGTAAAAAAAAAAACCTTGGCATTGCGACTCTGATTACTACAGTCTCATTGAATTTGAAATAAAGTTAAATTAAAAACTATAAAAAGATATGACTGTTTACTGTGGCTTCAAGAATCTTACCCTGAATGTTTACTGTAAGCTGGTTGTTTGTTTAATTATACATACCGTTTGTTAGCTGAAGTTAGCAGTCCGTTGGAAATAACTGTCCACGGCTTATATGTGTTCATTGTATTACTAAACAGCCACAAGTACTCACCATGCATTGCTATATTGATAGGAAGTATGTTATATGGACGTTTCTTTACTATCGCGATGACAATATAGTCTGTATTTATACTCACATTTAAAACCACGCATTTGTGTCTGTATATACACTGCATGTGACAGTAAGATTCCCATCACAGATTTTACCAATATTCAAGGGCCGATTGGTATCGCTTTAGATATGTTATCTCTGACACGCTCTCAACATTCTATTTACAGGAAAATTGATATTTGATGCCGTATAAAAATCCAGCAGGCTCCAAATAGCCAGCCATGAGTCATTCGTTTTGGATCCGACAACTTGCCCTGACCAGTGCTAAAACTTAAGGTTTAAGCTGAAGACGTTTAAAAACAAAATTGAAATTCATAGAATCTTGCCTAATTTGTGTTTAATTACTAAGGATTAAATCTAATACAAGGCTGACATATTTGCATTTTCCAATTAAATTCAATGTCCATATTATGCTCTCTATAACACCTTTGTAACACAGGACTATAGTTTGTGATACATTTATCATTGATTTCTAATAACCATTCTTTTACAGAAATTGAGGGTCTTTAAAGTTCATAAATGTTTCCACGTTCATTCTCCCTCGTTTTATAAAACTACATTAAACTAAATATAGCACTTAGTACAACGCATGACGCTTAACCTCTGTGTTCTAAAATTCCAAAACTAAGTCGATGACAATACGAAAGGGAATAATGGAAAAATATCAAGCAAACCAATGAGAAAAATAGAATCATCCGTTTCATACAAAAACTAGCGGGATATGTGGAAATTCCACAGAGGACTCATTCATATATAATATATTGATGTTGGCATTCTGTAGATTTTCACCGTAAATGGAGACAGTATTTTGTTAAATTTGCAAAAGTATTTATTTAAGTGAGTAGGGACGCCCGGCGTAGCGCAATCGTAAAGTACGCTTAAATATTGTATTTTAATTCTTGCAAATTTCGTATATATTATTATAGAGTTAATGTTCTATCGATTTTTATATACTATAAAGTTGTGATGTCAAAAATAAAAAAATATATCGATATGACTTCGGTGCATCAGCTTGAATCGAAACCAAAGCAAAATATTATAAAGAATTCTTGGTAAAAATATTTATAAAAATATAAACCAATTAAGCGCTATTAGCTATAATCGAAACCGAAAACAAAACTTATGAAGAATTCTTGGTAAAATTAATTATAAAAAAAATAGATGAGTTAAGTGTTATCAGCTAAAATCGAAACCGATACCAAAAACTCATGAAGAATTCTTGATAAAATTATTTATTACAAGAAATGGAAGTCCATAACAATTAAACGACAGTCACTCGGATGTAAGCGTAACACACAAAATAAATAACTCACACGCTATCCTATTAATATATAGTTGAATAAATGATTTCCGAGTAAAACTTTTAAAAGTATACCAGTTTCCTAAAACTTTTGTCGATAATTTTTAATTTTGGCGTCTAATAAATAAACAAAAAATAAAACCAATCATGTAGGGTGACAATGATCTAAGTCCGTCATGATGGAGCTTTTCTCAATTTTTAGAAATAAACACACAGGCTCCTTCAGTCTTTGACAGACTATAGATATTCACATAGGAGTGTCTGCGTGTGAAATTTTTGTAGCAGGAAGTGCGCAATCTTCAACCACGCTTCTCCTGGGTGGACATTGTTAAATACCAGTGGCAAGTAAAGTGCATGTACTACAAGACGACTGGACACAAATCTCGAGATAATTGGAAAGCACATACACCGCCAAGAATTCCCAAATGGTCACCCATCTGTTACTAATCAGGCTCAATGTTGCTTAACTTCGGTGATCCTGCGAGAAACGGTGTGTCAACGCGATTATTTTAAGAAATACTAACATTTAAACTTGTTTTGGGGTTCTTTCGTTCTTTTGTGATTATTAGTTTGTAAAGACATCACGTGCAATCATGTTGTAACTAACAAAATGCGCAGTGCTCGGATAATGGAAAAAAGTATATTGTTCAAGATCCGGTGATCTTGATACGATCTTTTAAACATAATAAATCAGTTATTACAAAAGTTCCATATAATTCTTTGCAAAAAGTTTGTTTTTCTTTTTTTAAAAAGGTCTATTGAAAATTAAGGCCTGTTTATTTATTTATTTATATATTTTGTGGGCGGATGCAGTATATGATTAAAACCTGCATTTCACACGCTATGATTAATATAAAGGGAAGCGAAAGTGTTATAGAAAAGAAGAGAAAGAAAGTAGATTCGCAAGATACACTTTACAAAAGCACAAAGATTCAGTGACATGGAATCGAGTAGAAACGAAAATTGATATCACCGATTTTTTGTGGAGGTCTCTGACTTCGATCCTTCGATACAAAAAAAAACGGAGATGAAAAGGGAGTGTCAATTTTGATCCGCAAGTTGACCGCAAAAAGAGAGACAGAAGAATTGACAGCAAATACGGCAGAGAAAAGCGCCAAAATCGGGCAAGAAGAAATGCCTATCAGTAGAGAGCAAGTTATATATATATATATATATATATATATATATATATATATATATATATATATATATATATACTAGAATAAAGGATGCAAAATAAATGGGTGCAAATTGGCGTAAGGTTACATAGAGCAGACGCTATCTGCGCCCTTCCAGACCACTCATGTCATCAAACGATACGGACTGGACCATTGCAAGAAGATTTTTTTTTTACTTGTTCTGTATGGTCTTATCTCGAAGCGGCAGTAGAAAAAAAATGGGAGCCGGAGCGTACATAGAAAGAAACTATAGCGAGGCAGCGTAATGGCGGGCAATAGCTAATGACCAGAATATAGTTTTCTTTTATTTCTTTTGTTATTTCCTTTTTTTGATGTTTTTTTGTTGTTATTTCACCTAGTCACACGAGCGATACCGCCATATTTCTTTCTTTACGACATCTTTGTTCTTTTTATATCGTCTTGCTTTTTACCCCTTTTGAGATGTATTTTTTTTTTTTTTTTTTTTTTGTTAATTTACTTTTTATTTATTTTTTTCCTTATTTTATTCTTTGGTGGCTTTTGCTTTTGATTTCATGCAATCTCTCCAAAGCCAGTTTTTCCGCTTTGTTTCCCTCATTTTCTATTTTGCTACAAGCACCATCCAGTCGTATCCATGTACACATATATAAAGACACGCTAATACATTTATGTATATGTATTTATATAGTTATGTACAGAATGTTTACACTGTATCACAGCTCGTTAGCGAGAATAGGCCAGCACCTTCGTTGCTGGCCAGTGGTAATGCAAAACGTTAAACATACTTAACTAGTAGAGAGCGTTAAACATACTTAACTAGTAGAGAGTGTTTCTTTCGTTAATTAACAGAGTTTGCATATTACGAAAATAGTAACTGAAAACATCATTTTTCACTAGGGCTAGGACAACAGCATATTCTTTTTATTGTTTTGACTTTTTAGTATATATCCGTTATTATCTTAGATGTTTTTTTTATATAGACTGATGTGGTTCTCGGTTGATTGGGTGTGTCTTACTGTGTCGGATATATACTTGAGAGTCAAAAGAATGAAAAGAATATTCTGTTATCACAGCCCTAATTATCACATGACTTGATCTGAAAAGAGGAGCTTATACATAATATACACGTATAAATATGCGTGTGTGTATAAACATATAGAGATGAAACACATATACCTACAGACATACAAGGTGCTTTTAATAAGTTTCCAGACTTTTTTGTATGGCCACTTTTATTGATAGCATATACATGAAAATCTAGTCCCATTCGAATAATCTACTCCGGCTGCAGTGTTGTACTCTATGGAAGTTGTGTGAGCGTGTCAATGAGCCTCGTTATGTTGTATATGGAAGGTGGATAGATCCCGATAATTAGAGAAACAAAGCAAATAGGATTAGAAAATAATATTTATTAAAGGAAAAGGCTAGAATCGAACCCAGTAATCAAACGTTGTAAAATACACATTGCAATTTAGATACGATAATAGCAATGTAGGGCATGATCCATTGTGTTAGAAATAACGATACAACTAATTGGGTAAAAGCAAGTAGAATCGGACAATGTAAATTGAAGACGTTTCTTTGAGTAACGAAAAGCGTGTTCGAGACATTTATAATATGTAAATCCATGTGAGGAGACATTCACATGTCTGAGCACGGTCTGACGTCACAAAGAAGGATAGATACAGTATACTCAGTTAAGTTAGAGTCAGTCCGTCAGACAATGAAAATTAAAGACGTTTCTTTGAGTAACGAAAAGCGTGTTCGAGACATTTATAATATTTAAATCCATGTGAGGAGACATTCATATGTCTGAGCACGGTCTGACGTCACAAAGAAGGATCGTAACAGTATATTCAGTTAAGTTAGAGTCAGTCAGTCAGAGTCAGTGAGAAGAGTTCGGAGTTGACAGAGAAAGTTGAGTTAGCCAAAACCCCTTTCGGAAGCGAACCAGAAAGGCAGACAAGACAATGTAATTCTGCAAGGCATCGAATACCTGATCATCATCATCATAACCAGCTGGAATAAATGTCTTCGTGTTATTTGTACGCGTTTGTCTTCGTTTGTCATCCACCGAAACGTATTGTGCCTTTTTAAATCAACATTATACGAAACACCCTTCCAAAGTGTTGCCAGTCCCCCATCATCAATAATGTATCTCCCTTTGTGTTTAAAAGAACTGTCTAATTCACATCTCTTCAGATTTATATCTTTCTATTAATACAATTAACTCAACAACTAATTGTCACATCACCGTCGTCGCCAAATACGTCGTTATATAAATGTCACGTGCTCCGTTATAAATCTCACATCCTCTTTATGTACACTCCACTATCCAACAGTCATAGCTTCATTCATTTCCTCAATTGTGTCATAACGACAGCCTATAAGGTTTACTCTGAGCTTAGGAAATATCCAAACGTCACAGAGAGCAAGGTCTGAACTATAGGGAGGGTAATCTGTCTTGATGCCAATCTTAGTCATAACAACGCGTTTCTTTCTAATCTTCTTTGAGCACCTTTGAGACAAAATTCGTGCAAATCTTTCGTATCTTCAGTTCCTAGCGAATAATTGTATATAAGTTCCTACACATCAAATTGTCCACTTGCTGTCTCTATTAACACACGACGATCCTTATCCATGAAATTCTTTATTTTTCCTATCAAATCTAGCGTTCTGACTTCCTTTCACCTCACACAGTTGAGATCGTCCCTCACAGATTCCCTGCCTTCGTTAAATCTATTATGCTACTCCAAAACTGTCGTTTGATTCACGCAAGTTGATCCAAAAGAAATCTGAAATTTATTGCAGATCGTTTTTCTAAAGTGTCCTTACGCTCGGATTGCATTTTTGAAAGTCACAAGTGGTGACAATCAGACTTTAGTAGGATATATTCCAATTACTGCTGTAGCTGTCTATTTGAATCATAAAAATGTGTCAGCCATCACATAAGATGTATAGCAATAACATACTAAATTTTCAAGAGTTCATGACAATTTTAAATGCCTGTACAAAAAAATGTATCGAAACTCATGGAATACACATTAACACATTGATATAAAGAATACATGCCTAACACACACACACACACATATATATATATATATATTTGCTCTACAACAGTATAGAGCACTTTCTTCAGGTTTTTTATTAATTACCATTTCTACTAAATATATATGTATATACATTAGTATTAGTGATGGGACGGTTGCAATATTTTTCCCGATTCCGATACAATTATCGATTCTGTACTAAACTCCCGATACCGATACAATTACCGATTCCGATTCTTTATAAATCTCTAAATATTTAACATTTTTATTTTATTCCGAGTACTGTAAAAACACATCTTAAATGTGCATATATTTTTGCAAGCGTAAAAAACACACATGTGACGAGGTGATCTAGAGATTTTAGCCTTACTGGTAGTTCAAAATCAATAAATCTTTTTCATTTTATTATTACTATCAGCAGTGGAAGATATTTTATAAAAACAAAATCAAATAAAATAGATAATGAAAGGAATCGGTTTTGGCATCGGAAAATAAGCTCAAATTTTCCAGATTCCGATACCGATTCCCATACACCAAACAGCTCCGATTTTTCCGATTCCCGATTCCGATTAATCGTCCGCACACTAATAAGTATATATATTTATGCGCAAACGCACACACACACATACACACACACGAACACACACACACACACACACACACACACACATATATATATATATATATATATATATATATATATATACTTATATTTTTCTTAAAGATACCCCATTAAAAAGGAAAAGACAAGTATTTACCTATTTTCAAAACGTTTGTCTTTTATAAGTAACAACTTGCGTACAATTGTTTCAGCCCCCGGCGTTGGCATATAAGTATATAAAAGTTCATTAATTGTACTTTTCTAAGCTCGATTTTAATAAGCGCATAGAAAAACAATAATTAAAAGATTCACTGTTTTCATTGTTTCATCGACAGGACTATTCTTATTAATACGGCGCATTAAGGGGATGTAACATACTTTTTTGTTCCTTTTTCTTAATATTTTTTTTGTTCTATATATATATATATATATATTATTTTATTTTTTTTTAGTTTATAACTTGTTGCTTTAGCGTAAACTTTTTTAATTTTGTATATTCTCTGTCTATTTCGTTGTCTTTATTATTATTTTTTTTCTGCTGCTCTGTCTTATTCATTTACTTGTTTAATTTATTAACATCCTAGCATATTCAGTGGGATGACTTGGTGTATCTAGGTCACGTAAGTCGCTAGTAGGCTGATACTGGTTAGCTTTTGGAGGAGAGAAGTGGAAGGAGGGTGTGAGAGAGGAGAGGAGGGGGTGCGGAATGGGGCGCTCTCAGTCGGCTGTTGGGGTATTTAGGTTAGGGCGTGATTGTCAGGAATAGGAAGATAACTGGGAAGGGGGCGCTGGATTTACATTCCTTGGGAATTGTTAATTTATTTTAATAAAACTATAAATGGTTATAGATGGAACATTTTTTTCTATTTAATTCTTTATTATTATTTGTTTATTAATTTAGCTGTGTTTGTTGTTAGTGTTTATTTGGGTTTGATATGTGGGTTAGCTTAAATCAAACGTTTTTTTTATTTTTTAGATTGGTTTATGTTATTTCAGCTAATTATTTTTATCATTATTATTTTTTATATATATTGCTGTTATTTACTTATTTATTTAATTTCTTTTATTTTTTATATATAATTTATGTGGTCGCGGGCTAGTGGTAAGGCCATGTTTGGACTGTGAGTTAATGTATGGGCGGTGTGGAGTGGTTTACCTGTTCTAATGGGTTAAGGTTGTAATGGTAAGTCTTTGGTTGGAGCCGATGTAAAGTTATATAATGAATGATGATTCGAGCTCCAGTCTGTTGTTGAGTTCTGGTCGTAAGTTGGATATTAGTAACGATTCCTTTATGCGAGGATTCCCAATATTGCGTTCTGTAATTAAAATATCGACTTTAATAGATATATTAGTGTTTCTGCAGGTGTTGAGATGTTTGTGAAATGATGATGCTTGTGTTTGTGTGTGTTCCTTGAGTCTTATGTGTAGGGGTCTTGTGGTGCTGCCCACGTAGAATTTTCCGCAGGCAGAGCATTTTAGTTTGTAGACTACATGAGTGCAATGGCATATTGTTGCGGGGTCTACTAGGCAATTTGTCAGTGTGCATGGTAGTGGGTCCTTGTTGTGCTTGCGTTTAGAAAGCTGCTGTCTAAGGGATGGTCCGGAGTGGGCTAGTTGCATATTGTGACCCTCCCTTCTGATGGCCCTGCTGATAGCCGTTGTGATCTTTCGCTGAGATGGGGCATTTTAAGGAAGCAGGTATTGGTGGGGAAGCTTACTACATGTTTTCTTGTGTTCCAGAAGTGTTTAATGACGGTGCTGGGGTATCCTTTTGTCTCTAGGATCTGGTGGAACTGTTTTGTGCATTCTATCTTGTCCTTAGGCTTACTGCACTTGTTTTGGATACGGATGATCTCATTCCTTGCATATCCAATAATGACTTTAGTAGGGAGGTCCGACTTGTAGTGTACAAATATACTTCGGGTGGCTGCTTTTCGGTAGAATTTAGTAGTGACGGTCTCCTCGTCTGATTGTTTGAGGTTAAATCTAGGAGTGATAGGGATCCGTCATCACTAGGGTGTTCGATGGTGAATTTTATGTGTGGGTCGGTATCAGAGAATATGGTGTAGATGTTCTCAGCATCGGCGCGTGGTGATGTGAGGATCCGGACATCAAAATTTTTATAAAGAAAAAGGAACACAAAAAATATGTTAAACCCCCTCCTTACATTTGCCATCCAATTCCCGTTCCATCATCCAGCATGCTTTGAATTGATCTGTCACGTCTACCATTTGAAAAGGAAATTTTTTCCGAAATTAAAAATGGATATTGCCGCAGACATAACAAGTAAGACATTTGTATTTAATACAACTGAATAAATATATGTATATATAGACATATATGTATGTACTTATTGATTTGTAAATCGCCACTTGTCTTCGTCTTCTTCCAACAACAACGACTATATCTCATTCCTCGCATTGTGATAGCCTTCTAATTTTCTACTACATACCTATCCCACACAATGCTTCAAGCAAACTACATATCAATTATATATATATATAATTCTCTCTCTCTCTCTCTCTCTATATATATATATATATATATATATATATATATATATATAATTCTATATATATATATATATATATATATATATATATATACTTGATATACTTGATATACTTTATATATATATAAAATAAAATTGGTGAGGACGAGATAAGACCAGCTGCTTGATCCCTTACAAGTGATATACTTATCGAATAAATTCAAATCTTATCATACTATCATTGTGTAAAAATATATTCTACCTTTTGTAAATAGTGAAACGGTTTGCAAATGTTTGCTTTGAAATCCTTGGAAATTTCGTTGACGAAAAATCGCGCGACTTTAAAAAGATTTGGCGTTTATCTAACTATATTTGTGTATATTTTCATTTGTGCTACATACAATGAATATTTTTAAATTTCAAAAACTCTTTGAAAATAATATCTCTAAAATAAAATAAAAAAACATTGAATAAAAGGATAAAAATACAGATTATTTCATTAGAAGAAGGAAGTAAAATACGATTCTATTTCTTTCCCTCTATTTTTTACTTTTTTTAAGTTGAAATATTTCTTATATATTTCGGACTTATATAATAAGTCCATATTCAGAAAGTATCATAGATCTATTGCCAGTTTTCCCCTTCACAAGTATAATGCTTGTGTTCTTACGTCCAAGGCGTGCTGGTCTTGTTGTTGCTATTGTTGTTTTTGTTGTTGAAAACGCACGATGTGTATGAGAATTCTCCAGGGAGCTTTTTTTTAGTACGTGTTCGAATAAAAGTAAAGTAAATAGTATTAAAGCTCTTGGAAACATGTTTTTCAATTCTTAATATGCTTCCAAGAGCTTTAATACCAACTTCTAAAAAATATAAGACAAATTAAGACAAACTAAGTGATGGAAGTGATGAGAGAAGAGAAAGATAAAGAAAAAAAAGATTCTTGGAGGACAATGAAATCGGAAATAAGTTTATTCCCGAATAAAATGTATCGAAAGTTAAGATTATGTAATAACGTTCCTTTATCCTTTATCCTTTTGAGTTTTTCTCTTTTTTGCTACTTTTAATCGGGTAGAGCTATTTTATATTGAGAGGGTTACCTTATTTTATATATATATATATATATATATATATATATATATATATATATACACGTAGAAAAACGAAATTATTTTTGCACCAACCTAATATACACATATATATATATATGTGTGTGTGTGTGTATTAGGTTGGTGCGAAAATAATGTCGTTTTTGACGTGTATATATATATATATATATATATATATATATATATATATATAAGAGCGAGTAGCTAATAAAACATGTTAAAGAACACTTTGAAAAATAGTTAAAAACCTATTTGATCTGCAAAGGAAAGACTTAATAAGTGGATAGTCCTTAATCCGCGAAGTTTCGAAGAAATACTTTCCTTCTCATCAAAGGGTAGGAATTAGCAAAATGCGGGATCGGATTTTGCATACAAAAGTATTTGATGAAACTGCAAGTAAGTCAAAGATCTTACTTGATAACAAAAAGGGAAGCAGAGGGAATATGGTGAAGAAAAAGTTGATTTCACGTGAATGGATAATCTGGTGAAAGGTAAATTATCAAATGACGGTAAAATCCGAAAGTGTAAATCCAAAAAAGTTAATTAAATTTCCATTCGCACAAGTAAAATCCAAGGAAATCACGTAATTGGAAGATGGTCCAAAATAATCCAAAAGGTTGAAATCCGTGGAATAATTCACAAATATGTACAAAGAAAAGGGGAAAAATTCCAATAATATTAATAAAATAAAAATAAAATATGCGTTTGACACGGCTGCCGAGACTTAATTAAGAAAAATAAGTGTAGAAGAGAAAAAATCAATGAAGAAGAGAAAAAATTAAATGGTGATAGAATTAAATATAAAATAGAAAAGCAAATGTCAGACTGACCGAGACAAAATGACGTTAAAAGGTGCGAAAAATATAAGGCAAAAAAGAGGGCAACTGAAATGTACAGGTTGTTACTTAAGAAAATGTCAGGAAGAGTTATTAAAAGACCCTAAATGGAAAAAATAAATAAATAAATAAAAATAAATTTTTAAAAAATAAATAAATGAAATTAAAATAAACAATCAACTATAAAATAAAAATAAATTAAGGGGAGAGGATGGCCGGTATCTGCAAATTCCGGATAAAGCAAGTAAGTGTGTAAGTAAAAGTATATAGTAACGTATAAGAAAATATACATACAGGATATGAATGTGTAGGTAGATTGATATATTAGATAGTTAGGAATATTTAAAGACTAAAACGGAAATTGCAGATAAAAAAATCGGCCAAGCAAAGAAGAAATAAAGAATTAAAATAAAGGTCATTAACTTATAAAGTATTAAGAAAGTATGTAGAAAAAAACGATAATGTTAAAGAATAATTATATATATCTGAAAGGTTAAATTAATAATTATATAATTTCAAAATTACCATAATGAAACTTGACTTATGTTAACAGAAAGAGATCAGTTCATTTTTAGAATTTATTATATTATTACTTTGAGGGAAGTTATAGCTTCGGTTGTGTAGAGGCGACATGACTTAGAGACTGGAGTATAAGACTTAACTTTTTTTATGATAGTCTATTTGATTGAGAACGGGGTATTATTAGAGTTGAGTTTTTTTAATTAAAGTGGTTACAGAAGTTCCTTGGTTATTATTAGAATTATGGTCGTTAAAAGAAGAAATGTGGGTTGAGATTCTTTTCTTAATAATTGTTGAAGTAGCGCCGATATATGTATGTACTTTATTAAAAGCTCGAGGTCTGATATAAATATTAATTTGCTGATTTGTATTAGTTAAATAGTTTGAAGTTTGTTCATTGTGTTCAACAAATGGTGGGACAATGATTGTACGAGAACTATTTTGGAGGGGATAATTAGTGTTGTTAGTGTTAGGATGGCTGTTAGGAGAAATATTATTATTCTCATTATTATTATTATTATTATTATTATTATTATTATTATTATTATTATTATTATTATTATTGCTAGTTGTATGATTGTAGATGGAGGGGCTGCTCGAGTGGTATATTGGATTAGTAACTATATCAGATGGAGGATGGGAAGAAGGATAACTTGAAGACGAAATATTAGTGTCTGTTATGGGAGGCTTGCGTGGAATCTCAGTAATTGTGCATGAATATAAAACTCTTTATGAATACAATCATTATTGAGTGAGCAAAGATGTTTGTTATTACAATTACAGTTAGTTTTGGGTTTAATTGGGAAGGATTTTGGGGGGATGATTTAATTTTATTGTTATTAGATGTTAAGATTCTTTTGCTGAATCAGGCATTGTTGAATAAGAAATCCTGATTGAGTTGTTATTGAAAATAGAACTATTTGTGTGGGTATTTGAAATGTTGAAGAATTCCTCAGGTATATTAGTTTTGACATTTACGCTAAATGGAGGATTACACCAAATATTTTTCTTTCTCCTAATGCGACTGCGTTGGTTAGGGGTATTACGATTAGTATACTGGTTTGGATTATATATGTAGACTGGTTCATTTTCATTGATACCGGTAGATCTTGTTATTTGAACTGGTTTCTTACGAGTCATATTGTGTGTGATTACAGATTTAAGGCGGCCAGCAGGAGGAGCATAATGGTTGTATTTAATCTTTTTCTTGTGTTCTGAGTTCCTTAAGGCCTTCTTGAAAAAAGTAGCATTTTGATTAAAAGTTTTTTATCAGTAGAAAGAGCAGAAATTCTTCTTATATATATATATATATATATATATATATATATATATATATATATATATATACAGCCACACTGATGAGTCGTAGACGACAAAACACGTATCAGTGGATAATTACATTTTTAAAATAATATATATACAGGTCCACATGTGGGGTACCAAATTGGTTAAAAGGGAAAATTATTCCACACTCGCATTTAGGTAAAAAATGATCTTTCGTAAATGATTGAATTCATTCAAAACATATCGTTAAAACCAAAATAAAACAACATCTAAGTAAATCGCGATATACCCAGACAGTCGGCGAGATGGTCCGGGGGTAAGGGTTTAGGCTCATTCCTGTTGGGTCCCGATTTCGAATCTGGCTAGATACAGCCACTTTGACAGGTCGTAGACGACGAAACACGTTTCAGTGGATAATTACATTTTAAAAATAATATATATATATATATATATATATATATATATACATACATAATAAAAACTATATTATTTTTGCACCAAATTTATATATATATATATATATGTATATATAATAGAAAGAGAGAGCGATAGATAGATAGATAGATAGATAGATATCTGTGTTAATGTGTGTGTGTACATCTGTATGTGTATTAATTTTCTTTGTTGTGGCCATTTCTATCGGGACAAAAATCACCTGCTCTCCTAAGTAATCAAGATACTTTCTTTTAATTGAAGGCGCATTATTTCTTGGATGCGACAGTGATTAGTCATGTCCTGGCATCTCATTTCGGCTCATGTATGTGTCCAGATTAGAGAAAGTCAAATCTTTTAATTTAGTTGAAACTTAATAATACAAAAAAATAAAGAGCAATCCAACTATTTATGATTTTAATAAATACCCTAGCATAATTATCAGGATTTTAGCTTCTAAATTTCTAGCCCAATATAACAGAAATGAATATCAATTTTCTTTCATAATTAATATACTTCAACATCACTCAAAGTTTTTTTCTACATATATTTCAGAAATATTTAATAAAAATGTTTTTTTTTTGGCAGAAAATTTTTAAAAATCTCTTTATCACTTTGTGACAATTGTAGATTTTTAACTTGACAGTATAATCTTGTTACAGTGATTAAGCTTTCTCGCAAATCTATTTACTATTTCGCATATTATTCAAATATGTTTTCAAATAAACGAAAACAATTGCTTTTACGTAGCGTGTTTTTAATAGAAATGATCGATTGTTTATCTGAAAAACTAAGGTTTACATGATATATATATATATATATATATATATATATATATATATATATATATATATATATACTAGCACGTGACCCGTAAGTGTACGCATAAATAGTATATTTTAATTCTCTATTGATTATTTTATCAATGTATAGTAATGATTTCAAACGTTAATAAGTATATGACTTGGTTGCCATCAACTAGAATCGACACCAGAGTTTTGGCTCGTTAGCTCCATTCTAAGTCGTTATTTATCTGACTAACATCTGTACAATCTGAGCTACCATTAAATGGATACGGATTGTTAAATATGAGCTACTTTACACTATAAATGTTTAATGTTCAAATGATAATATTTTATTCGACTCACACTGCCATGGTTAACTGTCTTGTTTTCAATTTTGGTCCCTTATCTCAATTTTTGCCGGTAAAAAAACAAATCAAAATTGTGCTACCAGTGCAAATGCCATATGTAACAAATTTCAACTCTGTACACTAAATATTCAGAGACACGTTTTAGACAGAATGTTCACACACACACATACACCACAAGGTCAGTTACATATATATATATATATATATATATATATATATATATATATATATATATATATATATATATATATATATATATATATATATATGAACAAATGATTAATAAAACATGTTAAAAAACATCTTGAAAAAGAGTTAAAAACATATTTAATTTTAAAAAAGGAGGCACAAGTGGATAGTCCTTAATCCGCGGAGTTTCGAAGAAATACTCTCCTTCTCGTCAGAGGGCAGGAATTAGCAAAATGCGGGATCGGATTTTGCATGTAAAAGTATTTAATGAAACCACAAGTAAGTCACAGATCTTACTTGGTTAAAAAAAAGGGTGAGGTAAGGGGAATAGGAGGTAAAAGAAAAAATGATAAAAAAGATTTCACATGAATGGATAGTCCGGTGAAGGGTAAAAAATCCAAGAATGGTAAAATCCAAACACGGTCGAATTTAAAACTTCCAATCCAACAGGTAAGTTTCAAATGGTCCAAAATCGTCCAAAAGGAAGAATTCCTTGGAAAAAATCACAAATGGAATGAGTTCCAAATAATTAAAAGAAAAGTTCAAATGTGCACAGAAAAAGCACTGGAGAGAATATTTAAAACACGTCTGCCAAGGCCAGGGGAATTAAGTAAATTCATTTGTTCATATTATAAGCTCTATTTCCTTTTCGGTTTTATTGAGCTTTTACATCTGGTTGAGATTACTTTACTTGTAAATATTAACTCTTCAATATTTATAATATATTTTAAGTTTACCATTTTGATTACCTTGGTAAACTTATTGTAATTTATATATACATATAAAAATATATATATATATATATATATATATATATATATATATATATCGGTCCTGGATATGACCTTAAACTATGTCCAGTGGTGAGACCCCAGCTTGCGGCCTTTGGGGAGTGTGGAGGCACCATTGCTCCCAGGTCCACTCTGACCCGGAGCGGTAGTACCTGTTAGGGTCCCAACTATGGGTTAAATAGAATCCGACTTAAAAACAACAAATATATTCTATTAAAAATTTTTCCTTCAAAATCTTTCGATTCGGCAATAAATAACCTGAAAAGGGTTAATATGCCGTAAAACAAAAACAACCAACCAACTAACCAACCAACCAACTATAATGTTATAGCATACAGATATATATATATATATATATATATATATATATATATATATATATATATATATATGGGAGGGTGTATCCGTATGCTATAACATTTTCATCTTTAATTCTACGCAATTATGCAGAATGTAGAAACTATGCACAAATAGAATTCAACGTAATAGTTTAATATAAGCAAACATAAAATGAAAACTATAAAAAAAAATGAATATGAAAATTCGTTAGTCTTCATTTAGTCGGTGGCATATCTATAGCTGAGTATTTTAAAAAGTTCATTTTAATAATTTTTTAAAAGAAAAAGTAGGCTTTCAACGTCAATGTCAGAGCGAGAAAAAACTCAATTTTATATATATATATATGTGTGTGTGTGTGTGTGTGTGTGTGTGAGTGTGTGTATGTACCTATATATATATATATGTACCTATATAAATATATATATACCTATATATATACAAATATATATATGTACCTATATAAATATATATATATATATACCTATATATATATACATATATATATATGTGTGTGTGTACCTATATAAATATATATATATACCTATATATACATATATATATATATATACAAATATATATGTACTTATATATGTGTGTGCGTGAGTGTGTGTTTAGATGTGTGTGTTGTATTGAATACACGCATCACTTTTGAGAAGCGTTTAATAGCATTTGCTTTGTACATAGGAGAAAATGGAACACAAAGGCATTCTTTTGATTCACCATCAAAAGCGCCATCTTCTCTCTTTTCATTCTCCATTTCTCGTCCGCTCGATTGCGAAAACTACGTTTGATTGGAAAGAGTAATCGCTCCAAACGAACCTTTTTACATTCGCGCCCTTTCGATTCTTCAGAGGAATCACAGAATATAATCGATGACCAATTATTTAAAGGCCGAACTAATCGATTGAATGGAGCCCGAGATTTTCTTGGTGGTGGAGGACTGTTATTTCTTTTATTTTTTATATTATATTTTTTAACGAGATTTTTGTTTTATCTTTTCGTTTCTTTATTATTCGTATCGTTTAATTGTGTGTCCTTTTATTCCTTGTTTTTGTTAAAAGAAGCAGCCATGAATAAAGAAATTACGTTTTTCATTCATATGTGTCTTTTCAGTCGATAGAAAAAAATGCACTAATTGTATTTTAGAACCAAATAAACCTAAATTTATATATATAACGATCATTCCAACACTAAAGCCTCCTATATATATATATATATATATATATATATATATATATATACAAACGAGTCATCAAAAATCAAAGCATAGGGGCCACTCGAGGATAAGGGTTAACAAGTGTACAGTGGTTAATGGGACAATGACGTAGTAATTGTTAGTAGTGGAAATTTGGTACATAGGATTACTCAAGGGGAACGGCTCATCAAGAACTTGTTTACATTGGACTTGAAAACGACCATATTATAGTCAGCCGGAAACCAGGTGAGTGGAAGAGAGTTCCACGGGTGTGCAGTTCTAAGAAAGAAGCTTTGTTCACGGAATCTACGTTTATGTTTAGGCACGGATAAAGAGTGGTGGAAATTATTGATAGGGTTTTCAGTTAGACAAGTGTTTCTCATGAACGTTTAGAGAGATGGGACCATAGATTGAGGATCAGACGAGCACTTGCCATGAAAATTACGATCAAGCAGAGACAGGCTCGCAACGTCTCTTCTGTGAGAAAGAGGTTGCAGAAAGAGAAAAGGACACCCCCCACGAGGCTACGAAGTCTATTTTGAAATCTGTCAAGGCAGAATAAGATCTTTCTAGCAGCTCCTGCCCAAATATGGCAACAGTACTCCATCCTTAGACGTACCTGGCTTTTATATTGATAGAGAATTGCATCAGCAGTGAGGTATCTACTTAATCGATAGAACGATCGCACCATTTTCCCAGCCACCTTGGCAACAGATTTTATGTATCTGTTCCATTTCATATCAGGAATAATGGTCAAGCACAGGAGCTTGTCAAAACATGGAGCCTCCCCAAGGGGAGAGCCATTCATTTCAATTGATGCCAGATGAGGATACGAACGTTGATGATGTAAAGAGAGAAGCTTGGTTTTAGATGCATAAAAAGTAACCAGCCACCTCTTTCCCCATCGTACCACATATTCAGGATCAGAAGAGAGAGAATCAGAGAAATCTTGGTCGTTTATTTACTTTAAATGTTGATCTATAACGAAGCGGGTGGTACTATTAAAACGAGCGATATGCTGTGCTCCAGAATTTATTTTTCTACATAAGAACTAACATTCTTAATTTATATTTGCCGCCGATGAACGATGGTTGTGCGTGGGCGTCCAGGGTGGGCTTTGTCATGCGTTGGACTTTCCAAACCTCAGGTCTTCTACGTTTTTTAACTCAAAAAGCGTAACAGCTACAGAGAGGGGAGTCGTACGTTTTGCGCTACAGAATTAATTTTTCTACATAGTCATCATAATTTCCAATGTACTTTTGTCAGAAATTCAATGACGCCTATCTGTTTCGGATGCATATTCATTACATGGGTTGCTTTCTTATAGTTTCACACCGTCAATATCTGCAAAAGAAAGATGAAGCATCCAGGTCATGCTTAGTCATCATAACAATATATTTTACACTCTTCACTGATCTATTCGGATGGAATAAATAAGTAGGAGTCATTAAGTTTAGAACGACCGTCATGTATATATATATCCCTTAACTGCCAGCCAAAGTGGAATTGGATGAACCTCCCTCCATGGAAGAACTCAATGTGGCCATAAAACAGTTGAGGAGTGGAAAGGCAGCAGGAATTGGCGGGATCCCATCAGAGATCTGGAAATATGGAGGCCCAGTGTTGCTCAGCAGACTCCATTAGCTCCTTGTATGTTGTTGAGAGCAAGGAGAACTTCCACGGGACCTCTGTGATGCAGTCATTATTACCTTTTACAAAAACAAGGGCGAAATGTCAGTCTGCTCTAACTACCGGGGGATCACCCTGCTCTCTATCGAAGGTTTGCTCCTAAACAGACTGATACCTACCATCGCAGAAGACCACCTCCCAGAAACCCAATGTGGTTTTAGAGCAAACAGAAGTACCACGGACATGATCTTCGTCCTCGGACAACTGCAAGAGAAGTGTTGTGAACAAAACAGGGGACTCTACATAACGTTTGTGGACCTGACCAAGGCATTTGACACAGTGAGCAGGAAGGGGATTTGGCTTATTTTGGAGCGCATCGGCTGCCCCCAAAAGCGGTCAGGTCAGAGTAAATAACAACCTCTAAGAACCCTTCCTCATCTTCAATGGCGTAAAACAGAGATGCGTTCTGGCACCGACTCTGTTGAGCATCTTCTTCAGCATGATGCTCAAGCAGGCGACTGAAGATCTTGACGATGATGATTCTGTCTGCATTCGCTATCGCCTCAATGGTGGTCTGTTCAACCTCAAAAGGCTGCAAGCCCACACAAATACCTTCGAGCAACTGATCTGAGAGCTCCTCTTTGCCAGCTACGCTGCCCTTGTTGCCCACACCGAAAGAGCCTTGCAGCGCCTCCACACATCCTGCTTCGCAGAGGCTCCCCAGCTCTTCGGACTCGAGGTCAGCTTGAAAAAGACGGAAGTCCTCTCCCAGCCAGCTCCCCGGGTAGAGTACCGCCTTCCCCACATCAGCATTGGCGAGACTAAGCTGAAGTTCACCACTTTACCTACCTCAGTGTACCATAACATCAGATGCCAAACTCAACAGGGAAATAGGAAAAAACAGATACTTAAAAAATTACACAAAAATCAGTGTGTACAGAGCCGTAGTACTCTCCACCCTCCAGTACGGCTCTGAATCCTGGACAATTTAACGTCAACAATGACGACTCCTCGAGCAGAGATAGGGCAAGCTATTTAATCGGGTTGGGTCGAAAATTTTTCGTTACCAATATATAAATGTATGTATGTATGTATCTGCCTAAAACTTTCGACAGAGACCACGGGTTTTTACAAAATCAGTATAGTTTTGAAGTTCGAGCCCTCAGACGACAAATATCGACAAATATCGAAAAATTGGCTAAAAACATTAATAGCTTCACCTGCAACTGGGTACTTTTTTACAGGGGGGTCGCATTTTCCACCGATATTTTTGAAAGTCATCCTCTCCTTTCGATTGTATAGCCTTAATTACAACCTACGTTACTTCCGGTTTGGCGGTGGTCGTAACCACAAAGACGTCAAGTTTTTTCGCCGTTCTCTTCCTCCTTTGCGATTCGAGCCTGCCTTCCTACTACCACTTTTTTTTTTGGCTCAACATTCACATTCAAACACCCGGGCAATGCCGGGCTGAAATGCTAGTATATATATATATATATATATATATATATATATATATATATATATATATATATATATAAGTGAAAGTGTCTGCCTGTGTACATTAACCTACACAATAACTCTGTCAATTTTCAGTTTACAAACTACAAATTTGATATACAGGGTAGTGAGATTTGGGAAAATTTTTGTGATCGGTTTTAGGCCAAGAATTTGGCTGCTAAGGGGCCAAAGTTCAACAATTCGACCTTTGAGAACTCTAACAAACTCCTCCGACAGTTCTGGGTCTAAATACTTGATATTTTAGATATAGATTCCTTGTACATGGATCCAACTTAATAACTTGATTTGAGCCCCAAAACAATAAATGTTAAGGGGTCATAATTGGGTCAAAGTGTTAAAAAATTTGAACTCTGCGGTCTCTAACAAAATACTCAGGCAAGTTCTGGTCTAAACTTTTGAAATTTTACATAAAGGATATTCAGAGATAGGACAAGTTTTTAAATCGGTTTGGGTTGAAAATTTGAGCTACCAATATATAAATGTATGTATGTATGTTTGCATGTCTGTCTAAAACTTTCAACAGAGGCGACGGATTTTCACAAGATTAGTATCGTTTTGAAGCTCGAACCTTCAGACGACCAATGCCGAAAAATTGGCTAAAAACACTTTTTTTCTACAGGGGGGTCGCTTTTTTCGCCTATATTTTCGAAAGTAATCCATTCTTTTCGATTGTCTAGCCTTAATTTAAACCTACGTCACTTCCGGGATGGCGGTTGTCCTAACAGCAAAGACGTCACTTTTTTTTTCACTTTTTTTTCCTCCTTCGCGGAACGGGTTCGAGCCTGCCTTCCTACTAACACTTCTTTTTTTTTTATCCACACACACCTCCAAACACCCGCGCCACGCCGGGCACGCATGCTAGTACACACACACACACACACACACACACACATATATATATATATATATATATATATATATATATATATATATATATATATATATCATGATTTAGGAATTTAAATTTTATGTCTTTAAAAGATTAAAATTTCAAATATAAATATAAATTTAAATTATTAAATTATGATTTCTTTGCTCTATCTTGTATATTGAGCAATATTCATTTAGCTGGGATTGTCTTATATAAAATAGTACATCTAATAATATTTTGTAAGACTGATAATATCTGGATTTACAAACCAGTGGATTTATTGCATTTCATTATTCTGAAGTATATATATAGGTTAAAGATAACGCTTTGATCTAATTTGAAATATTTTATTTTTGTAAAGGTAAAAAAACATAGTTTAGCTTATTTTTAATAATCATTTTTTTAAAAATGGCCAAAAACTTAGGTTTATCTAATTTTATATAGTTATATGCAAGGAAGTTGAAAACAACAATTTGCACATTGGCATTTAACCAATATTGAATGTTTTATGCAGTAATATTTTCGAAGTTTTAAGCCTTTTCTTACATTGTTTGTCTAATTTTATAAATTTCATGAGTTAATTGTTAATGCGCAAATTGTTTTTTTCAACATCCTTGCATATATATATATATATATATATATATATATATATTTATATATATATATACATATATATAAATTGAACAATATATACATTTATATTTTATATTTATAAGCATAAAAAATGAATAAACGTATGATGCGGCTGAGCAGTATATATATATATATATATATATATATATATATATATATATAAATTGAGCTATATATACATTTATATTTTATATTTATAAGCATAAAAAAATAAACCTATGATGCGGCTGAGCAGTATATATATATATATGTACATATATATATATTTATATATATATATAAAAATTGAACTATATATACATTTATATTTTATATTTATAAGCATAAAAAATAAATAAACGTATGATGCGGCTGAGCAGTATATATATATATATATATATATATATATATATATATGTATATATGCATATATATATATGTATAAATTGATCTATATATGCATTTATATTTTATATTTATAAGCATAAAAAAATAAACGTATGATGAGGCTGAGCAGTATATATATATATATATATATATATATATATATGTATATATATGTATATATATATATATATATAAATTGAAATATATACATTTATATTTTATATTTATAAGCATAAAAAATAAATAAACGTATGATGCGGCTGAGCAGTATATATATATATATATGTATACGTTTATATATATATATATTTATATATATATATATATATATGTATATATATATATATTAAACAAAAAAAACAATGTAACAAATGGCTAAGTAGTATATCTATATATATATCTATATATATATATATATATATATATATATATATATATATATATGTGTGTGTGTGTGTATATATATATTTTAAACAAAAAAAAACAATTTAACAAATGGCTGGGCAGTATATATATATATATATATATATATATATATATATATTTAATTATATATATATAAATATATACTAAACAAAAAAAAAACTATGTAACAAATGGCTGGTTTATAATCTGAATTTCATGGATAAGCTATTCAATATGTGTTTTATTCCAAAGTTCAAATTGTTATTTTCAACTTCCTTCCATATATACATATAAAACTAAACAAACAAGGTAATAAAAGGCTCATGTATAATCTTAATTTCATAATAATTTATTAAATTATTTTATATGATAATTTAATATTTCATCATACAAGAAGTGTTTTCTTTTTTGTTTCGTAATAACACAAAAATTGTTTAAACTAAATTTTTACTTCTGAATGAAATACATGCTTTTTTATATAATACAAAAGTGTTTCCTTTCTTTTTTTGTTTTGTTTTGTAATAACAAAAAATGTTAAATTTAACTTTTTTTTTAATAAATATATAGTTTCGTTTTCTGTGTCTTGACTCCGTGCTTCCGTGATTAATTTTATTATTTTTAAACAAGAGTAAACAAGTAAAAACATTTTTTTAAAATATTATGGGGGTACGTATCGCCTTTAAAAACAATATCTACTTCAAGAACAGTCATAAAATTTGTTGTCAATCGGTATTTAATCAATAATCGACCGGTTTTCCTACCTAACATAAATGGACGAGATTCCTGGGGACAAGTCTTCCGCTGACGAGTTTTCAGAGCACCAAGTTGTGTACCTATACATGCTATAGGATTAAATGTGCAGGATAATGTCTTAAACTAATCAACAAATCATTATGAATTTAGAAACATACTTTAATTAATATATATTACCATTAATTAATACATAATACTCGAATTTCTGTTTTCTTTGGTATTTTAAATGATTTAGGTACAGAGTAAGTTAATAAAACATTATTTTAAATACAAATATTAATAACGAGAATGAAATTTCATTCATAGTCTAATACTATGAATAAGATATAATATAGTCAGAAAGATGCTCTGAATTTCAGTTTTTGTTAGTTTTTTTACATTAACATTTTTTCTCTCGAAGCAAAATGACATTATGTATTCAGATCAACATTGGACTAAATACTGTAGACACAATATTTAGTAAGTGTCTCATGATTAATCTTCCTGGGTACAAATCTAAGTAGAGAAAACGGGTATGTTTCTGTAATTATTTTCACTCTTCCGAGCATATATATTGATCTATATATCTCTTTCGCTCATTCTCTCTCTCTCTCTCCCTCTCTCTCTCTATGTATATATATATATATATATATATATATATATATATATATATATAGTAGTAAGTTATATTCATGGCGATTTTATAACTTACTACCCAGCTCTACCTCTGTATTGAGCAATGTTGAAGTAAATGCTTAAAGATTACGCATAAATCTATACTTTCGTATATTGATTTATGTGATTAAATGAAGTATATGGAGAATATATATCCCGTGATTAAATGTGATTATGTGATTTATGTGATTAATGTGATTAATGTGATTAAATGAATTATGTCATTTATGTGATTAAATGAAGTATATATATATAAATGAAGTATATATATATATAAATGAAGTATATATATAAATGAAGTATATATATATATATATATATATATATATATATATATATATATATATATATATATATATATATATATATATATCCCGTGGAGGAGACAGGGTGAGTAAAAAAGACTAAAATAGAAACAAATTACACAAAGAAAGAACTCATCGAAAGAAATTTTGTCGGTCTCCAGAAAATATTAGGTAAATAACAGTAAAACAGATAGATATATATTTACATTTATTTGTTTGTATATATATACATATATATATGTGTGTGTGTGTGTGTGTGTGTGTGTGTGTGTGTGTGTGTGTGTGTGTGTGTGTGTGTGTGTGTGTGTGTATAGTATTTTTTTGTATTTCGATTGGTAAAATCAAAATGAAAGCTATGTACTTCCATTCTTTTAATAAATACAGACGGAATAGATTTGCTTAAGCATTCCGGGTTATTGTCCATCTTCTGCCAGTTCAATACACAATGCGTTTGTGTTATTTTCGATTTGGTTTCAGCAATTACTTCGAGCCAAAACTGGGCTGTGTTCCCCAAGGGCACTTTTACAAGCTGGAAATATCTATTAATTGCCTTTCGCAGGGATTCCAGGCGCCTGTGACGAGGAATTGTCGATAATGATTAAATGTAGTTAGTCTTCCTCGATTTGACGGAGAAATAAAGGGGAAATAACCCAGAGGAAATGTGCAAACGAGGGAATAAAAAAGAAGATAGGATACGAAAAAGAAAAGAAGCGCTGTGCAAGTGAACTACAAGAGAACATAGAAAAACTAAAGAAAGAAGAAAAAAGGGAAAACGGTTATAAAAGGAATAAAAAGGGAAGTAATAGGAAAATAAAATAACTGGAACAAAAGAAGATAGGGAAAAATATGAAAGAAAAAATTTGGTAAAAGAAACTTAAAAATAAAAAAATTAAAGAAAATTTTACAGATCGACATCAGTTTGCTTATGATGATAGGCATAGAGGCAGATTTAGTATAAAGAAGTTTGAAATAAATATAGACAGGTTCAATATTGAGAGGTTTGAAGTATATTTCTATATAAATAAAACATATATATATGTGTGAAAATATTTAACAGGTGAACTTAAACTACGATGGGCGTGCAATAAGTAATGCCCCTGAACCTCTTCCAGTTGTCTGATCTAGCTGAGATTTTGCATGTGCAATGATTTATATCTCTACTGGTCATGTGGCAAATTATAGCTCTGAACTTATTGCGGTTTCTGTTTTAAAGGTGGTTGAACTGAGTCGGGTGTGAAATGGAGTCTGTTGAATGTCGAGCAGTGATCCGGTTTTTATATTTGAAAGGACGCACACCACAGGAGACTTTTGATGAAATGAAAGAAACTTATGGTGATAATGCCCTATCATATGACCTTGTAAAACGCTGGCATCGTGAATTCAAACATGACCGGAAGTCTGTGGAAACAGCTCCCAGACCTGGTCACCCCCGTCTGCTATTGACGAGGCATCAAGTTGAGACTGCCATTTTGGAAGATCGGTGCATTACTATTCGCTAAATTGCCCAAGATGTCAAGACGTCTGTGGAAACTATCATTCATGACCATTTGCATATGCATAAGGTGTCTGTCCGATAGATTCCTAGGTTGCTCACACCATTCCAGAAGCGAGAACGCGTTGAGTGCTCTAGGATGAATTTGGAGATGTGCGAAGAAGATGAGTCAAAGTTTTTCAAAAGACTGATTACACATGATGAAACCTGGGTCCATCACTATGATCCAGAGACCAAAGCACAGTCAATGCAGTGGAAGCACTTGGACTCACTACCTCCAAGGAAGGCAAGAGTGCAGCCCTCCGCTGGGAAGGTCATGCTCACAGTCTTCTGGGACCAGGACGGAGTAGTGATGACAGATTTCCTGGCAAAGGGTACCACAATTACAGGAGTCTATTATGCTTCACTTTTGAGGAAATTAAGGGAATCTATCAAAATCAAGAGGCGGGGCAAGATCAGCAAAGGTACCCTCCTTCTGCAGGACAACGCTCCGGTCCACAACTCGCATGTCGCCAGATCAGAAGCACGGGCGTGTGGTTATGAAATGTTTCCTCATCCTCCCTACTCTCCTGACCTTCCACACTCTGACTTTCACCTCTTCCCGGCCATGAAGTTGTTTTGGAAAGGAAAGCGTTTCCCATATGATGCAGCCTTGATTTCTGAAGTCACGTCGTGATTGGAGGATCAACCTGGGGTGTTCTACAAAAACGGTCTCCAGAGCTGCATCAAACGATGGGAGAAATGCATAACTCTGGGTGGTTCCTATGTAAAGAAAGACTAATAACTGTGCCAAGTTTCGTTGCTCTACTGCTATGGGAAGTGGGTCAGGGGCATTACTTTTGCACGCCCCTCGTACTGGTTACACAACACTGAAATAAACAGGAAACTAATTATGCACCAAGGATGGTTTATAATGAGGAAAAGCTTTGTTTGGATTGATAAAAAACGGGTAAAGACTTATATCGGCAAGTTGAAATTCGAAATTTTCATGTCAACTGGCTGATATGTTTTTGTTTCTTTTTGCGTGCGCTCACATAAAATTCATTTCTTTCAAGTTGTTTAATATAAAGAGTTCCCAACCTTTCTCTCGATACCAACATCGGTAGAGAACGTGGCTAGAATGCTGAATTCTTTTCTTTCAACTCCAGCTAATAGCACCAATTTTTCCTGTGATTCCAACTAATAGCACTAATTTATTTATTTATTTTTTAACTTTTGCCATAAGATCTTTGCATTAATCAATTGGGAAATCTGCATAAATTTAACCATATTTAAACGTATTTTCCGGCAATCAGAATCAAAATATTTATTTTCAGGTTTGGAAAATAACAATTTTCTTTTTAATTTCTTACATATTTTTACAGTATTTTAAGACGATACATATATTTTAAAATTATTTCTTTTGCCAGAAATGCCTCACAAACGAGGACATAATTCATTGAAAAAAAATCATACTTTTCTGAAGTAAATTTTTCACGACAGGGGGCAAGTTCTAAGTACAGTTTTGATAGAAAAGCTTACTTGGGCCGATGTTAGGACCTGTGTTTCTTTTTTTCTTTTCTTTCTACGTAATACGTAAATATTGCTCAAGATTTTGAAATTAGAAATATTTATAGTCTAGCCTTACTTTAATAATGTTATTTTTCTTAAAATTAAATTATTACTGCTGTCCTCTTTAAAATAGCTTTTCCTTTCTTTTAAATAACTTCACGTTTTTTCTATATACTATTTCTTCTGTTCTTTTTCTGTAAAAGATTAATACAAAAAACATCCCTGTATATATTTTCTTTTTATTCATTCATCGATCAGATACACAAATATTAATTTCAAACCAAACTTCTAATGTTTTTGAATGCGTACGTTTTTCTGACACATTTACTGAAATTAAATATTTTTAAGAAAATTATGACATCACAAAATAGAGGTTTGTTTTAATACAAAATAAACGTTTTTGTAATCTAATAAAATATAAATACTCATTAAATTTGCGCAAAAAATATTAATTTCAAACCAAAATTCTAAAGGTTTAGAATGCGTACGGTTTTCTTACACATTTACTGAAATCAAATGTTTTGAAGAAAATTATGACAACAAAAAATAGAGGTTTATTTTAATACAAAATAAAAATTTTCGTAATCTAATAAAATATAAATTTATCATTAAATTTGCGCAAAAAATATTTCGATTTTAAAATAATTATTCTCTCTGGCTAAAATACACATTTTTCGGTATTTTTACATTGACTACAACTTACCGTTCACATTCCAAATGTCGACTTTTATAGGTTTTCGGGTATGTTAAAAACGAATATTACAAAAAAATAGGAGTTGATTAGTAGTAAATTTTTTATCCAACGTAAAAGCTAATGTAATTCCTGGCAGCCATTTGTTTTTCACAACCGAGAAATTAGTAATGCGCATGCGTAATGGCTTTGGGAATCAACACTCCCAACCTCTACTAAAAATAAATCTCAAGGGCAACGCCTCAAAGTTGTTGGACTTAATCTTCAGGCACGTTGCTTTACGCATGGCCAGTTATATGTTGGTTACTCACGCATTGGAAATCCTGAAAACTTCTACATTTACATATTTCTTAGAGATCACACCCAAAATATTGTTTATGTTATGCAGAGGCACGTCAAAATTAATGATACAGGTACATTTACCAATGTTTAGATATGCATTGTTTAAGGCTAAATTTTAATTATTTCATCAACAGAATGGATTAGTAATGTTATCTTTACATGTATTCAACATTAAATAATTAAAACAAAAAAGGGTTTTACAGTTTTCAGATATAAAATAATAAGTGCAATTCTTACATTATATTTTGAAAGAAAAATGACTAGAAGATAAAAGATCAAACTATAACTAAGGTGCTACTGGCAAGAGGTATATATGATAAAACGAACGTACTTTTAAAAAAAATGAGAGAATTGTTTCCTCAGATAAAACGAAAAACTTATACAAACTGAAAAAGAAAAGAAGAAACAGCTAACATAAAAATCCGTTACCAATTAGCGGAAAAACGATCATAAATTTATTAACCAAGAGGCCACACAGATAACTATAAAATTAGGCATAGAATATAGAATTAATAGATTTGCAAAGAGAAATGCCTAAATAACTTTAAAAGACCATAAAGGCGACTTTTTAAAAAAAAATGGTAACCTGCAGGCTAATAAGCCACGCTAAAAGCGAAATTGGTCTAGCTAATGAAACCATCATCATAGATTTAGTTAAATATATAAAAGGAAAATTGAACCTTAATGTTTGGGCAAATACAAGCTTAGTTCTGGAGTGGTTCAAAAGTATAACCGAACCGCACAGATGCAGATTCACCCAACTGGACATTGTGGATTTTTACCTCTACCATTACTAAAATAATTTTAAAAAGCATTACATTTCGCATCAACATATGAAAAGATAAGTGACATAGATATAGAGACAAGTATGCAAGCAAGACAGATACTCCTGTTTTTGGAAGATAAAAAAATGGTTAAGAAAATCAAATCTTAAGACCCATTTGATTTTGTTATGGGGGGAAGTTTTTTCGGGTTATATAGAGATGATGAATTATGCCCATTGCGGGACTATACTAGATGCACATGAGACAAACCCAGGAAAAATATAATAACATTTTTCAAATAGCTAGGAGTTTAGATAAAAATAACAATAAATTTATATAAAGTAGACTTCTTGGAGGCAACACTAGATCTCCAGAAAAAATATATAAACTCTTCCATAAACCAAATGAAAAACTCATATACATGAATAAAGGTTCGTGCCATCCACCCACAGTGTTTGAAAATATGATAGCTAATGTTAAAAAAAGAATATTAAAATACTTTGAATGTTGCAGCGTTCGAAAATACAGCGTCATATTATAATAATGCACTCCATAAAAGTGGATTCAGCGATGACATAAACTTCCAACAGAATCATAATGAACCAGAAAATTTTTTAAAAAAAAGGAATAGGAGGCGGAATATAATTTTGGCTCTCACTTAATACAAAAACTAGAGAAGGATATTTTTCCATAGATAAACATTTCCCACAAAAACACAGACTACGTAAAATCTTTAATGTAAACACTGTGAAAGTAAGTTCATCGACAACACCATCGATTAAGTCCATCATGTCTAGAAAACCAAAACAGAAAACACAAGCTGCTCTTGCAGATCAAATATGCTTACGCACTAAAAATCAATTGTAAAGCTGAATCCCTTGTATACGAAGCTACCATCACTGACCAATCCATAAACATATTTGAAGCATATATTGGAATGGCATATAGTTCGTTTAAATAAAGATATTGTTCATATATGAGCTCCTTTAGAGCGAAAAAAAGTATTAAGACAGCCTTAGCAACACGCGTGTGCGATTTAGAAAACGGGTGTACATTTCGCCATTAAATAGAGGAAAATTGAAAAAAGATCCTCATACTCCCCAGGACTGAAACAATAATCACTTTATAATGCTGTGAAGTATCATATTCTATGGTTAATTCATGGTTCAGGAAAGAGCTGTTTAAATGTACAGAGCGAATGCCTGCAATGTTGTTCACGCAGAAGGAGAGCACTCTGTAAAAACTGGAATGACAAAAAGAATTTTAAAATGTTTGAAATTCTAATTTATTTATTTCTATTTTTATTTTATTTTTGGTTTATATTCCATTTTATTTTTAATTTTAGTTTTATTTTTTAAATTTTATTTTGAATTTAAATTAAAATTGTTAATTTTTATTTTTATTTAAATTTTAATTTTTCTATTTTTTATATTATATATACGCATTATTATTAAATTATTATATTGAATAGGAAGAAAAAATAGAGGAATATGTCTATAAGGTTTTAGTATAGTGAAACATTTCCGTGAGCTAGATAAGCATTCCCCCAAAATGTAAATCTTTAGTATACATTTTTAAATTTGAAACAGGAATTGATTTTAAATTTGGAATGTAAATTTTAATTTTAAATTTAGAGTTAACATTGAATTTAATTTAATTCTGATTTTTAATTTAATGAATTCGTCCAATCTGATTGATTTGTTTTCTAGAATAAAATTGGGAAAAATATAATTAAAATTTATGTATGATAGGTTTCTTCATATACCGTTATTATTAGGTTCGTGCTTTTTTAAACTTTGCCTATATTAAATAAGGCGGTGAAGGAACGTATAACCATGTATTATATAGTGCTTAAAATTAAATAACATTATTATTATTATTATTATTATTATTATTATCATCATCATAATCATTATCATCATCATCATCATCATCACCAATTCGAATTAGCCTTAAAGCCTTTACAAATTTAACTCCTTCAGACTAGTTAGAAATTGATTTAGGATTAAAACAATTCCGTTTAAGACCAGAAAAACATTTTAATTAATAGATTTAAAATTAATAATAAAAAACATATTTTTCATAGGTGACACGATAAATATATTAAAATATATTCAATATATTCAAATATATTAAAATGTTTACAAAAGATATTCAAATATATTAAAATGTTTACAAAAGAATATTCAAATTTATTAAAATGTTTACAAAAGAATATCAAGACTCTTTGTACTTAAAATTTTTCTATTATAAGTACAAAGAGTTTTGATATTTTTTGTAGACATTTTAATATATTTGAACTATTTATCGTGTCACCTATGAAAACTATGTTTTTTTTATTATTAATTAAAATGTTTTTCTGGTCTTAATATAACTTCCCCTTTTTTCTTCTTGTTTTCTTTAGCGTCCAAAATATTAAACGGACAATTTAAAAAATGTTGTTATTTGAATTTTAATGTTTTTTTTTTAAGGATATTTGCACGTGATCTTGTATGTATGTGTGTGTTTTCAATTCCGGTTACAAAACAGAGGAGAATTGGCTGAAAAGGGTTTGATATGGATATCAAGTTTGAAAACCGATGATTATTATCAGGTTGCTGCTAAAATAATGTCGTTTTTTTTAACATTAACTTCAAAAGATAATAAGTACTTTCATAGTAAACTTTATTAATCGAAATAAGATCCATTTGAATTGACACATTTTGGCCAACGAGAAACAAGTTTATTTATCCCTTTAGCATAGGAATCCGAAGTTCTTGAAGAGTCATTGAAGGCTGATTCGGCATCATCTCGGCTTTTGAAGCATTTTTCGCGCAGGAAGTTGTCGAGATGCTTGAAAAAGTGATAATCGGTGGGCGAGAGGTCCGGTGAATATGGCTGATGAGGCAGAGTCTCGTAGCCCAATTCGTTCAACTTCTGCCGGGTCAGTTGAGCAACACGCGGACGAGTGTTGGCATGAAGGAGAATTGGTCCCTTCATATGGACCAATTTCGGGTATATATGTTGGATCTTCTGGCGAATTTCGTCAATTTGTCCGCATAACTTCTCCGCCGTAGCCGTTTCGCTTGGATTCAAGAAGCTGTGGTGAATGAGACCAGACGCAGACCACCAAACAGTCACCATTACATCTTTTTGGTGCAATTTCGGTTTCGGGAACTGTTGTGGAGTTTGCTCGGCATCCAACAACTGTGCCGAACGTCGCCAGTTGTCGCACAGGATCCACTTCTCGTCACAAGTCACAATCCGCTCGATAAATAGGTCGTTTTTTGTTGCGCAGGGGCGGAGAAGATACCTCAAAACGAGGATCTTTTTTTTATTGTTATCGTTCAATTCATGCGGCATCCACTTATCCAATTTCTTTGACTTCCGTATTTGCTTCACATGAAGAAAGACAGTCGAATGGTCGACCAGCAACAGAAACTTCTCGTCTGGTTTTGCGAGGATCGGATTCAATTAAGGCTTTCAAATGTTCGTTATCAACCACAATCGGCCTATATATATACATATATTTTCCCATACACATACCTATACATACATACACACATACATATATACATTCACACACAAATACATACACAATTATATATATGTGCATACATACACACACATACATACTTTAAAGATTATAAATTTAAATATAATGAAAGTATAAAACTAGTAATGCTATTAATTATAATAATCAGTGCACGTAATAAAACTAATTATAATAAAAACAAATTGGCTCCTATACTGCAAATTAACATTCAGTGTATAGGGTTATGTAACTAAGGCTCTAGAGTTGGGTTACACTTGTACCAACAAGGATGACGAATTATTGAGTATTACGCGTCCATATTCATATGTGTCGATCGGGAAATTACTTTGCAATGCGGAATGTTCAACACTATTTGTGGGTAGTAAAAGGTGACGAATTATAAAGCTCGTTGAGAAGCTACATATTAGTTTGAAACAGTATTCTAACAAGATCACAAAAGTGCCAATTATGTATTAGAATTTAAAATTGTAGTATGTTAATGTGTGTACGGTGAGTCTCTACTTAAAACTTAAATTAACAACAAGAAGGTATTATTATATAGGTTAAATGAGATGTTTGAGAACTTATTTTAAAAAAAACATTTTTTAAATTCGCAATGTTTTATCTTATATTTTATTCACAGGCGATATGCATTTAGTATTATGTTTTTACCCATTTACCTGTATACGTAGAGTGTATGTTATTTTATTTTAAGTTGGCTGTATTTAAAAATTTTTGTTGTGTTTACATCTGGACACTAGTTAATTCTTGGCATTTATTATGCGTTTATTGAAGGTGATAATGTTAACTTCTTCAGATATACAAAGATTGCAAAATTTGTCCCCCGGGGCATATGATCTAGATTTATTCAATATACTCCATTTAATTGAATAGGGAATTTTTTTTGTCTTCCAGGCTATTGATTAATATAGTTAAGGATGTGCTATTATTATCATTGTTTTGAAATCTTCCATTTCTGAAAGAGTGCAAGTGGTTTGAAATTCTTACTTTAATTAAGTTAGAGGATGTGCCTATGTAAGTGAATGTTTTTCTTATTTTATTATTGTTTATTGGTTCATTTATCCCAGTGTTGAGGAATCTTATATTCGGCAGCTGAGTTGAGAGGGGCTTGAAGATGTATAACGCGGTGGTATTTAATCCTATTCTGGTTTTCACCGGTAATTATATTATTGGATCCGTTAATCTAGTTTTTGTTGTTGTTATTGTTATTATTAGCACCCAGACCATATGTTTCCCTATATATATACTTGAGTCCTTGGTACTTCGATTATCTTCATTATTTCCCCCATTAGATTGGTTGTTTGAATGTTTTGGTAATTGCGTGACTGTGCAAGCGTATACCACCTCTTTGTGTATGCAATCGTTATTGAGAGGGCATTCATTTTTATTTTGGCAGTTACATTTGTTACTAGGTATTAGATCAACTGGGATGTTCTGCGCTTGTTTAATTTTCTTGTTATTTGTCGAAATTATTATATGTGGGAGATTAGGCATTGTAGAGTATGAAATATTTATAGAGTTTTTGTTTAATATAGTACTATACTTATGCGGGTATTTAAAGCATTTTTCCACTATTCGAAAGAATTATTTTTATTTGTTCTATCCTGTATATTGAGCAATTCGTATTCACATAGGATATTACATAGAATGTTAGGACCACTAATATTTTGTGAATCTTATAATCACAGGATTCCATACCAGCTGATTGTTGGATAAATCTATTCGGAAGAATATATATATATATATATATATATAATCATATGATGTAGAAATAACATAGAGAAAACAATAGAAGACATTGTCGTATATATCTCAAAGAAATTATAGTCTGGACGTCGAATTGTGTTTTTATGGGGTCTTTTAACAAGTTATAAGTAATTAAATCTCAGAGGTAATGACAATTACGGCTTTGAGATTGGTTGTAATTAATGAGAGGCGATAAAAAATCATCCAACTGAGGGAAGAAAAGAATTATTTATAAAAATAAACGAATTAGAGAAAATAACGGTTGAAAGGAGAGAAAATGGCAGAAAAAAAGGGGAAGCATCTAAAAATACCGGGAGACCGGAAGTCAACGCAAAAACGTTTAGATGAAGATAACGAGGGAGAGTGTAGACAAACTATGGAGATAAGGAAAGCGAGGTTGGACGAGAGGACAGAAGTAGTAAAATCATGAATAAGTGATGGACACGGCGATGAAGATGAATTATAGAAATAGAGGGAAGACAACGGGTTGGTGCCAGGAGATAGCATAGGGACCAATAAAGAGAAGGGAACATGAAAGACAAAAGAGCGTGTGGATGCAGAACCAAGGGGAGGCAGAACTTTACAATAGTGTAGAAGTCACATTTACATTTTTTTAAATTCCATTTTCACTCCAAACAAAGCATATTGTCACTTTGATATAGCGAGCTACTATCAGAGATGTAAGTTGCAGGGATACTATGTAACGAGGTGAGAAGTAAGATGTTTGTTCACAGTCGTGGCAGTCTAAGGTTCTTGGAAAGAAACTATTAGATTAGATTTTTTTACATCTAGGAATCTTTACTGTGTAGGGTGGGATTTTGCTTGTGTGTGATTATATTTCCTTTCAATTTCAGTGTTATGTGACCAATAGTTTAAGAGTTGATTGGATAAATATTTACACACGCATATACACCCGTATACTGTTTTATTTATCTAGATTTTGCAACTGAAACGGAATATCGTATCTAAAAGAGAATGACTGTTTATGTTTTCTGTTTTAATTTTTTTTTATTTTAATTCCATTTTCACCCCAAACAAGGCACAGTGGCACTTTGATGTAAGAGGCTACTATCGGGAACATTAATTACAGGGATACTGTGTAGGAAGTTGAGCAGCAAGATGTCTGTTCGCATTACACTTGGACTTCTCTGCATGTCAGTACAGTTGGGAAAGCAGGAACCCGGAAGGGAGTTCCAAAGTCTAGCAATTCTGGGAAGAAACTATTATAGTAGAAGGTTTTTTTTTACATCTAGTGATCTCTACTGTGTAGGGGTGTGATTTTGCTGCTTGTCGGGTTTGTCGGTGGTATTTACGTCGAGGGCGTACAAGAGCTCGTAGTTCGTCAGAGCATCCACTATTAAAATACTTGTAGAACAGGCAGAGGGATGCAGCATTTCGTCGATAAGATAAAGGTTGAAGCCTAGATGGCAGTTCACGGCCTATCAGGTTGGCGATTCTCTTATAGACCTTATCCAAATTGAAATCGAAGCAAAGACAGAGTGAAGCATGCAGAATACAGTGAGAGTAAAATCCAAAGGAAGTTTAATTTGCTAATAGATAATAGCCATAGTGTAATTACGAAATATCACGTGGAGACAATTTCTCAGTGTACATGTGTAACAGTGGTAGTAAGTATGTGCTTTTCAAATGGATTAGGCTGTCCTATCAATCCACAAAATTGTAAGCATTATTTACTAGCAGTAAAACTTTGTATTTTGCTTGTACACAATGCATGATATCACAAAATAATCATTTAATAGAAGTTGTGATATCCAACTGTTATGTATTCGCTGTGTCTTGTCGATTAAAATACGCTTTTCAGTCTATATAAATATCAAATCTACTTTTGTCACTGTACTACAATATATACACACTGACATCGAATAAAACACAACACAGCTGATCTATGAAATAATATAGTTTTTATTTCACACCGACAAACAGCTTGGAATTTAAAGTTATGACTGGTCAGTGATCGTGTGTTAATGTTGACGGTTAAGAAGTGTCATGCTTGCTTGTTTTCTCTCTCTCTCTTTCTCTCTCTCTCTCTCTCTCTCTCTCTCTATCTATCTATCTATCTCTTACCGACTACCCTAGCCCTCTCTCGCTCCCGATCTTTGACTAACTAAATCGTGCATATCTTTTTCAAGCTCTACTCTTCACTTTAAATGACCTGTACATAAGACTACGTAAGACTCTAGAAGTCAACCTATTTTTTTTATTATTGTTTGGATTCTAACATTCTTGAATTTTAAAACATTTTAACTTAAATAATTTTCTCTATAAATATTTATTTTGCTATGATAAAATTTTATTTTTATAGATATTGCAACGATCATAACAATCGTCGACTAGCAATACCTTCGGTGTTGCCCTGCTAATATCTTACAAATAGACAAGATCAAAAGTAATAATTTCATTTATTTCAAACTTTACATTTATTTAAAATTTCAAATACGAGTAGAAAAATTAGGTTCGTGGTTTTCAATAAAAAAAAGTAAGTTGACTCAAAGATGGCGTAAGGCTTAAATGTCTTTCATTCTTTTCATTACTCGTTCATTATTATAACATGCATGCTTAACGAATAATGCTTAGTTTTTGTTGTTTTTTTTGTATAAAATTATATTTAAAAACAATTTCTAACTGCCCAAATGAAGCAAGGAACATTCCGTGTGTATGTTGAAATGCAAAGCGACTAACGGACAGTAGTCATGGCGAAAAGAAAAAAAAATGAAATACTAACGGTGATACGCAGAAATATGCATCCTATGAAAAAAAATCACTGGTTTGCATGCAAATGGACCTGCATATGAGAGTGAACCTATCTCCAACTTTTTATGAGGATGACAATATTATGAGAAGCTGTCGAGACGAATAGAAAAAAGTTGGATACAATGTAAATCCTCTTAAGAGTGAATGAAATTAACGCATATTTTGGGAAAAAAACGAATCGGAAGTTTTGTTAAATGGCTACGGAAGAGATTAGCATATACGTGTTTGGAGTAAAAACTAAAAGTGTTAATTAAATAAACAGCATTGACTTAACATTATGATACAGATTAAATATACCATTCAACTAGTGTTGTAGCCTTCACGTTGCTTTACTCTTTATCAGAGTTTTAAATGAAGCAAAACTATTTATTAGTTCTATATTTTAATAAAAGCGATATTTTAGAATAAAATATCGCTTTTATTAACTACAGTTTATTAAAATAGACCTTGCAGTTTCCTATGTACTTTTCATGGGATCCTAATTTTAATGCGTCCCATAATATGCACTTATATGTACTTCCAATCTGTAGTAGAATGTGAACAAAGATGGATGCTGTCAATGCTGTAAAAGACTAAACATTTTTCCTTCAATAATTACAAGAAACCTTCTCTGCCGCCAATAGCAATGGCAAAAAACACATTATATGAAAGTACTTCTTTTAAACGCCTCGGCCTAATGTCACAGGGAACATGAATTGGAACAGATACAGATACTTGTGGATTTAACGAACCAGACGTAACTCAGTATTTGCTCGGCTTTGTCCGGCGCATGACGTCAATAGTCGGATAAAACCGAGAACAAAACTTTTTTTTTTAACCAGGATTTTTTTTAAACCAGGATTTTTCTTCTTTTTTTTTTTCCTTTTTTTTTGCCAGGAAACAAGGACAAATTTTCTTTGTTTGTTTTTTTAACCAGAACCCCTGCGAGATTTTTTTTTGAAAGTGTTGTAGCCTTCACGTTGTTTTACTCTTTATCCGAGTTTTAAATAAAAGAAAACTATTTATTAGTTCTATATTTTAATAAAAGTGATATTTTAGAATAAAATATCGAATATATTAACTACAGTTTATTAAAATAGACCTTGCAATTTCCTATGCACTTTTCATGGGATCCTAATTTTAATACGTCCCATAATATGTGCTTATGAGTTAGTTACTTATTTAATCTTAGAATTGACACCTTCATTCCTCATCATAAGTTTCAAACCCAACCTCATTCTCCTCCCTGGTTTTAATCTATTTGTGCTTCTGACATTGCTTATCGAAACCATTATTTTATTAGTATTATAAGGATTATTCTGAGTTATCCAGACATACCTCTAGAAATGTTAGCAATGTCTGCAAGAGAGTAATCCCTGATGCTTAATCCGGCATATTCTCCAATGCGTTCTTATTTACTTTGCCTTCCCACAAGGGCAGAGTTAGACACCGAGGTCGTTTATTTTTTAATGTGGAGAAAAGGAACAAAAATTAAAATAGTCTCAATCGTGAAGGATTTCTCTTCCACTGACAGAGAACAAGAAATCGAAGTGTAGTATCAGAACAGATACTACACTTTGATCTTGATCGGACGATATTTGTAAAATCTACACTAGTATTGTTAATCGGGACAAGTCTATAATTGCTCCACTTTTTAATTGTTTTCGGGTGATTTCATTTTCTAAAGATAAGGCGGTTAAGAAGTGTCATGTCTGGATAACTCAGAATAATCCTTATAATACTAATTCTTTGCTAGAATTTTTGCTTAAAATGATTTAAAAATTTTTTTTTTGTTCTGTTCTTCCTGATTTTCTTTGAAATTTGACCACTCGCATGATTCCGTTATTATCGTCCTTAAAACGGTTGCAAAGTTTTTTTTTTTTTATCTTGATTAATCTACACCCCCGCCCCCGATCCTAATTCAATTGTCGTTCCCAGACGTTGTCCTCCTGAATACTCAGTTATACTCTTGAAATTATTTATTATCTCTTGGTTTCACTTCTGTTGTGTGTTCGAAAGAGTACTCTCCTGTCCCGACCTTTAAAACTGCTATTAATTTGCCTGGCCAAATAAATATCGTTGTGTTAGTCTTTTCTCTATTAGTAACAAACTTTAAAAAAAATAGACAACAGCAGGCTTGATAATTTTCTATGAGGCCTGAACCTCTTTAATAATGTTCAATATGGTTTTCGTGATTTTTCTCTAGTTGATATTTTAATTATTGTAACGGAAAATAAATGTTGGTTTGTGCATACTTCAGAAGAGAGTTGGGCCATACCGCTTACGCTTTCTTTGGTTTGGGCGGAGTTTTATTCTCGTTTCCTACACAAACTTCAAGATAATAACATTAATAATAAATTTCTTGACATTTCTTTCTAATCAAAGCTATGGATCATATCACCTAGCAAAGCAAACAGGTAATCCTTTGTCTGCGGAAACAATTGAAATGGACTGAGTTAATACTTGGGGTTGTAAAATATTAATAAAAAGTAAAAACATATTCAATTCTACTAATGTATTGAACACTTTTTAGACTGTATTTTTACCACTTCTACTTCTGAGTATATATATATATATATATATATATATATATATATATATATATATATTTTTATATATATATATAACATCCTTAAAACTGAACATATATCCTATTTTCATAAGAATTAAATTATTTGAATTAAATTTTCTGGCGAAAACAATGGAAGTGGTCACGAATCTATACAATGCGCTATATGTACCGAAAATATGTGTACCCCTCACCTCAAAGTGATCTATGATGATTAAACCCGCTTAAAAATTCATATACAAATAATAATGAAATTTTAACCATTGGTATAAAAACTAATTCAGTGATTAAACATTTCAGCATGTTAGCAGTCTAAACAGAAAAAAAGGAATATTAACACAAAATAAGTAATATGGCGACAGGAAAGTAATGGACAAAATTATTATTATGAAATATTGCGAAGAAAATATGGGTAACTAGCTGGCAGCCCGGCGTTACCCGATCGTAAAATACGCTTACACATGGTATTTTTGAGTATATATATATATATATATATATAAAGTGATGGTTGTGTGGTTCCAACGACAGAAAAAATGTATATGTAAAAGAGTGTAGCCATCAACAATTATAGTTTTTTCAGACTTTTATCATTTTTAATATTAAACATATTTTTATAACGAGTTTCAAGCCTTGTTTAGCTCTCTTCAGATATTTTTATATAAAGGTTTTTTAGGTAATGTCTTTTTGGAAAACATTTTATCCCAGAGATAAAAAGTTTTCCAACACTCTTTTAAATATATATATATATATATATATATATATATATATATATATATATATATATATATATAATTTAAAGGAGATTAGAACAATAGTCTAAAGAGCTAAGTGTATTTTAATGTAACAGTGAAATTACTAGTTTAATTAAAATACAGGAAATAGAAAGTGCTCGTTGTAATTTAGATATATAATAAGCTCGATAGTTAAATGTCCTAGAGCTAATTCAATATTAAGTAATGTGATTTATAATTTAAAAATTTAAAAAAAATTTTAAAATTTAAAAATCAAATTTTAAAATCAAATAAAAAATAATTCAATAAAAATCCTCCTAAATTTGCTGATGAGGAGACCGTGCTTACCAAAAAAACTATATATAATTGTTCTACATAATTTCATGTATACCATGATAAAAAGCACGGATTTCCGAAACGATCGTACAGATAATTGATTTTGTTGTTGTTTCTTCTTAAGAAACTGATTTTTAATTTAATTAAAATTTGATTTTTAAATTTAAAAATTTTTTTTAAATTTTTAAATTATAAATCACATTACTTAATATATATATATATATATATATATATATATATATATATATATATATATATATATATATATATATATATATATATTAGTGTTGGGACGATTACTCAGATTCAGAATCGGGAATCGGAAAAATCGACAAATTTGGGAGTATCGGAATCGGTATCGGAATCGGAATCGAAAAAATTGATGCCTATTTTCCGATGCCAAAACGATTCTTTTAATTGTCTTTTTTTACTTCATTTTGTTTAAAGCAAAATCTTCCATTGCTTGTAATAATGATAAAATAATAAATATTTATTGATTTTAAAATACAAGTAAAACTAAAATCTATAGATGATTCTGTGCAAGTGTAATTATATGTTTAGGACAATATATGCACATTTAATCTGTGTTTTTACAGAAATCAGGAAATATAACAACTCTATACTCAAACATTTAGAGATTTATAAAGAATCGGAATCGGAATAGAAAATTGCATTGGAATCGGGAATTTAGTATGGAATTGATAATTTTATCGGAATCGGGAAAAATATCGGAATCTTCCCATAACTAATATATATATATATATATATATATATATATATATATATATATATATATATATATAATATTTTTTTAAAAATCAAGATAACAAAATCTAAAATTAGAACATCATATGGTGTATTTCTTTATGTTACATTTGTTTCGTGACCATTTGGATAAATTTAAATATTATATTATTTAAAATATATTCCAAGAATAGCTACTCTTTAGACAAAAAATACATTTGTCATAATTATATATATATATATATATATATATATATACATATATATATATATATGTCGTCTGCTTTTAATTGTAACACCCTGCACTGAAGATTCCCGAAAGGATGACACACTAATGTCTGTAGGTATTTAATTATTATAGTAAATATATATATATATATATATATATACATATATATATATAGAAAGAGAGAGAGAGAAAAAGAGAGATAGATAAATAGAGAGAGAGAGAGAGAGAGAGAGAGATTTAGGAAAACTCGTCTCCAGAAAACTCGTACCTAGAAAACACGTACTCAGAAAACTCGTCCCTTTTTGCTTGGTAGGAAAACTGGTCCCTTATTGAATAAATAAGATATTAGTTTTCCTACCTAGACAAAACGGGACGAGTTTTCCGGGGGGCCATATATATATATATATATATATATATATATATATATATATATATATATATATATATATACTAGCAAAAGCACCCGTCGTTGACTGGGTTCAAAAACAGCCTACAGAAAATGGACTCTGATTTATTAAAGTATGATAGGTTATAAAAAGGAAGCCATGTAAAGAAAAAGCTTCGAATTCGAAGGTATCAAAATAAAAGCAAAATATGGTGAAAGTAAAAATAAAATAGACAAACTCCATAATTTATTATACCATACCTGTTCACACTGAAACACTTATCACAATATTCTGTGGATCTATATTAAAAAACCTTGTTAAACTTGGTGACATATTTCCATTCTATGGAGGGCAGGCGCGAACAAACACCCCATAATTTATTTATAACATATTTCTTCAAACTGAAACATAATTATCAAATTATACTTACGCAGATAGATATGAAAAGTCTTTATTAAAGTTTGTGCCTATTTCCATTTTATGGAGACCAAGCTCGAACGCAGACCCCACAATTTTATTATACCATCCCTATTTAAGTTAAAAATACTTATCAAAATATTCTTATGTACATCTATGTAAAAACCCTTGTAAACGAATTTTTTTAATTTTTTAATTTTTTATTTCCATACTTGTGGACCAGGCGCGAACGCAGACCCCATAATTTTAATGAACCGCCGTTCTGCCAGATCAAACATACCCATTCCTGTGTCTTCATACATCTTATATGTAATCAGTTTTTTAAAATAGTCAATCATATAGGAACCTATTCGTGACCCCCCCACACACACACCCATACACACACATATTCAGCTGTATATATATATATATATATATATATATATTGTTAATTATAAAATATATATGGTGATTAAGCTACACTGAATATTCCGCGTTTCATCCACTCTAGGACTCTTCAGGCTTATGCGCATAAGCCTGAAGAGTCCTAGGGTGGATGAAACGCGGAATATTCTGTCTAGCTTAATCGCTATATATATATTTTATAACTAACTAACTAGCTCTACCTACGTATTGAGCACTTTTGAAGTAAATACTTAAAGTTTATGCATAAATTTATACTTTCGTATATTCATTTTATGTGAGTAAATGAAGTAGTCATATATATATATATATATATGGGCGTAGCTCAAAGTCTACAGAATAAGGGTGAGGCGTGGCTCAGATGCTAAGAAATGAAGGTGAATAGTTTTATGTTTTGGTTTCAATTCTAGCTGATGACACACAGCTCATATATTTTTTGTTAGCTTTCATCTAACTACTATACATTAGGTTCAATGTAATAATCGTTAGAGAATTATTTCTATAATAATAAATATGTAAACTGTATGAATTAAAAATATAATGTTTAAGCGTGTCGTATATCTGGGAAATGCCGGATATTCTGCTCGTATTTTATGAAGATGCTTTTCTTTCTCTCGTTACGCCCATCGGCTGCTTTTTGCGGCATATTACGCCTGCGGGAAGGATAAAGATATTACTGAGAGAGGAGAAGGACCGATGACTGTATCAGCGACATTAACGCTAGTAGTAGCTGCTACCATGGTAGTAGCAAAGAAAACAATAGATTTAGAGGATGAAGAAGGAGGAACGCAAAAATGGAGGTCGAAAAAGAGGGAGTGGAACTGAAGTGTTAACAAGCTGGCCGCGTAAAGAATAGCAAATGCAATAATGAAAAAGAATATAAATGCAGAGTGAAAATGGGGGGGGGGAGAAGAGATAAAAAGAGGGAACTACGTGAGAGCGAAACTGTTGAGCAAAAAGGAAGGCGTAAATAGGAGACACGGGAAGGAGCTGAAAAAAAAAACAACTTGGGGAGAAAAAGAATAAAATGGGTGGAGGGGGGTTGCAGAGAGATGAAGAATAGAGAGTTTAAATCAGGAGTGCAAAAATAGAGAACGAAAAAGGAAACGAAAAAATGAAGGCGCAAATACCGAGTAACAGGGAGAATCAGAAACAGGGAGTAACATTAAGGAGTAAAAATAAAAAGAAAGAAGCAAAAAACGATAGCAGAAAGGGGGGCACAAAAAGAGCCACCTTCTTAAAAGACGAAAGCGAACAAAAAAAGTTTGTTTTTTTTATATGGGGGTAACCACTTATCAAGGCCATGAGGCCATTCAAGGATAAGGGTTATTGAGTTGAAAGTAGACAATGGGATAATTCGTAGTAATAGTCAGTAGTGGAAATTTAGTAATTTGGATTATTTAAGGGGGCGGTTCATCAAGAATTTGTTTACATTGGACTTGAAGACAACCAAATTGTATTAAACTGGAAAACAGACAAACGGAAGAGAGTTCCACAGGCATGCAGTTCTAAGAAAGAAGCTTTGTTCATGGAATCTACGTTTCGGTTTTGACAGAGATAAAGAGTGGGGAAAATTATTGACATTGTTTTCAGCTAGACGAGTGTTTTGCGTGAAAGTTTGGCGGGGTTCATAGATTGGAGCTCAATCGAGCACTTCCCATGAAAATATCGATAAAGTAGAGACAGGCTCGCAACGTCTCTTCTGTGGGAAAGAGGTTGCAGGGAAGAGAAAAGGGCATCCCCCACTAAGCTACGAAGTCTATTTTGAACTCTGTCAAGGCAGAATAAGGATTTCTTGCAGCTCCTGCCCAGATATGGCAACAGTACGCTATTATTTGCCGTACTTCGCTCTTATATAGATATAGAATTGCATAAGAAGTGAGATATCTACTGGAGCAGAAAAAGGATCCCGCCATTTTTCCTGCGACCTTGGCAACAGAGGTGATGTACGTGTTCCATTTTAGATCAGAAGTAATGGTCAAGTTTATAAAAATTGAGGAAGACAGTGGAGGCCGATAAGTGAGAGTAAAAAAAGAGGGGAGATTTTAAAAGGAGAGCCTAGAAAAGATTATCAAAATATGAAGAAAAAAGAACGAAATAGAAGAGTCATGACATGAGTCAAAAAAAAATAATAATAATAAAAAGAGCAGCAAAAATACAGACCTAAAAGGAGAGCTAGAATTAACAGTGGAAAAAGAGAATGCACCATGATATCAAAGTAGGATAATAAAAAGTAATTTAGAACTGGAGAGCGAAAAGAGAGAACGAACTATATGAGTGAACACGGAGAGCAGAAAAGAACACAGAATGAGAGGAACGGGGACATAAAAAAAGGGCAGAGCAAAAACGAAGTTAAAAAAAAAGATCGAAGAAGGAAAGCAAAGAAGGAAAGCAAAGAAAGATAGCAAAGAAAGAAAGAAAAGAAGGAAAGCAAAGAAAGAAAGCAAAGAAGGAAAGCAAACAAAGAAAGAAAGGAAGGAAAGCAAAGAAAGATAGCAAAGAACCAAAGTACAGGAAGAGAACGAAAGTAGAAAGCGACAAATTTTGACAGAAATTAAGAATGAAAATGAAAATAAAAAATGCGTTAAAAAAGGGGAGGGGTAAAAATAATACGAAAAGGGGGAGCAAAATTAGTGAGAAGAAGAAAACATACGAAAAGGAAACCGAGAAAAAAATAATAGAAAAACGAAATAAAGAGCAGAGAAAAAGAGCAGGAAAACGGATATTATTTTTTACGACCTGCCACAGCGTTGTATAAACACCCCTAACCACTTTATGTTAAGAACGGCTTTCGTAATAAACACCCTTCCAACCTCTCCATGTTAAGGTCGGCTTTCGAAGTTGGAGGGGGTGTTTATTCCGAAAGCCGTTCTTAACATGGGGGGGGATGTTTATAATACGGCACGTCGTAAAAATTTACCGAAAAACGAAAAACAAAAACAAAACAAAAAAAAAACATTAACACAAAAGAAGAGCGAAAATAGAATGAAAATTGCGATGTAAAAGTTATGTGAGATGAGAAAAAGGGGAAAGGGAGAACGGAGATTAGCAAAAAAGATCGATCTTAAAATTCAGAGCCACCAAAAGGAAGGCAGAAAATGGTAAATTTTAGTCTGTTAAGAACGCGCAAAAGTTATAGGCCGTTGACTAAGATTTTTGTTTTTTTACGCATGGTCACCCCTTACACAGCATATCGCCAATTGGACGTAAGAGTACATGCTTTATGCAAATTTATGGTTGAATATGGCTAAATTTGTGTGTATTCTTGTATTAAATACTAACCCCATAATCAATATAAATACTCAAGTGTGATTCAAACGGATGTCATAATACCCCTTCCGCTGCATCTTATCATAAAATGTTCATACAAAATTTAACCCATATCAGATCAGTAGTTTTCGAGAAAAAATTGAGAGTAAATTTGATATTATGACGACTAATCCCCATTAGTCCACACTCATCGCAAACTGTCCATCGCAGCAGTTTAGCATAACAGAGGTCCATATAAAATTTTAGCCAGATCGGAGAAAAATTAAGACAGACTCACACGAGGCAGAAAAAAAAACAGAGTATAAATAAATAGAGAGTTAAAAGGAAGAGTGAAAAGGAAGTGTAAGGAAAGACGCGAGAAAAGGAGTGCAATGATAAAGATAGATAGGACTATATATATATATATATATATATATATATATATATATATATATATATATATATATATATATATATATATATAAAGACAGAAGGAGAAAGATGTATAAATATATATATACATATATGTATAGAGAGAGAGAGAGAAAGAGAGAGATGGGAGAAAGAAAGAGAAGATATATATATATATATATATATATATATATATATATATATATATATATATATATATATATATATACTAGCATTTCGACCCGGCGTTGCCCGAGTATTTGGAGGTGTATGCTAAGCAAAAAAAAACGGTCAATTTTTTTTACTTTGACCCCTATTATGACCCCTTAATATTTATTGTTTTGGGCTCAAATCAAGTTATTAAGTTAGATCCATGTCGAAGGTACCAATATCTAAAATGTCAAGTGTTTAGACCCAAAATTGTCGGAGGAGTTTGGTAGAGTTCTCAAAGGTCAAATCGTTGAACTTTGACCCCTTAACAGCGAAATTATTGGCCGAAACCCGATCACATCGATTTTCCCAAATCTCAGTACTCTGTATATCAAATTTCGAGTCTGTAGACTAATAATTGACAGAGTTATTGTGTAGGGAAATGTACACACACACAGAGACACACACACGTTAACTTTTATAGATATATAGATATACAGGTCCAAGAAGGCAGTGAAGGGTTTTGAATTTGAATAAATTCTTTATTTTTGATATCGTCTCTATAACTTAAATACAATCTGACTAAGACATGGAGAAATTTTTTGAAAAGTGCAAAATTCAAACTGCAACTGTAAAGAGCACAAATATGCGAAGTTGAAAATGACCAACAGTAAAAAAAAAAAAACATTATTTCTCATAAATAAAGATTGTTTGAATTTTGCATCATTCTTAATTTTCACCAATATCTCGGTCAGATTATGTTAAAATTACGGAAAAATGTCATCAAAAATAGAGAATCTATTTAAGTTCTAAACCCTTCAGTGTCTTTTTGAACACCCTGTATATGTATATAGTGGGTGATTGTATCGATTTTTTTCTCATAAAGAGACTTTATATATATATATATATATATATATATATATATATATATATATATATATATGTGTGTGTGTGTGTGTGTGTGTGTGTGTGTGTGTGTATATAATCCCTCCCTTCATTAGAAACCCAATCGATTCCACACACACACACACACACACACATATATATATATATATATATATATATATATATATATATATATATATATATATATATATATAGTAAGTTATAAAAGTGGCAATTACGCTACACAGAATTGTCCCCGTTTCATTCACGCTTGGATTCGTCAGGCTTATGTATATATAAATTGAGAGAGGGGGGCATCATGAAATCTACCGTGTATAAATAGAGTCTTAGAAGATTTGCGAAAGAAACAAAATAACTGAAAACACAGACATGGGTATGGATTTGGAAAGTAATCGGGTAGAAAAATGTTCTAAAATAAAAATAAAAAAACGTTTTTAAAACGCTCGGTTTGGACTTGGTCGGTGAAATGAAGACAACGACTGATCGTGAACGTGGGAGGGGGCAGTCGAAGGGGAAGCAATCAAACGTGTCGCTGCAACGAGAAAGGAGGTGTGATAAAGGAGCAACTAAGGTGAGATCGCGCGGAGAGGCGAATGAGATGGGCAAATGAGATAAGCAGTGGGCAGCGTTTTGTGTTCGGTCCAATCAGGGAGGTGCGATGCCGCGAATAGTGTGAAAGCTTGGGACAAAAGCTGAACCTTTTCAAGCAGGCACTCAATGCGAAAAAGAACGAGAAGAGACGTGTCAAGGAACGGGGACGGGGAGGTGCCGGATAGAGGAGAAACAGGATTCACAAATGATAGAAAATGAAAAGAAGACGTTCAATAATAAAAACGTTTCGGGGGAGGCATCCTGATTTCGTCAGTGGGAAACAACTTTTTAAAATATATTGAGCTCTTCACTCTTATAGAAAACAAGAGAGTACTTGTATTGTTTTTGCGATATAGAAAAATCTAAAATCACTCATTTCTATTTTAATTGTCATTCATGTCTAAAGGCACATCGCCGCTGACATTAAAGGGGCGGTGCTTTTTCGTTATAAGAACGAAACCGATCAAAATAGTGGTTTCTACTCCAAGTTTCTGTCAATTTCATCTAAAATTAATATTTTCTATTTAATTACCATGTCGTGATTAGTTAAATATTACTATGTTATTACATATAACATGTACTTTGACGACTTCATGATTCAGTGATACCCGCCATTAATTGTAACAAGACAGACAGCAGTTACTTCTCCTGATTTCATGCTGTATATTTGAGTATATAGTGCAATTTATTTCGAAAAATATTTTCATCAATAATTAATTTTCTACTTCATCGTTTTTCGTCATTTTTAGATATGTCACTAATTTCGACACGACGATTAAGGAGATAACACTGGTTTTAATTGAAATACAATATTTTGATTTGTGCTCTTTAACAAAAAAGCTCTTAGGGGCTACTGTGGTAAGGGGCGTGTTTATAAGGGTGACTTAAGAGAGAAGTGTGCAGTGAATTATTTGTTCATATTACATTTAAATTTCTTCATGTTGATACAGTCAGGAGTAGTGCAACATGGAATCAAGTGATAATTACAAAGGCTGACTGTTCGAGAAAAAAAATCTGTTACAATAGAAAGAGTTACATCATCTGGAGACCTTTACAGTGTAGACAAGATATTCCTTACTGTCGAATTGGCTGTGTATATTTACATTGAATGGGGAAAATAGTACCGGTTCCATAAATTCCAAAATCATCAGAGCATATTCAATTCAATTATTTGTAAAACAAGCGGAGAAATGCAACAATGCGACGATGGGACAGGGTGTTAAGATTGTTAGACTATATGCGACCCTATTACATTAATATGTAAACTAGCAGTATCCGTGGAAATTCCACGGTGGTTGAAAAAAGCATCGCATAAGCAAACAACAGAATGTCTTTTAATAGAATATTCAGTGTAATATTAGTTCCGATCAGACCATTATTAAAATATAAATATTTTCTAGAAAATATGGAGAACTGCTTAAGATATATTATTACCAAAAATAGAACTATAGTAATGCATCACTTTTTTCTAGAGATTATAATTTAATCAAAGTCACTTGTAAATCAGTTATATCACAATTATAATTATATATCACTTTTTTCTTTCTAATCAGATATTTTGGCATGTAAGTAATAGGATTTTGATAGAAATATGAAAAGATTTGATAGAAACAAGATGAGATTTGATAGAAACATCACAAGATTTGATAGAAACATGATAAGATTTGATAGATAAATAATAAGATTTGATAGATAAATAATAAGATTTGATAGAAACATGATAAGATTTGATAGAAACATGACAATATTTGATAGAAACATGACAAGCTTTGATAGAAACATAATAAGATTTGATAGAAACATAATAAGATTTGATAGAAACATGACAATATTTGATAGAAATATGATAAGATTTGATAGAAACATGATAAGATTTGATAGATAAATAATAAGATTTGATAGAAACATAACAAGATTTGATAGAAACATGACAAAATTTGATAGAAACATAAGATTTGATAGAAACACAAAAATATTTGATAGAAACATAATAAGATTCGATAGGAGCATGATAAGATTTGGCAGAAACATAATAAGATTTGATAGAAACATGATAACATTTGATATAAACATGATAAGATTTGATAGGAACATAAGATTTGATGGAAAAATAAGAAGACTTGATACAACCATAAGATTTGATAGAAACATAATAAGATTTGATAGAAACATAATAAGGTCTGATAGAAACATAATTAGATTAAATAGAAACATAATTAGATTTGATAGAAACATGATAAGATTTGATAGAAACATGATAAGATTTGATAGAAACATAAACAGGATTTGATAGAAACATGATAAGATTTGATAGAGACATAATAAGATTTGATAGAAACATGATAAGATTTGATAGGAATATAATAAGATTTGATAGAAACTGTTATGGCTTTCAATATGCCACAAACAAAAAAAAACAGAACAACGGAATAGAGTTTAAACAATGTATTACTGGAACAACAACGTAAAAAGGTTACAACTGAAAAGAGTGGTAAACGTCACCGAGCAGGCGAGGGTCGTTCTGGTTTTTTATCCACACCTGGCATCAAAAGGTTTATGGTTTATATAATGTAGAACAGTCCATTTGGAGGTGATTCCCTCACAACATTCCCCTCCTAAGCTGATTTCCGCGGTTGTTAAAATCAGTATTTCTTCCTGTTGGGACACACCACCGAAGGGTCTATGCGCTTATTCTTTCTGCCAGAGCGTCTGGGTTCAGACATCCCTTTTGAAGGGTATATGTGAAAACAGTCATACACAGTTTCAATCGCATCACTGCCGTCCTGCGGTCGTTCTTCTTGATCCTGATTTTGTTCTGGTGCCTCTTATGTTGAAACTTTAGGCCCTGAATGAGGTATGTAACATGGCCGATTCTTCGCAAGATCGTGCCCTGTTCCCAAAAAGAAACGTCATTTCTAAAATGTCTAACATAGACGTTATCTCTGCTGTTAAACCATTTCGTTGGCATTGTAGAGGTTCTGTTGTGTGCTATGTGTTTGGGTAGCAGTTTATCAAATGCGGATTTTATTTTCCGTCCAAACATGATTTCTGTTGGGGATCCCGCATCTGTTTTGTTCGGATTTCTCGTGATTCTGTAAACCTGCAGAAATTGCTGAAGGGTCTTTTCTGTCTTTATTAATGCCCTTTTAAGCGTATCGACGAAGCGTTCGGCCTGGCCGTTGCTTCTGGCGTGGTACTGGGATGTCGTAATATGCTTGACTTGATATGTCTCGCAGAATTCTCTGAACTCTATCGAGGTGAACTGTGTAGCGTTGTCGCTAACCAAACAGTCTACAACCCCAAACTGGGCAAACAACTCCAATAAAAAATTTGTCGTTGTTGCCGTGGTCGGTTTTTTGCATCTTAGTACCTCTGGCCATTTAGAGTAAGAGTCAACTACTATCAGGTAGTAAAAATCCTCCACATGTCCCGCATAATCGATGTGGATCCTCGACCATGGTTGTTCAGCCTTAGGCCAAGATTTATATGTTATCGGTGGTGCTTTTGCAGCCAAAGCACGGCCTTTGCATCTGTTCACCATGTCGGTAATATCTTGGTCCATAGCTGGCCAATAAACAAAACTTCTCATTGGGCTTTTCATTCTGTTTATTCCTGGATGCCCCATGTGAAAATCCCTATAGAATTCTTTTTTTAAGGGTTTGGGGGACGACAACCCTTTCATAGTATTTCGTCGCAACCGGAAAAAACGTCTGAACTGGTGTCACCCAGTGTTAATTTCGGCTTCGTAATTTGAATGAAATTGTCATTTAGGGATTCTGACTTAATTTTCTGAAGTGTGACCGGCAGTTTGCGGATAATATTGTTCATCATGGTTTTTACATCACTATCATTACATAGTGCCGCGATTACTGAATCTTCAAGAGATTCCATTTTGGCAGGAATCAGTCTCGATAGACCGTCTGCATGTGCTCCTTGTTTTGAGGGGAGAAATTAAATTGTAAAATTACAGTTCAGCAGAATAGGTCCCAACTTTATAGTCGGGTCGCAGTGAATGTTGGAAGTCCTTTTTTTTATCCAAAAATGGATATTAACAGCTTATGGTCGGTTTGTAGAAAAAAATATCTTCTGTACAAGAGCCGGTGGAATTTTGAAAATATAATTTCTAAGGCCTATTTCTCGATCTGAGAATAATTCGTTTCCGCTGGCAAGAGAGTCCGTGATGCGAAAGCAATAGGCTGTTTCGAGCCATCTGGCATTCGATATAGCATGCACGCCCCGACGCCATATTGACTAGCGTCGCTAGCTACTATTATGTCTCACTGCGTATTGTAATGCGCTAGGAATAGTTTTGAAGTCAGGATTCTTTTTATTTCTTGGAATGATGTCTGGCAATCTTCTGTCCACTCCAAAGTCTTATCCTTTTTCAGCAATTCATTAAGTGGTGCGCGCAATTTGTGCATATTTAGGATGAACCTCTGGTAATAATTTGCCAAACCTAAAAAAATCTGCAATTGATTTATGTTTACTGGTGCCGGCATTTCTTTAATAGCGGTCGCCTTATCTGGGTATGGGCGTCTGCCATCTTTATCGATTATTTGACCCAGGTATTTAATTGTTTGTAAAAAGAACACGCATTTATCTGTTTTGATCTTAAATCCATAATCTTGTATTCGACTGAATACTTGTCTGACATGTTTTTCATGTTCCTAACTGCTTTTGCTTGCTATGATAATGTCATTAAGATATGCGATTGCAGTGTCCAAGCCAGACAGCATAATATCCATTACTTGCTGGAATATTGAGGGTGTCACCTTGATACCAAACGCGAGTCTTTCGTATCTGTACAAACCCCGATGAGTGTTAATACTGAGGAGGTTAGCGCTTTTGTCGTTTATCGGAATCTGTAGGTAAGTGTCGCTTAGGTCGATCTTAGAAAAAAAACTTGTCGCCATTTAATTTCGTGAACACTTCTTCTGGACTAGGTAATGGATAGTGAAAATCTTCTAAGGACCCGTTGAGTCCGGTCGCGAAGTCGGCGCAAACGCGAATTTCCCCGGACCTTTTCTGTACATAAACTGCCAGAGCAGCCCACTCACTATATTCAATTTAGCCATTATACTGATGTTTTCTAATCTGTCTAGTTCCTGATTTATTTTGTTCTGAGAAGCGAACGGGACATTATGTTTCTTTTTAAACACCGGTTGTGTGCCAGGTTTCAACTTAAAATCTGCGGCCATTTTTGTACACCTCCTCAGGCCAGGAGTAAATACGTTTGTGAATTCTTTTTTAAAACAAGTTTCTCCGTTTCTGCTGGGCGGGTATCTATTTTCTTGCAGAATGTTGATATAGGAAGATCCCAGGGACGAAACTCCTCCATGTTGTCAGAACCGAACAGGTTCTCACTATCTTTTAGCACATACAATCTTAGTGTTTTGTTTTCCCCATAATGTGACGTTTGTAATTAATTCACCCTCAAAATTAAGTTTTGTACCATTAACGGCTGTCGACGTTCTGTTAGTTTTTAACATAGTCGGCTTTCGTAATATTTTCCACGTTTTGAGATTTATTATTGAAAGATCCGATCCACTGTCTAATTGGAATTTAATAGCCTTGCCGAAAATGTTAACCGTTACATATTTGCGTAGATTTTCATCTACGACGTCCTTAGTTCTGGTTTGACGTACACGGCTTCTATTCTGAGTTTTCCTACAGTGCGAACTTTTATGACCGATCTTATTGTATAAATGGCATCTTTTTGTTAAAAATGGGCAATCCCTTACCCAATATTTTCCACCACATCTGAAACAAGCGCTCGGTGCTTTTAGTTTTTCTGTTTCGGTGGTTAGTGTCTTTGTGCCATTTCGTCGGTTTCTTCTTAGTTACTTTTTTTATATTCGCGATGCCTGCTTCGATATTTCTTACATTTTTTTTCATAATTTCTACTTTTTGACAATCCTCAGTCAATTTTTGAAGTGTTAAGTTCGGTTCATTTTCTAATTTTGTAAGGACTCTGCGCCTGATTTCCACAACTTTTCCCGAGGTTAACCCTTTTGTAAACACAAGAGATTTAAAATTGTCTGCTGTTAGTTCAGACAACTTAAAGTCATTACAGTGTTTGTTCACTACAGCTGCGTAGGTGGCAAAATCGTCATTATCGTCTTTTACCACATTCAAATATCTCCAACGCTTATGGAAAAGAGACGTTTTCGGTGAGAAAAGTTCTGTTAACAAATTTACCGTCTCATTGAATGATAAATCTGCTGTTTTCCGAGGCAAGATGTAATCCACAAATTTATCATGCTCAGCCGTTTCCAATTTTTGTAGTAGAAGTCTGGTTTTCTTTTTATCAGACTAGTTGCTGCAGTCAATATTAAAAAAAATCTTAATAACGCCGAAAATACGCTGCGAATAATTTTTCCTCTTCCTCGTATTTAAAATTGTCTATCGCAGTCCATATTGCATTCTGAGAAAATGCTGAATTGCTTTCCGCGTTCGCATGATTTTTTAACAATTTCTGTAAGCAATTCCTCCGTTCGTAATTGACGTTCGGCCAACTGTTTTTGAACTTCCTTTTGCTGTCCCTCCGTTCGTATTTGACAATCCGCTAACTGTTTTTGCGATTCCTTTTGCTGTTCTTCGAATGGTACCTGACGCTTTTCGGCATCGATATGCAACATGGTCAAATGTTTAAACGCTACTTTCAATTCTTCGCTTTTGCTTTGTCAGCATTAGCAATTTCAAAACGTTCGCTGAATTTTACAAAACCATTTTATTCTTTCTTATTCCTTCCTCCAGACAATAAAATGAACAGAAAAAACACATAAATATATAAAAAGTTCATTGTCTAAAGAAAAAAAAATTAAGTGTATATTTTCTCCAGAGAAAAAAATAACGCCCGATTTTAGCAACGAAAACCACAGGTGACGAATTCTCTTGCCAAAAGTATAAACATTTACCTTTCTAAGTCGTGACGAACCTTTTTCTTTTTGCAAAAGTACAGCGCTATCTTTGAAAGTCGTGACGAACTTTTTTCTTTTCAACTCTTTTTTCCGTAATGATCTGCGTTTTTTTTTTTAGTTACTGTGAACCTTTCAGTTGCAAGTGTTTAGACACTTCCTTAGGCTTGATAACATTTGAGTCCGACGTCGTTAGTATTTTTAGAATACTATTTTAACGCGAGTATTTTTTAATGTCGTTACTGGTTTCGATTTTAGCATGCTCCTTGAATCCAATATCGTCAGTGTTTAGTTTTTTAGAACACTGTTTATAAACGGGAGTACGTTCTCCGAATCCAATGTCGCCAGTGTTATTGCTTGCAATAAGCCACAAAGAAAACAAAAGAACGGATTTGAGTTTAAACAATGTATTACTGGAACAACAACATAAAAAGCTTACAACTGAAAAGAGTAGTAAACCTCACCGAGCAGGCGAGGGTCGCACTGGTGTTAATATTTATTTGCATAAATATACACAAAATGTGGCACATGGCCTAAAATAGGGGGGGTTAATGTGGACCTATCTAACATAAAGTTAACTTAACTAGACTCTTTCACCAGAATACCAGAATCACTCTATGGGATTCCTAATTATAACCCGAAAAATGATATATACATGATGTGGGGGGGGCTAAAAATTTTATATACAAAAAGAATGAAATATTTACAATGAAAAAATAGTAGTTAGTAAAAGAGCCCCCCACTACTAATTGTGGCAGATAGAAAGCTTTGTCAGTCGAAAAGACGCAGGTCCACACGAAAACTGACTTTATTGAATAAACACCACAAAGACGACCTGCATCACTGACAAAGCAGTCCATCCGTCACCTAATTGGGGTCGGGAATGGGGGTTATCGAACCTAAGGTGGGGAAAAAAAAAAAAAAAGGGGGGGGGACAAGGACAAACTAAAAGAGGGACTGGGACGATGAACACATGCATACTCTAGCTAAGTTAAAAAAAATCAAACAATAAAGCCTAACTAACCCATACTAAACTAATCGGTCCGATACTGATGTCTTGTTAGTTCAGGATACCCAAAATCCTTTTGACCTAAATCAAATCAGAAACGAATTCAAGGCCAGCTCAAGTCACTCTACACAGTCGCGAAGCTTTCACCCACCTTTCGTTGAAATTCACAGGAGTGAGTTTCACCTTCTCCAGCTTAATTCGCATTTTCAACCGATGCTTGAACATGAGAACAAGCTGGGGAGCAGTGAAGGTCTCATCTCCGTAAACCTCCTTCTGTCGTGTCGACCAAATCACGCCTCTCATAACAGCTAGCAAACACAGAAAAACATAACGTTCCTCTTTCTTCATACTCGGCGCCCAATTGCAGCACGGGGAAACCGCATCCAGCACAAAAAAACGCCCGTTCAGTATGCGAACCGTGAAGCTCTCAACTAACTCACATAACGGTCGAACGATAGCGCAGCGGAAGAAAGCATGGCTTAGGTCTTCCTCCCATTCTCCGCATCGGACACAACTAGGTGTCATTGTAAAACCCGCTATGAAAAGTTTTTTGTGAACCCAGAGGGCATCTCGGATTACCAGCCAGGTGAGCGATGCCTCGTAGTTATCGAAACAGCTCATCCCGGGCGCCCAAGGCCACATCGAGCGACGCTCCTCATTCGTGAAACCGAACTCCTCAATCTTTTCGTCTCGGACAGATCCCCTCACTAAAACCCTATATAGCGCTTTGCGAGACAACAGCCGGGTGTCAGAGAGGCTTTCATTCACCCGTTGAAGGAACTTCAACGCCTGTCGACACTCGCGATAGAAATGGCATTCGTTTCGGGGCCTCCTGCGTGCCTCCCCCTCAGCCGAATGCACACTCTCCAAAGCCGGAAAGGCTTTCTTAGTGTCTTCCATCCAGAAGACACCGTTCCCTAAGTCAGGTGTACACATTCGGTCTAGGTATATCAGCCTTAGAGTGTGTCTACGTATTTTGATATTCGGCATACCCAGACCGCCTTCAGACGGATGCAGGCAACAGATCTCCCGAGCAACCATGGCTTGCTTTCCGCGCCATAAGAACGCGAAAAGAGCACGCACTAGTTCAAGTAGTGAGGACTTCGGGAGTGGAAGCACTGATAGACGGTATAGGATCAGGGGGTAGATATGAGTATTGCATACCTCCGCCCGACCCTTTAAAGTTAGATTTCTCAAAGACCACAAATGAGTTGTGGTCTTGACCGCTTTCAACACTTCCGACCAATTTTTCTCCAGCTGGAGGTCGGGGCCAAACCAGACGCCGAGTAGCTTGCAGGGCCCATCAGTCCAGCCAAAGGGTCCCTGAAGGGGCGTTCCCCTCCAGGCACCAACACGTAAGCCAATAGACTTAACGTGGTTGATTATGGCCCCTGTTACCTGTGCATACCGTCTTGTTTCCATGTCGACGACTCTAATCTCGGCATTGCTCGTTACAAGCACAGTCACGTCGTCGGCATAGGCGGTATACTTTACTGGGGTAGAACCACCTGGCAAAGTAATCCCGCGAAGGACCGGATTCACCCTAAGCTGGCGCAAAAAGGGCTCAAGCGCGATGACATACAGCATGGGTGATAACGGACAACCTTGACGGATAGATCTTGTTAACCTGAAGGGCTTCGATCTCACCCCATTCACCTCCACCATAGCACCGGGGTTAGCATACAAGAGGCGAATCCATGAGCGAAACTGGGGTCCAAACCCGGCCGAGCAAAGAACAGCCCCTAGGTAACGATGGTCCACCCTATCGAATGCTTTGGACTGATCTAAATTGATCAGCGCGGCTTCTGTGTCGACTTTCTCTATGATCAAGCGTATCGCGTGCAAATTATCTTGAATCGTCCGGCCCTTAACAGAACACGTCTGTTCGGGACTTATGAGACGATGTAAAACAACCTGCAGACGATTTGCTAAGATCTTGGCCAAAATCTTTAACTCTGTGTTTAACATCGTTAAGGGCCGGAAATTGCTAATCCCATCCCCTCCATTTTTATCTTTGCGAAGCAATTTAATGATTCCCCTGGTAAAGTACTGAGGTATAGACCCGTTCCTAAACCAGGAGTTGAAGAGTGTGGGCAGCAAAGGAATAAAAATGGGCGACAGCCTCAAGTACACCTCGTAAGGCAGACCATCAATCCCAGGGGTCCTGTCTAGCCCGACTTGTTTCAGAGCCTCAAGGACTTCTTCCTCTTTTATGCTACCTTCACACGTAGCTGCTTCGGTCGCTTCAAGGCGAGAAAAGTCAGCTAAATACGTGTCAAACTGTTCAATCTCCAGACCGGGCTCCATGGTAAAAAGCTCCTGCAAATGAGCTCGAAAACCCTCCAGGATTCCATCATTTGATGTTACGGTTCGTCCGTCCGGCAATGTGACACTGGCGATGTGTCGATCAGTCGCACGTCGACGCTCCTCCGCACGCATTGACGCGGCCATGTTTGTTGCCTCGTTCGGCACTCTTTTTAACCTAGCCCTAACTACTAGACCCTGGTCCTTCCTGTTATCCAGGGAGTTCAGTTCAGCCTTAATTAAAGTATAACTATCACTATCCCCCTCCTCCACCGCCCTTTTTAATCTATCATCTAGTGCCGCTTTCGCTGCTCTAGAATTAAGATTGAGTCGATGACTAAAATCAGCAGCGAAGGACCTAATTACTTGTTTAAGTTTTCCCCACCACTTATTCCCGATAATGGCTCCCGTCAATTCCCTCTGTATTGTTAGTAAAAGCTGTTCCCGGAAGCCCTTCACGTCGAACAACGACGTGTTGAACTTCCAGTAACTAGCCATCCTAGGTTTAACGCTATCTAAGTTTACCCGAACCCGGACTAACTTATGGTCCGAATAAACTGTTATGAAAACTTGGACAGTCTAAAAGCCCTAAGTCGACTCTCTTAACTAAGAACCGATCGATGTAACTCGAAAGTTGCACCGGATCGGAGCCGCGTCTACCTGTCCAAGTCCAAACTACATCCCCAGGCTTTTCGTTTCGAAATTTATCGACAAGATCAAACTTGTCAATAAAGTCTCGAAACGCCTTAGCATCCCGGTTCTGGTTAGTAGCCCTTGAAGTATTACCCCCGCGATCTAAATCGGGATCCAGGACCGCGTTCCAGTCTCCCGCTAAAACTATCCGCCGAGACGAATTCATGAAGGGCTCAATCCCCCGAAAAAAGGAAACCCTCTCGCCATGGCTATTGGGAGCATAAACCCCAATAAATCGAAATGCCACATCCTTTACGGTAACATCCAGCACGTGCACCCTTCCCTCTGGATCAGCATAGACTGGGTCACACGAAGCATCAAGAGTGCGTCTAACTAGCCAGGAAACACCCCTTGAGTGGGAATCAAAATGTGCTGAATAGAGCTGAAAGTCTCTAAGCAGCACACCCTGATAATCACTGGGAATGAAGTGCGTTTCCTGTACACAGCATATATCCACCCCGAGGCGTTGAAGGTCGCGTGCAACTCGAAGTTTACGAGAGGCGTCCCTCAACCCTCGGACATTCAAAGTAGCTAACCTTAAAGCCATTGTGATCTATCTAGGGTTGGGTATCCTTAACAAACATGGACGGTGCCAAGACACCGACAGCTGTCCCCAATGATCCAGAGGTCATCTCATTAGTGATGGCCCCATCAGGGGACATACCACCGATGTCTAGAGGAAATGTTAACTTAATCGCTCTATAAAGTGAAGGGTGGATTTTTATGGGGACCCGTCCAACACATAGTTTCTCCATTTTAAATATGTCAGAGTCGCTAAAAAAAGGCTGCTGGAGGAATGATATTAAAAGCGGAGTTTGCTTCCTCCAGCATAGTCCAAACTCCTTTGGCCTCTTCACGACTTCTGACCACAGTTAAAAGTCTTTTGGCATTAGGAAAATTTTCTGGGTTTGTAATGTCCAGTTTGCTTATCTGCTTCACCGCGTAGAGGTTTCGGTAGTCTTTTCTAACGTGATTTTTGGATATGGTCTCTATATTAGCCGTGATCTTACACACGTCTTTGCCCTGAAAAAAAGGGGGTCTTTTCTTTTTCTGGTCTTTTTCCACGGAGGGACTTCTTTGTCTTTTCTTTTCAGAAGTAGAAGGGCGAGGTGATGGAGGAGGGGGCATGTCAATTTTCATAGGGGAAGCGGGAGGGGAGTTTTGGGGTGTATTGTTTGGGGAGCAGAATGGAGACGGTTTAGGGGACGGTTTAGGGGTCTTTGTGGATGGGGAGCCTAGGGTTGTAAACTTTGGGTCTCTTTTTGGTACGTTTGCGGGAGAGAGGGGTGGCGCTTTACGGGGTGATCTTTTTTCTTTTGGAGGAGGGGCAGGCTTTTCGGGGAAGAGAGATTCGGGGAAATCTAATATTTTTTCTTTTTCTTTTTTCTTCTCGCTTTGCTTGCGCTTTTCATCAAGCGAGTCCTTTATTTTTAGCAGGGCCTTAAACTTGTTGCCCCCCGGGTCTTTACTGGTTCTAATGTCTAGTATCTGCTCTTTGGTCAGTTTATCCGCGTACGTTTTACGAGGCGATTTAGAAAACGGTACCAGCGTCCATTCTCTCTTTTTAGGTGGATCCATCTCGGAGTTGAATTTTTTTTCGAATTCTTCTGTTGTGATTTCTTTAATCACTTCAATTTTTTTGCTTGTGTTTGGCGTTCTAGCCTCAGGTTCGAGGTGCCCAACAATCACCTCTTTAGGGTTTGTTGTGTTTGTCACATTTGTTTTGGTCTTTTTCGGACATGTGTAGGTTAAGTGACCTACTTCACTACAAATCCAGCAGGTCGGCCTCCTCCCTGTGACCACAATGGGGAGTTTTTCAGCTCCCGCTTCCAGGAAGTAGGGTATTTCGAGGAAAGCTTCTTTGTTTAATAGGATTTCGAAGGACCAGACTCCGTTGTACTGGTCCACCTCTATACCAGTAATATCACCGAATTTCAGGAGGTAGGCAGCTAGATATTCACCTGGGACCGCCCCTGGCACTTCGAAAATCGAAACAGTCGTTCTCCTCCGTCCTAGGTACTCCATTCTTAAAATGTATTCTTGTGTAATGATTTCTTTTTTAGTTAGTGCGACGCATTCTTCTTCTGTTTTAAACAGGGCGGCCCAGGTATTGTAGCCTCTGCATTTCGTTACACGATCCGCACGCATTCCTGCCGTTGCCAGTAATTTAGTTACAGTTTCCTTTGTTGACCTGATCAATTTTTTGGTCTTGCGATCTACCACAAAAAGTGAGATCGTTTTCTTGGCAAATTCCTGTAGCCGTGGTGCTTCTAACGTAACTCCTGTTTCTGTAACATATTGCAAACATTTCCTTGCTTCCGTTAAAAAGTTGTTAACGTCTATTTTAACTTTGGGTGGTTTTGCCCACCCATTCTTTTGTTCGCCACTTTTGTCCTCTTCCGACGGCACATTGCTGGCGGACGCCATGGCCGACGGGTTAGAGAGGGGGGGAAAAAAAAATTTAAAAAAATAAGGTAAAAGTCCCGTTCAAAAATAACAGCAGGAAAATAACAACTTTAACAAATAAAACAAATTTAACACGGCAATAACAATAATAATAATAATATGTAAAACAATCGCAGGAAAAATAACAAACCAACGTGACGATAAAGAC
>NC_136483.1:136707136-136729636 GCF_053919585.1 Euprymna scolopes
TATATAAACATGGTAGTGTTTGAATATATGGCAAAGTGGCTGTTTTAGTCATTTAGCACCGTTTTAAATCTTTACCCCTCACTCATTTTCCGACCAAAGTTAAAACAATTATTACACTTTTTAGATCACTTTATCAGCTGTATTGTGAAAATTGATTTTGAATTTTCGTTCAATAAAACGAGAGTTATGATGAATTTACTGGTGTTCAATATCGTAAAAATTCGTAAAGAGGTGAGTGACTTTTTGTTACAGAATGGATTGAGAGAGAGAGAGAGAGAGAGAGAGGTGAGTAAACGTGGAGTGTAGACACGTTTACCAGAACCGAGGGTCAGCTGACCAGATTACGTATGAGTGACGTGGTCAGGTTGGCTAGATCTGTGAGACTGGATTTGGGTTTTGAAGAAGACGGACGGATTAATAGCTGTTCCCTCCCCTTCACTGTTGGTGGGGGACGCTGACGTGTTCAAAGCAAGCAAGATTCACTTCCATATTCTGTGTCGACATCTGGAAGGAAAATAAAAAACTATAAAACGAATTCATCGTCTTGGAGTGATAAATCTTCGTCTAACAGGTACCAGTCTCCCTCCAAGAGAAGATGAATTCCAGATGGATCAACATCGACGACACATGAAGTAAGGTATGTCGAAGAAAATGCATGTAACACACACACATAAAAGCATATGAACAATTAGATATGAACACACACAACAGCATATGAAACTAGACGATCATACGCACACGGAATTCTTTTATGACACGCATGGTCTCCTTTCATTCTAATAATAATCATTCCATGACAACAAATACAATTATGGTCCTCCCCTTTTATGTTATACAACAAACGTCAATTTGGTGCCCCTCTATGATAACCCTAGTGAGAACTTCAATGATAACACTATGTAACATTTTTTATGACTGTTGTTTCGGCGACTAGTGTTGCTACTAATTCACCGCTCTCGCGAAAAGAGAAGTAACAAGTGAAACAGAGAGAATGAAAGCAGACAAGTGCCGCATATTGTTTCGTGTGTACGTTATGGTTATGGTGACAAAAAATAAGACTGGAATTAAACAAAGAATTAGTGAATTTACTTGAAGCCTAGAAAATCCATGGATTACAACAGAAAAATGCGAGCATAAGAAGTAATATGGTTAAGCATAACCATGGAAAAAAAACAGTCAAAATACTGTTAAACACCCGCCGAACATATGTCAGCCTATGTCACGGTAACATATATTAAGCGGGTTTTTAACAGTATTTTGTCTGTCTTTTTATTCATAACTCATTTCCTCAAACTTCCCGTCTTAGAGAAATTCGGCCGCCATTTTAAATTTTCCAATAGATCGTTAAACACTGTATGTTTTTCGAGCTGAATAAACATATTACATTAAATATAAACACTAAAAACATATCCAGTTAGGTAGAAAAGTAACTTATCTTGCCTTTGATAACATTTATTTGTTCTATATTTGTTTTGTGACAACTTTTTCGAATCTATGTGTACAGTAAAACAAACACAGCAGTTCATATCTACTTGTGTAAACTGCTATAAACAAAGCTTCTATTCTCGGTTTTCTTTTGTGTTTATAATTATTTCAGAGTCCAATTATATATTATCTGTAGCACTTTGACAAAGACATATTGTGCTGATGAAGGGATTCGTATACGCAAGGAAAATATTGTTTGTGCTTTTCTTGTTTGTTTTTTTTTAATATTTTTTCTCTTTTTTCAAATCAGTCTCAGCAATGAGCATGGCCATTGTGGTTATTACAAATTAATGTATGTGGTTTCAGTTTACATTTATATTAGAGAGAGACGAAGAGAGACAGACAGAGACAGCGGTAGATAGTTTGTTTTTTAGAGTCGACCAACTATAAATCGACAACTCTTTTTTTCTTTCATAGCAGATTTCGCGACTATCGGTTATTTTGGGTACAGTTTGGTTTGAAAATTTACCACGTGCTTTAAACAGGGCGTAGCCACATATCACAATGTGTACGATAGGATTGATTTACTGAGAGAAACATTTGATGAACGAACAATTTCACGAAATTGCCATGTCAACTAGCCGCTCTGTTCGTTCGATTTAGCCCATTAGAGTATTTTCTTTGGCGATATCCCAAGTCCCATATCTATGCTGCTGATAAACCAGTCACAATAGACTAGTTCGAAGACAACATTCGACGCGTTATTTTCGCAACACAGCTTAATTTAAAGCGTAAAGTCGTGAAAATTGAACCTGTTGATTTCGTGAGGGCATACGCCCAAAATTGTATTTAAATTATAAATGCAAACAATTAATCTTTGAATTAGACCACATATTTGTATAATAAAAATATTTTTCTGCAATTTTTTTTAAATTGAAGTTAGCTTTGGCAGAATAGCAATGTAGATAAGTATATTTCAGATAGATACACACTGAAATTTACTTAATTATGATTTCATTACTGATGTCTATTGTATACATATGCATCAGTTACGATTTAATAAGTTTATGCATATATAGACAAATTCAGTAGTTTTAGATTAAAATATGAATACAAAGAGAGGAAAACATTACTTACTTAAGTAACATCTTTATGGCGTAATACCCCGTGTTAAGCCAGATATCCAATAAGAATATATTCCGAGATAAGAAGAAAAAAGACAAAAATTGTTCCTTATATATTTGATAAAGAGATCTACCGCGTAATATCATCAGAAAATATGCTCATACATATTAACATCTACAAAATTTTATTTTTAAAGATGCATAAACTAGCACGTCACCCGGCGTGGCTCGATCGTAAAATACGCTTTAATACGATAATTTGTATTATGCAGATTTCGTATTTATTATTATAAAGCCAATTCTCTATTAATTATTATATTGTACTCTATATATAGTAATGATTTAAAAAGTTCGAAAAAATATGAATTGGGTGCTATCAGCTAGAATCGAAACCAAAACATTTAGCGCTCCGTCGTTATTCGTTACTATCTGAGCTAACATCTGATAGAAATTAATCGATTTTAACATATAAAAGTATATTTGCTCATCCCATCGCTAAAGAAGCATTTTACGTCGACTTACGCCTGCCAAGCTCCATGTTTTTATTTTGACCCATTAGCCGCTATTTTTACGGGCCAAACCAAAATCGAATCTCCTATACATTAATAGTTAAGTCTGTAAATAAAAAAAATGACAAGACGTCTAATAGAGACCGTGCTGCACAAAAACAGACCAGGTTACTCGCACGCACGCACACACACACACACACACACACACACACACATATATATATATATATTATTTCATTTAGTCACATAAATTAATATATAGATATATTTTTTTTTATTGCAGTTTCACACCAAACAAGGCACATTGCAACTTTGCTGTAAGGGGCTACTATCAGGGATATAAGCTACAGGGGTACTATGTGGGGAGTTGGGCAGCAAGATGTCGGTTCACGTAACACTTGAACTTCTGCATGTCAGTACAGTTGGGGAAGCAGGAACTCGGAAGGGAATTCCAAACTCCTGCGGTTCTGGGGAAAAACTACTGGAGTAGAGGTTCTCTTACATCTAAGGATCTCAACTGTGAAGGAGTGGGATACGACCAAAATTTTCAGTATTTACGTCAACAGTGCTCAATACATAGGTAGAGCTAGGTAATAAATTATGAAAATATATATGGCAATTAAGCTACTCAGAATATTCCGCGTTTTATTCGTGAGAAATCGAACCAAAACAAATCAAACAAGACCTAGAACTAAACCAGTGGGCAAATACTACCGAAGCAATCACCTGGTTTAAAAATATAGAAAACAAAGATAAACGTACGTTTATACAGTTTGACATCATAGACTTTTATCCCTCGATATCCGAAGAACTTTTTAACGTTGCCCTAGAATTTGCCGAGGCATACACTGATATATCCTCAGAAGAAATCAACATCATTAAAAAATGTAGAAAATCAATAACAATAACCAATGGATAAAAACTAAAATGAAAAATTCGTTTGATTTGACGATGGGTGCCAGGGATTCTGCAGAGGCATCAGATCTTGTGGGAGTATTCATTCTATATACCCTCACAAGCATATTCGATACTACGGATATCGGCCAATATAGAGATGACGGACTAGCTATAATAAAAAAAACTCCAACAAAGTCGAGCGAGAAAACTTTTAAAAAATCATACACAAGGAAATGAAAAAAATTAGGCCTAAAAGCAGACGTATCAGCTAACATAAAAATAAGAAACTTCCTGGACGTCACGTTAAACTTAGATAAAAACATATATGAACCATACATAAAAGATACCGCTACTCCAATTTACGTAAACCCTAAGTCCAATCACCCACCATCACTTATAAAAGACATTCCTAACTCGGTCGTAAGTAGACTCAGTAATAACTCAAGCGATGAAAATGCATTTAACAGGTCAGCCAATATCTACGAAACAACCCTAAAAAATAGTGGATACAAAAATATCGATATCAAATATAAGCAACAAAACACCAATAACTATAATAAAAATTAAAAATAGAAGAAAAAGAACTATAATCTGGTATACGGCCCAATACAATCAAATGTTAAAAACAAAACTTGGCAAGAAATTTCTAGATCTTATTGAAAAACACTTTCCCGCAACTAACCCCTTACACAAAATCTTCAATAAAAATACCTTAAAGTTATCCTACAGTTGTCGCGAAAATTTAGAGATGATAATTAAAGCATATAATAACAAAATACTAAAAAAGTAGACACCATGACAAAAATAAAACTTACACTAGCAGAAATAATAATAATAATAATAATAATAATAATAATAATAATAATAATAATAATAATAAACCAACTCCGGTCAAGAACAACCATACTATAAATAAAAATACTAATAACGAACAAGATAAATGCAACTGTAGACACCGCACACTTTGCCCAGTTCAAAATAAATGTCTAACAAAAAGCGTAGTTATATATATATATATATATATATATATATATATATATATATATATATATATATTTGAAAGAGCTCCTCTAGCATAACTTTTTCTTCATACACACTTCTTTACTTGATCAATTGCGCAGTCTCATTTTCCAGAACAGTGAAAGTAAGACCTGTTTACACAACTAAATCGCAATGTGAGCTCGATCAGAGTATATACTAGTTCAAACATTATGATAAGACAAGTTGGTTCAAGAAAGTGTATGATACTTTCTTTGCATCTATTCATATGCGAAAATGACTCCTAAAAGAAGGGTGTTCAAGATCGGGTGGACCAATTTGTAAAGGGGGGGGCGGTTGAGAACTTAACTGCAGCCAATCTCAATCTGGTTCTGGCTGGTCCTCTTCAGTTCGATCCATGTCATTCCGGTAATGTGGCCAATCCAGTTTCATTTTCGTTTTTGATCTCTATTTCCATTGAGGTTTGGTTGGTTTTGTCCCACAGTTGTTCATTGGATATAATCTCTGACCATCTGATGTTTAGGATATTTCTGAGACATCTGTTGGTGAATGTCTGGGTTTTGTGGATGTTGGTCTTGATCACTCTCCATGTTTTTGAGCCATAGAGTAGAACCGACTTCACATTGCTGTTGAAAATCCGGGTCTTATTCCGCGATGTGAAAGCTGTAGTTCTCCAGATTAGTCTTAAGATGCTGAAGGCGTATCTGGCTTTGCTTATCCGGCACTTACTTTTTTTTTAATTACATTTTCACCCCAAACAAGGCACATTGCCACTTTGGTGTAGGGGGCTACTATCAGGGGAAAACATCTACTGGGGTACTATGTAGGGATTAGGGCAGCGAGATGTTGGTTCACGTTGCACTTGAACTTATGCATGTCAGTACAGTTGGGGAAGCAGTGACCTGGAATGGAATTCCAAAGTCTAGCTGTTCTGGGGAAGAAACTACTGGAGTAGAAAGATCTTTTACATCTAGGGATCTCTACAGTGTGTGGGTGGGATTTTGCAGCTTGTCGGGTCTGTCGAGGGTGTTCAATTTTACTATCCTTATCTGTTCCTCCATCCCTGCTGACAACACTACCCAGGTATACAAACTTGTTAACCTCTCTAGATACAGACATTAGGAGACAAAAAAAACAAAAACTCTATTTATTGTCTTCCCCAGAACAGCTAGATTTTGGAATTCCATTCCAGGTCACTGCTTCCCCAACTGTACTGACATGCATAAGTTCAAGTGCAACGTGAACCAACATCTCGCTGCCCTAATCCCTACATAGTACCCCAGTAGATGTTTTCCCCTGATAGTAGCCCCCTACACCAAAGTGATTTACCTCTAAATATCATCAGTTATTTTTCCCGTTTGGAATTTTGGGACAACCGCTTTTACGCTGCCGAATGAATTTACAACCGAGTAACGTCACCATTTAGATATCAAATTCTGTTTTAATGTTAAACATTATCCTGCGTGTATGAATCCTTTAAGCATAGGCACCGTCTTCGCCGCCACAGTTTTTGTGAACCTAGGATCGTCTGTGAAATGCCGTCATTCGTATCCCGTTTATAATGTGTTTATTTTATTTTAAATAAAGAAATACCAAAAATACGATGTGCGTAGTAATATTAGTTATAATAATAATAATAATAATAATAATAATAATAATAATAATAATAATAATAATAATAATGGTAAAAAATGATTACTAACAAGTACCAGAGATGATGCATTTCGAGTATTATGCGTTTTTACATTTTCAAATATGTATATAGCTGGAAAATATTTTCCAACAGGGAACTATATTATCTGCTAAAGCGTATGAAAATTTAGCTTTTAATGGTATTGATTAGGGGGTGTTAAAACAGTGTTAATACAGTATTCACGCTAATTCCTAGAAGTAAAATTAGCGTTTTGGGATTCAACTTATAATATGTGAAAGCGTGCATGGTGAATTACTAAACAGTATGAAATAGAAGGACATTAGTATATCAGCTAAAAGGAATGTAGTATATTAGGTGAATAGTAATAAGTAGTGGGGGTTTTATTTTTTCAAACGGTAAATGTTTAAGGATAATCTATGTTATTTTAAGTTGGCTGTATTTAAATTTTTCCTTGTGTTTACATTTTGAAACTAACTCAATTTTGGCATTTATTATAGGTTAAGGAAAGTTATAATATTAACTGCTTCGAAGATACAAAGATTACAAAATTTAGATCCTGGAGTCTATGATCTAGCTTTTTTTCAGTATACTCAATTTATACTAGACTATTAATTAATGTAGTTCAAGATGTACTATTATAGTTTTGTGTTATTTCAATTTTGAATGAATCATTATTCTGAATAATATATATATATATATATATATATATATATATATATATAAAGTACATCACACGAGTCCAAGGGGATCGAAGCTGCCAGAAACCAATAATTTCCTTCTCTACATAAAAATAAATAAATAAGTACGTGATGAGCACCAATTCGGACTAAGAATAAGATGGAAAAATAGGATATAGAGAAAATCACTTAGAGTATAGATAAAATTCCAAAGAAGGCTAACGTTCATTGCCCAAGAGAAATTAATGGTAAACAGCTGTTGTGATAGCACACAATGACCGACAACAGTAATCGAAAGAGAGTAAAGAGAGAGGGACATGGACAGCGAAATAAATAAATAGCTTGTCTCGCTACATCACATATCCGCATGCGTTGCTCTGTCTCCATTTTATTAATCCTTATCCTCGAGTGGTATCTGGATCTTGATAAATGGTGAGTCCTTTGAAAAAAAATAGAAAAACGCCAGATTATTAAAACGAACTGGTGATATGTGATATTGTATTGTTCTTGGGTGGGATACGCTGATTTATTCAAAGAAAAGCATTTACATGTCCCCATCGGTCTCTATCCACATAAATATTTACATCATAAGAAGTACCTATCATGCAGTACCTCATATTTACATCATAAGAAGTACATGCAGTACCTCGTATTTACATCATAAGAAGTACCTATCATGCAGTACCTATCATTCTCAAGTAGTCGTACATCTGGCACTGACTAAACTCCATGTCGCTTAAGATTGAGCATCTTACCAGAACTGATATGTGAATGTGATTATTCTGTCTTCTGTTTAAAATCTTATCGGCTAAAATAAGATGGAATGTTGCAATATTATTTTATACAAGGTGAGTCACGGGAAACGGATGTTTTTAGAAGGCTCCTTTCTCTTCTGGAATAAGGAATAGAGAGTGAGGAAGGTAGTCTTTAAACCTGTTTAAGAAATATTCGCAGAGTTTGGTTTTCCTTAAAAAAAAACGTCCGTTTTCCATGACTCATCCTGTATATAGTGAGCGTATGATTAAAGAAAAGGATATGGTTCGACTTATACACACTGGCGATAAGAAATTGACCAATCAAATGGATCCACGTTCTGCTAGCAACCAATCAGAAACCGGAATTGCTCGATAAAAATATTGGATATTTTAGAACATAATTTTTCGTATTCACAGGAGAAACATATTTGCTCTTTGCCTACAAAATTGCAAAGTCTATGACTTCCATTGATCAGCTTCCCACCAAAAGCTTTTTTTTTCATCTCTAGGACAAGGACACCAAAAACTTCTTTCGTGTTATGTATTTGTATGGATCAATTAGCCACCAAAAACAACTTGTATAAATTAGGTACCCGTCGAAGACTCTTCTGAAAGTAAACATAACTTTCAATTTAAAAGGGAGCTCCCACCGGAAATCATGTGATTAGCAACTTCCACCAGATGTAACTCGCTGGTCTCTTGACCTCTAAAACTTTTCTACTCCAACCGGGTCTCTATTCTGCAATAGAAATGCTAAGGTTTCGCAGTAATAGCTGTCATGTTATTATCGTTCGATTTAGATGTAGAGAAAAAAATGCCAGCAAATATCTCTGCTCGTTGCATATCTTTATATTTAATTTAAAAAAAAAATCTTTTTACTAAAGCAAAGATTTAATTCAACTCACAAGAGTATTGTGTTTAGTATCATTTGACAAAATCAAAATCCAGCAATTAATTTTGCAATCGATGCCTGTGCAAACTAGTGGAACTGATTGCATCAAAATCGTATTAATGAATTACCAAATCAGAGATTCGTAAAATCTAACGCACGTTATGCAGCTACATCTTTCTATGCCACGGATTTGATGATCGAATGATTTTGTTTTTTACATAGGAGTCACCAGTTATCAAGGCCCAGGGGCCACTTAAAGATAAGGGTTAATAAGTGTATAAAAGTTAATGGGACAATGTCATAGTAATCGTTAGTAGTAGAAATCTTATAAATTGGATTAGTTAAGGGGAACGGCTCATCAAGAACTTGTTTACGTTGGACTTGAAGACGACGATATTGTAGTCAGCTGGAAAGCATGAAAACGGAAGACAGTTCCACGGGTGTGCAGTTCTAAGAAAAAAAACTTTGTTCATGGAATCTACGTTTAGGTTTAGGCACAGATAAAGAGTGGGGGAAATTATTGATAGTGTTTTCAGCTAGACGAGTGTTTCTCGTGACATTTGGCGAGGGAGGACCATAGATTGGAGCGCAGACGAGCTATGAAAATAATGATAAAGTAGAGACAAGCTCGCAAGGTGTCTTCTGTGGGAAGGAGATTGCGGGGAAGGGAAAAGAGCATCGCCTAATCGGCTACAAAATCTTTTTTGAACTCTATCAAGGCAGAATAAGATCTTCTTAGAAGCTCCTGTCCAGATGTGGCAACAGTACTCCATCCTTGATTTCATCTAACGAGCCCTATAAAGTGACAAGTTGAAGGTACCTATTTACTATGCCTCCCCACGGGACAGAGTTAGACACCAGGGTCGTTTTTTAACGTGGAGAAAAGGTACAAAAATAAAAATTTTCTCAGTCGTGAAGGATTTCTCCTCCAGCGAAAGAGAACAAGAAATAGAAGTGCAGCATCTGAAGAATAGATACTACACTTTGATCTTGTCATGAAGGCCAAGTGGCAAGTTGAAGGTAGTTACATACACACGCAGCCTGATTGTAGATATCTTACACCTGTTTTTTTTTGTTTTGTTTTTTTTGTTTTTTCATCGATTAAAATGAATAAACTGAATTCATTGCACGTACTTATTTTTATTACTCTTCTTTTATTGTCCTATTTTTTTTTTTTTACTTTTCTGTCTGCTTTGTTGGTTTTAAAGTAAATAAATGTAATCTCGGATTTTTTTTTTTTTTTAGTATCGCCGTTTTACTTGTTCATTTAATATTCATACAGACATACTTTATGTGCGCGACAATGTTAATAAACGTGAATAAACAAAATCCATTAAAAATTATTTTCTATCACCATATATTACTTGTTCTTATATTGTTCCAGTGTTTGATTTCATTGCTGACTTTTATTAAAAGTGACAAAACTAAATCCAGAGCATGTTATGTAGTACTGTATAAAACGTCGCTCTATCGTCCATTAAGATATTCTCAATTTATGACAGTGTTATATACGGTAGAATCACGTTACGTTAACACGCCGGTTCCCGTGAAATCAACGAAGTTAAGCAACGTTGAGCATGGTCATTATTAAAATGGGTGACCATTTAGGGATTCCACGTGCTGTACGTGTTCTCCGTTTATCTCGGCATTGTTTTCACTCGTCCTAAACTTGTCCTTGTCACCGGACTTAAGCAATGCCGATTGATGAGAGGTATGGTTGGGGTTGGGGATTGCGCAACCCTTGCTTCATAATTACACGCGCAGCTACCCTAACATAGGGTATCCATTGATTTTCGGAACTGAATGGAAGCATCGAATGGAAGTGAGTTAACTGAATCAAATAAAGATTACACTCTTTTGTTATATAGTATTTTGTTCTAGGAGTTTTTGTTGTCTATCTAAATAAACTGAACCCATAACTTATGTTTTGTACTGTTGTATGTTTTATATTACCCTATTATTCGTTCCTCTATATTATAATAATATATACGAAATTTAGACACATTAAAATATCATATTTAAGCGTATTTAAAAAAAAAACAAGTTTTGGGTGCCATCGGCTAGAATCGAAACCGAAACTGTAGCATTCAAAGCTGGTGACGTTACCAGTGTACCAACGTGATACGCATATGAATTGATTAAAAATTTAAAAAAATATAAATAAAGATGAATGTACAAAATGTATTAGGATATTTTTCAATTTGAACTCCTTTTTGACACCTTGAAAACTATTCTAACCGGCTGAAGACACACAAAAACGGTTCGTAAAAAATCCAACCATTTGAGGCCCCTAGTGCCGCTTTGTGATCATTAGTTCCGGAGGAGATAGAGCTTTCAATACGGAGACAGACAGACAGACAGACATAGACATGTGTATATATATAGTTGATTTACGCCATGGGTCTTTGCGTTTACTTAAGAATTTCTCATCGGTCGAAACGAGAGCTGCTAACCCCGTGGAGTAAATAATGATTTCTGTTCGAAATTCGCTGCAGATTTTCAAGTTTGACAAAAAGATTCCAGAGTTGAACAACATACACCTGAAGAAATTCGGAGGTTATATCGGCCGAATCGTTGTGAGAATAACACTCAAAATAAGAACAGTTGTTCGATTAATCCAAATAAGTGAACCTGCACTTGTTGTTATTGCTGAGACCACTCATCTTTGTGTGTGAAATTGTTATCTATAGACTCGAAAACGGCTGGCGATTTTTATGAAATTTCACATGTAAGTACCTTATGTACATGGCACTTTCTTAGATAGGTTTTGTATCGGAATGTCTTAGATAAATATCGATAATCGATAATCGAAATAATCCGATGGAAGAAGGAACAGGCGATTTTGACCAAAATTAACTCCTTAAACCCTCTAACTTCACAAGTGCGTTTGAGAAGTGTTATTACCATAAACTCAACAATTAGTTATTTGATATGACAGCGACGCGTTCGAAATGAATGTTTCTGTTTAAAGCATAACTTCGCCATGATATTTGCCTTTTTCATTTTAAACTTAAATTCAAGCCATAATTGCCGAGCAAGAAGTAATGCCAGGCGTATTGAATAAACAGTAGGTTCTTTCATATGACAGAGGCGCTTTTGAAATAAATGTTTCTGTTTAGAGCTTAATTGAGGCATAATACTTGACTTTTACATTTTAAACTTTAATTTAAGCCATTATATATAAAAATAATTTTATAAAATCAGCAGTAGGTTCTCTACAGTGCAATGTAGAGTACAATGTATTGTGAACTAAGTCACTGCGGGGAGACATATGAAGCTTCCTCTGGGTGCACCGCGATGGGTCCCCAACTAAAGCAGTTAATCAATCGATAAAAAAAAATTATAGGAATGTGAAACGTTCGTTGATTATTATTCAATTCCGGGCAGCGCCTGGTTTACCTGCTGTATACCTATAAAGTTGAGTTTTTTCTCGCTTTTACATTGATGTTAATAGCCTACCTTTTTCTATGTCTGTTCGTGGCAATCCAGCGATGCATTTTGAGAGCGTTGACAATGGTCCAGTTTTAATAATTTGGATCGGTAGAGAGCATGCGTTATACAGCGGCGCATCTCCGATCTCGCTCCTTAAACACTGTGTCACTTTTAGACATGATAGAAGGCTTCCATCGCTCTTGGGATTTGCACACAACTGGCCAACTAGTATATGGTCAGCACCAAAAAGAAAAGAAAACCGGTTTTCATCAAACGGAAATGGAATCATGTTGTATTTCTTAGAGCGATGGTTTTTCGTTCCACCCGGTACTTTATAATATATCCTTTTTTGTTTATATAGACATTCTTCGGCGTATAATAGTGTTAATGAAAATTAATAAACTAAATCTATAACTTATTATTGTGTTTTTTAATTTTATTTTTACTGAGCGTAAATTTAACAAACTGAATATATGACATTAATTTGTTTCTCTATTTGTTGTCATTGTTTGTTAACGCATACAATACATTCAGCCACTCTTTATGTGTGTATGTGTGTGTGTTTAATACAAAACACTTCCAATGATTAAAATTATTTATATTATATTGAAAATTTATGACAGTAAACCTAAATATGAATAATTCTTTTAAAAGCCAACGAAAGCTTTAACAGCCAAAATGGCGTCCACTGATGCATTTTATCGCCTGCTTTTTTTTGCCAGTGATAATATGCGGAATGTTCTATGTTGATTGCAAAAAAAGGGGGAAAAATGAAAAAAAATGCAATAAATATTGAATCTAATACGAATACGAATAATATTTCATTTTCTTATTGAATTCATTGTTTGAAACGATAACAAAACGTCGCGCCAATCTAGATTTAATGGTTGATTAGAGTCATTATTTTTCGGCCCCATCCGTTTTTTGTCCTCCTTCAAACTAATTTCTTTTCGGCGTTTAGCAGCTTGAAGCTGACTTCATAATGAAAACAGTCAGAAATCTGCGAAATGTTTCCCAGTTAAATGTGTTAATGGATTCAATAATAATAATAATAACAATAATAATAATAATAATAATAATAATAATAATAATAATAATAATAATAATAAACCAACTATTAAAAAAAGAAACAATTTCCACGTATGTGCATATGAATTTCTGTGTAAAAAATGAACTCCGTTTATTGCTGAATTTTACAACAAAGAATTCGAAAATGTGGTATCAATTAATACACAATTCGTCTTACATTGCAATGACAAAAGAAGCATATATTCGAGGCTCGCTGTTTGTTTATACATAAGCGGTTTGAGCACTATAAAAGTGGTGGACGGACGTTTATTTGTTTAAAATAGGCATTTAGCGAGGTTATTCACAGGCACCGCTCCCGTGGGTCGATCGGAAGAACTGCTGACTACCAACACGATAGTTCTAGGTTCAATCCTCAGCTTGGGAGACGTTCTAGTGTAGCGGCACTGATGAGTTGTGATACAACGAAACAAGTCTGTATGTCGATGACTGTATATATATATATATATATATATATATATATATATATATATATATATGTATATTTAGTGGAGATGGTAATTAATAAAAACTGAAGAGAGTGCTCAATACTGTTGTAGAGCAAATATGCGTTTTATTTTTTATTACCGTATCTTTCTGTTAAGTTACATTATTGTTTCAGCTACTCGGCCGTTTTTTTTTTTTTTTGTCGTCTGTAGATTCCTAAGTACAGACGGCCAAAAAACCGGCCGAATAGCTGAAACAATAATGTAACTTAACAGAAAACGTATATATATATATATATATATATATATATATATATATATATATATATATATATATATATATATATATATATATATACCAATGATTGCTTTTGTCATCGCGATATAAGACGAGTTGGCCATTACATCACAATGACAAAAGAAATCAATGGCATGTTTATCTATACTCCTGTATTTTGTGTGTGTGTGTGTGTGTGTGTGTGTGTGTGTGTGTGTGTGTGCGTGTTGATATTCATATAAAAAACACTTTTTTTTCTATTTATTTAAAAAGAAAATACAACTTTTCTGATATATGGGTCGTGGAATCGCATTTATCTGCAAAAGATCTAGCTACTTTGCATATTCTTTTAAGCATTCATCCTAATTTATTCCTCATTGGGTTTTTTTTTTTCCAGTTTTCTGATGGGATGATCATCTGTAGTGAACTATTACGTGTAATTATATTCAGGCAGATATTCTACATGATTTATATATGCGTGATATTTTCGTAAAAACTTTGTAGTAAACACAAAACATTTTCTATATATAATTATTTATGCGTATATATATCTGTTTAAAAAAAATTGCCTACAAAACTCCTCGGTCGGTTTTTGGTCTAGACACATGAAACTTAATATATATATATAGGGTATTCGAGCACATGCGAAACTTAATATTTGGGTTTTAGCTGGGGAAAATCGATGCAAAAATGGAATTTTTCCTGGTGATGGTCGAATGACGTCATTGCGAATTTGCATGCGTAACGTAGTAGCTATTGGTTCATGTTTTAAGTTTTAGCCTTGCAGGAAACATGGTCGACCTCGAGTTCCACAACTTCTCTTGTGGTTTTGCGGGCATCGGCTTCAATTAAGGCTTTCAAATGTTCATTATCAACCGCAGTTGGCCGTCCGCGACCATTTTAATCTTCGAGGTTCTCGTCACCATTGCGAAATTTTTTGATCACGGTTGTGCCACACATTCGTTAGTGGGTCCTGGCCACAGTGCATCATTGATATCACGAGTTGTCTCAGCAGCTTTTCGGCTTAGTTTGAACTGGAACAAGAAAATCGTGAGGATTTGAATTTTGTTCAGGCTGTCGAAAAGTCCGCAAAAAATGAATGTTCAGATTGAGAACGGTAAGGAATAACACGATTCGATAGAGCAAAAAACGCGCTTCAAAATGATATATAACATTGTTATATATATATATATATATATCAATAAATATAAATCATATATAAAAGTAAACTAAGTGAGAAAACGATATTGTTTTAGCACTAATCTAATATTTGTTTTTTCATCAACATTACTATAATGTAAGAAAATTTCAACCGGACAGGTAAGCACGCGTGATGTCAATGAGATGTATATGTGGAGTTTACTTGTAAACATATGATCCTCTTACTATGAAGTAGGTGGTACGTATATATATATATATATATATATATATATATATATATATATATATATATATATATATATATATATATGGGTAGTTTTCTTTTATGCTTGTTTATATCCGTTAGAAGCGCTGAGTGAAATTTGAAGAATAAAATACGTATAAATACGTTTGAAGCCAAAAACTGCAACGCGACATGTTTATTTACTATATTCCACTCTACATCATGTTGAAGAAAAAGAGAAAAAAAGATTGACAAAGAAGTCTTACGCCGAAATATATTTCTTAAAAAATAAACACTCGTTTATTTTATTAAAAAAATTTATTATATATATATATATATATATATATATATATATATATATATATATATATATATATATATATATATATATGGGGAGGTGTCTTATTTTTTGGGATATAATCACCTTTAAAATATAAGGAATTCGTACATACCGTTGTTTTATGTGGAATTCAGTTTTACTGTATTCAAAAATCTCGTCCCAATTCTGTAGAAGCGTCAAATAATGTTAATAGGGAGTCATAGATTTTTAAGCGCATAGATTGAAAAACTACAAAGCTTGTATAAAACCTAAAAGATTCAAGATTAAGAAAAGGGATATTCCATTGAGCATTTAGTTTTAATGAGGACACATAAATGCACGATAGTAAAATCCAAGGCAAAGAAAAATGTTATACCCCAAACGGATAGTTTTTAATGTTGCAGACTGTAATATTCCAATAAGCATACTGAACAAATATTTTTTCTGTAAAGTTTGTTACATGAAGTGTACTAAGCATTTCCTCTACTATTAATATATTTTAAAATAAGTGTATTAAAACGTTAACATTATAATAGAATACATGCCATTACGAGAGGGAAAAAACTCGCTCAAATATGAAAATATAATATATTAAGATATAATATATTAAAATATAATACATTAAAATATAATATATGAAAATATAATATATTAAAATACAATATATTAAAATATCACACTATTTACACATATGACAAGATAATAAAATCCAGGAAAAATGTATTCTTACCATTTTTCAAGGGGTTTCTTTTCTTTATTCTAATTTTATGTTCGATCATATTCATTTTGTTGGCGCCTGTACCCCCACCAAAACAGTGCACAATTAAAATTTTCAAAAAGAAAAAATGTATATATTAGTTTAGTGCAAACATAATGTCGCTTTTTGACGTTCAATTTATATATATATATATATATATATATATATATATATATATATTAAACTATTAAATACATAAATTATTTAGCATATTCTGAACACCATGGTAATTAGTTTTATAATCATATTAGCGGGTTGGGTGGTAACATGGTGAAAATATGGCAAATTATTTGGTTGCAAAATAAACCAATAGTTTCAAAGATATTATTCAAGAAAAATATCACATAAATAAAGAAATAATCATCCAATGCTTTCCAATTTTCTTACACCAGTCATGGTATGGCTATCCTGATATATATATATATATATATATATATATATATATATATATATATATATATATATATATATATATATATATATATATATATATGGGGAGGTGTCTTATTTTTTGGGATATAATCACCTTTAAAATATAAGGAATTCGTACATACCGTTGTTTTATGTGGAATTCAGTTTTACTGTATTCAAAAATCTCGTCCCAATTCTGTAGAAGCGTCAAATAATGTTAATAGGGAGTCATAGATTTTTAAGCGCATAGATTGAAAAACTACAAAGCTTGTATAAAACCTAAAAGATTCAAGATTAAGAAAAGGGATATTCCATTGTGCATTTAGTTTTAATGAGGACACATAAATGCACGATAGTAAAATCCAAGGCAAAGAAAAATGTTATACCCCAAACGGTTAGTTTTTAATGTTGCAGACTGTAATATTCCAATAAGCATAATGAGCAAATATTTTTTCTGTAAAGTTTGTTACATGAAGTGTACTAAGCATTTCCTCTACTATTAATATATTTTAAAATAAGTGTATTAAAACGTTAACATTATAATAGAATACATGCCATTACGAGAGGGAAAAAACTCGCTCAAATATGAAAATATAATATATTAAGATATAATATATTAAAATATAATACATTAAAATATAATATATGAAAATATAATATATTAAAATACAATATATTAAAATATCACACTATTTACACATATGACAAGATAATAAAATCCAGGAAAAATGTATTCTTAACATTTTTCAAGGGGTTTCTTTTCTTTATTCTAATTTTATGTTCGATCATATTCATTTTGTTGGCGCCTGTACCCCCACCAAAACAGTGCACAATTAAAATTTTCAAAAAGTAAAAAAAAATTATAAGCGAATGAAAAATGTGAGAAATTCTGGTCAGCAGAAATTGGAGTTAGGCTTAATAACATTAAATATATTTTAAGGAATCGATTTATTTCAAATAACATATTGAATTGTAACACAAAACGATCGAACACACGCATAAGCTTACCTAGTGTACACACTCAAATGAAAATTATGATGTATTAAAAAATTGTAGTCTTTTTTAAAAGTTATTTACATCCAATAATTTCATAAATAGGGATAAACCCATTAATTTTAATGAATTGGTTCAATTAATGATATATCGTGAAAAGTAAAAAAAAAAAAAAATTCTTGAAACAAAAACGACATTCAAAAGTCACCGGACAACGCCGGAGAGAAACAACTAGTGTTGGAGTTGTAATTTCTGTTCCTTTGTCTTTCAGTCTGTTTGTTACTTTGTTTGCAAACTCTTCTTAGGATTTTAGAGATATATTACCATGTTCATAAAATGTAAATTAAACTGTGTACTTGGATAAATATATTTGACTTTGGGTCATAAGGGCTAAATAATTTCGTGGGGGTCTTCGTTCCTTTCGTTATTTTATCGTATTTTTAACTTCAAAATTGCCCCCACAACCAGATATATTTTTAAATACCGTATTCGTGGCTACTCGCTAAATATATATCGTGGCTACTCGCTAAATATATATCGTGGCTACTCGCTAAATATATATCGTGGCTACTCGCTAAATATATATATATGTATGTATGTATATGTGTATATATATATATATATATATGTACATATATATATGTAGAGAGAGAGAGAAAGAAAGAGAGATGGAGAGAGATAGATCGAGAGAAAGATATATCGTGGCTACTCGTTACATATATATCGTGGCTACTCGCTAAATATATATCGTGGCTACTCGCTAAATATATGTATATATATTATATATATATATGTGTGTGTGTGTGTGTGTATATATATATATATATATATATATATATATGTGTGTGTGTGTGTAGAGAGAGAGAGAGAGAAAAAGAAAGAGAAATGGAGAGAGAGATATAGATCGAGAGAAAGATATAGATATAGATATAAAAGTGAGAATGTGTGAGAACCCTTCCTAACCTACAAACTCAACGAATTGGTTTTCTAGAGACTTTAAATTTTGGATATAGGGCATTCAGACACATGGAAAATTTTTTAAATGTGTTTCCATCCGTAAATAAGAGCTGCTAAGGGATCAAAAGTTGGGGTCATAAAAATTTTATCTGTTTTTAAACTGTTTCAAGAGGTTTGCAAACGCTTTTTAAAGATTATAGTAAGATGGTCTAATGGTTATTGTATCCTACTCATTGTCTTTAAGTTTTGGTTTCGAGTATATTTTTATTTGCAAGAAGTTAACTGATTAGACAAAACATAATCCTGGCATGCACATGTCTCAGCGTTTTTCTCTTGTTTTGCTTCATGTTTTTGTAAAGGAATTTTACTTTAATTTATCGTTCGGTTGCTTTAATGCAAATCAGATAATAGGCTCTCAGATTAGTGAGGAGGCCGATACGCAAAAAACAAAAACAAAAAAAAAACAAGTGGAAAGGTAGGCCCCGAAGCGGTGTGTATTCTCTACTGACGACCTAAAATTATCTGTATACCGGAATAGATTATTCCACAAAGAAAAAAAAACAAACGATAAACGTTATAATATACAAGCACACATATCTAAGGAAATGGCAGAAACACTAGATGAATACCTCTAATCTGTAATGGAATGGGGACAAAAATGGATGGTCATATTCAATGCTGTCAAGCTTGTTTCCTTCAATAATTACAAGAAACCTTCTCTAGCACCAATAGCAATGGCCAAAAACACATTACCTGAAAGTACTTCCTTTAAACTCTCGGCCTAATGTTCACAGGGAATATGAACTGGACTAAATATATTGAGAACATTGCTAAGGCTGCTGCGAAGGAGGTGAGCTCTCTCTAACGTGCTAGAAAGCTACTTATGGGTGAAAGTATCCTATACCTCTATAAGGCCACCATTCACCCATGTATGGAGTACTGTTCTCACATTTGGGCTACTTGTCTCTCACTCCTGGACAGGATTCAAAAGAGAGTCGCCAACCTGATAGGTCATGAACTGTCATCTAGGTTTCAGCCTCTGTCCCATCGACGAAATGTTGCATCCCTCTGCCTGTTCTACAAGTATTTTAATGGTGAATGCCGTGACGAACTACAAGCACTTGTACCCCCTCGACGTAAATACTCCCGACAAACCCGACAAGCAGCAAAATCTCACCCCTACACAGTAGAGATCCCTAAATTTAAGAAAGACTTCTACTCCAATAGTTTTTTTCCTCAGAACTACTAGACTTTGAAACTCCCTTCCGGGATTCTGCTTTCCCAACTGTACTGGCATGCAGAAGTTCAAGTGTAATGCGAATAGCCATCTTGCTACTCATCTCCATTCACAATATCCCTGCAACTTACGTCCTCAATTGCAGCACGCTACTTCAAAGTGGCACTGTGCCTGGTTTGGGGTGGAAATTGGCGAGATCTGTTGTCACTCAGACTCCAGGGAACACGACTTATTATTACTAGTAATTAATCACTGATAATGACTTACGTGTGTAAAAACTTTTAATCAGTAAATAATAACAATTGGTGACCTAAAAATATTTTTACAATTTAATAATTTAATTTTATTTATTTTTATGCTTGTTTTTTTTTTTTTTTTTTGTAGCCATTTTATAGGAATTCAACTTAACAGCTGTTTTGGTAATTGCGCATAAAACCAGGCTCTAATTTTCAAACATGGCGGCAGGTTTGTTAATTGAGGTATGGAAGCTCAAAATGGATACAATACTACTACAATAAGTAAATATATTTGGCCAAAATATCAAGATTTTTTTTTGTTAATAAATTTTTTTAATATATTTATGTTTTTTTTTTTTTAAATATAGTTACGCTTTCTTTTTTAAAGGTACTACATTTAAATATACTTTATTTACATATATTTTATTTAAACCGGTGCAGCCTATTACGATTGTCGGCGATTTAAAAACTATTATTCTTATAGTTAACTATATTTTACGTTTATTCTTTTAACTCACTTATAATAAAAATATATTTAAAAAATACTTAAACTTTCTTTATTAATTGATTTTACGCTTTTAATCGCGTAGAAATAACAGTTTGACAAAATAAACGTAGTTATTTGAAAAAGAGATGCGACTAAAAAACACAAAATCAATGGGGGTCACCACTTATCAAGGCCCGAAGGCCACTCAGGGATAAGGCTTATTGCGTGTACAGTAATCAATGAGATAGTATTGTAGTAATCATTAGTATTGGGGGTTTTGATAGAGTGTCTTACTTAAGGGGGCGGTTTGTCAGGAGTTTGTTTATGTTGGACTTGAAGACGTCCAAGTTGTAGTCAGGTGGGAAACATGCAAGCGGCAGAGAGTTCTACTGGCAGTTCTAAGAAAGAAGCTTTGCTCATTGAATCTACGTTTGGATTTAGGCACAGATAAAGAGTGGGGAAAATTATTGACAGTAGTTTCAGCCAGACGGGCGTTTCTCGTGAAAGATTGGCGAGAGGGGGGACGAGGGATTGGATCTCAGACGAGCACCTGCCATGGAAATAACGATAAAACAAAGACAGGCTCGCAACGTCTCTTCTGTGGGAGAGAGGTTGCAGGGAAGAGAAAAGGGCATCCCCCACTAAACCACGAAGTGTATTTTGTACGTTGTCAAGGCAGGATAGGCTGTTTTTAGCAGCTCCTGTCCAGATGTGGCAGCAGTACTCCATCCTTGATTAAGAATGTTTACGTATTTTTATATATTTTTATTATAAGGGGGTAAAAATAAACGCGAAATATAATTAACTATAAACATTTTTTTAAAATCATTGACGATCGTAATAAGCTGCGCAGGTTTACATAATGTATATGTAAATACAGTATATTTAAATATAGTACATAAAAAGAAAACGTATATATATTTAAAAAAAAACGTAACTATGTTATAAAAATATATTAGCAAAAATATCTTAATATTTTGCCTAAAAGTAATCCGTTTTGAAGAATAGCGGAAGTATGTTATCCATTTTGTGCTGCCATAACTCAATTGGCAGACCAGCCGCCATGTTTGAAACTTAGGGTCTGGTTATATGCACCATATGCTGCTTTATATTAACAAAATATCTGAAATACAAACGATTAATAAAAAAAAAATTCAATAAACACCGATTAAAACAAAAAACGTCAAGTTGTCTTATCGACTGTCTCCGTAATACTTTTTAATTGTAGAGATATCTCGCCGAGACCTCGTATATTAATTTATACGTTTATACTTGCAGGAAGACCTGACGTTGCCCGGGAATGAATGGGGATCAACGAATGTTTCACCCTCTCATATTTTACTGTCTTCGAAATCGGTAAAATCGTATATTTTTCGATCCTCCTCGCAGTGACTTAGTCCACAACACATTGTAATCTACATTGCACTGTAGAGAACCTACTGTTGATTTTATAAAATCAATTTATATATTATGGCTTGAATTAGAGTTTAAAATGCAAAAGTCAAGTGTCAAGGTTCAATTGTGCTCTAAACAGAAGCATTAATTTCAAATGCGCTCCTGTCATATA